>NC_064618.1:865374153-865684868 GCF_023898315.1 Schistocerca nitens | reverse complement strand
CTGTCAGCATGTCAAGAGTCAGCACTGTCTTTCCGTTGGAAGGACAACGCTACTTCTTCAAGACTGCATGGAAATCCACTACGTCTGTGTGCATTTTCTTTTACTGCTCAGACTTTGAGAAAAACACTGCACTGTGATAAACGATCAGAACTGTCTTTATGGACTGTGAGAAAATTTTAGCTTTTGACCAACATTGTATCAATAAGTGTGTGCATTTGATATCTTTGTTATTGTAATTATGAAAAATTTCTTCAAATCTGTATTGGCCACTGTCCAACACAATTTGTAAAATTTTTTTGTGGGAAGCATGGGGGCTATGTAAGTAGGCTGTTTAGGTTTTTTTATTGGTAACGCCACCTCTGTATGAAAATCACTGGCTGTGCTGTGTGCAGTCTGTGGCTGCTTTGCATTGTTGTAATACTCGCCATTGTAGTGTTAGGCAGCTGGCTGTGAACAGCGCGTAGCGTTGCGCAGTTGGAGGTGAGCCGCCAGCAGTGGTGGATGTGGGGAGAGAGATGGCGGAGTTTTGAAATTTGTCATGAACTGCTATATTTATATATGATGATATCAAGGTAAATACATTGTTTGTTCTCTATTAATATCTTTCATTTGCTAACTATCCCTATCAGTAGTTAGTGCCTTCCATAGTTTGAATCTTTTATTTAGCTAGCAGTAGTGGCGCTCGCTGTATTGCAGTAGTGGGAGTAACCAAGATTTTTGTGAGGTAAGTGATTTGTGAAAGTACAGGTTAATGTTAGTCAGGGCCATTCTCTTGTAGAGATTATTGAAAGTCAGATTGCGTTGCGCTAAAAAATATTGTGTATCAGGTTAAGGACAGTCTTGCATAATTGGTTCAAAGGGGATGTTTCATACAGTTACTAAGCACGGATTGTTCTTAAATGAAAATTCTTGCCGAACTATTAAGTTTATCGGTGTCTAACGCACTGAAGTTTTTAGTCACCGATCTGCTTAATATGCCGCGTGGAATTACTGTCTTTTCTCATATATAAAATTACTTTAAAAATCGGCAGTTTCTAAAAAACACACTGGAATAAAAATGCGTTCACTTTGAAACACTTTTCGAACATGTAGTACAACTAAAGCCAGCAAATTATAACTTCCTTCGGAGCTCATACTACACACGAGCGTACCATTGAAAGGCAGGGCTGCGACTACTTACTGCTGTAAGCATTCTATATCTCCAAGAGAAAAAACACGCGAAGAATACTCCACTGTTGTCGGTCAGTCTTCTTTAAGGCCAGTAGAAAAATATTATTTTCCCGCATTAGTCCGCGCTTTTCATAACTAACCAATCAGCAAATCACGTACTTTCGAATTGTACTTTTTCCCGAAATAAATATTTAACATTCTGATATTTTGTTTATACTTTACGATATTAACTATTTTCATTGCACTCGAATTAACTTTCCTTCTACTGTAAACTTGCTTAACATATTATGATACAAAGTTCCCCGTCGTACAACGTTCATCAATAAATCAATGATCTACATATTCACTTTAGACCACATTCACGCACCATTCACGCTACTAAAACCATATACAAAACTGTATAAACAAAAAAACCTTCAAGAAATAAACAGAAGAATTCACAAAAACATTCTCTTGACCTGTTTCTTGAATGTGTCTGTGCAGTACTGAACTCTGGTGGATGAAAATTAGAACTACGTACTCGACTGAATCTGCTTCAGACCATCTGTCACTGTGCACGCATGAGCCATTCTCCCGATACACAGTAGAGATGGGTCGAACTCGTTCATTCCCGTGAACTACTTCATTCGTTTCACTCTTTTCCGTGAAGCATTCAAATGAAGTAGTTCATTCATGAAGTACGGAAGCCTGACGAAGTTGCCCAGTTCGCCGCTCAGTCGCGGCTACGCTCGCTTCGCCTCGCTCGTACAATAAAGCTTCGTAATACTTCATAATATTACCAACAGATGGCCGGCCTATGCAGTAACGGGCACGCAACGTTTTACGCTCTTACAGCGTCTGAGTTAACTTAAATAGAGCATGGTCGAAGGGGACAAAGGAAAGATAAACAGAGAAGCCTGTCACATATAAAGGTGATACATTTAATCTTGCTCGACATTTTTTCGTGAAGCGCCCAAAAAAGTCTTTATCTACCAAGTGAAACATTATTTGTTGTATTCATGGACTGAAAACTAGGGCTACCAACGAAATGCAGTCCAATTTTATGTTCCTTTTAAAATTTAATCCAAAATAGAATGAGTATGTTTACCACTGTCACAAAGTCTATACACCTACGTTAAGTAATTATTCAGAAGTTTTCCTGTAGATTTTATTTTTGTTGAGAATAATAACCCTCCACATTCAAAACGTAAACTGTCACCTGTAGTTATTAGTACGATTTCAAGTAAATTCCCTCTTTCAGTGTTATTAACAAACCTTTTATTTTCATGTTAGCTGTGCGTGCTCATACAGCCAGCCTCTTCGTTTGTACTTTGTATCTTTAATATTGATTTGTCTGCAAGCGCTGCCAACGGTAGGTTACCCGTAGACGCCAAGTATAACTGGACTGCACAAACAGTCAGCACTGCAGGAAGGAGCTGGCGCTGCCTTCCCCTCACCCCTCACCCCCACAACCACTCCTAAACCTTTCGTTCACCACAAACACCGCGCGATTCGTCGACAGGCAGTAGAGGGGGGACTGAAGTGAAGGGAGGATGAGTGACGTAGCGCCGATGTAGTGCTAGAGGGGAAGAGAGTGAGTGAACTAGAAAAATGTGTGGAGTGTGCTATCTCTGAAGAGTTTGAAGTACCAGTTCATTGAAATTGAGTGGTTAGTTCACACTTCACTGGAGTGAAGCGTTCATTTGAACGACTCATTCACGAGCTCCCCATCACTAATACACAGGCACTAGAAGGGAGCGATATAAGGCGCCACGCCTCAACCTGATATACTTGTCCATACTTCTTTAACTAGTTGTACAAAGATGACATTACGTTGCTGTGAGGTTACTAAAGTTGCTCTGCTTACCTTTCCAGCGACACATTTTGACGGGTAGTCTGCGCATCAAGATGGCCCTCCACTGGGTCAGTATCTGCCGCGTGCGATCCCCTCGTAGCTCTGGCCGCAGTTGACGCCGCCGCGGTGTGCGCCACGGCGCGGCTACTCCGCCGGCACAACTCTCCACACGCGCAGTAAAATAAAAGAGGCGACACTTACCTTCTGAGAGTTCGTATCGGACCCGGGTATCATTCGGCTGTACGATGACGTGAGGATATGCTTTCACTCTCTTGAAGTGGTGTGTATCATCATATCTTTCACCGAAGTTCAGCAGACTATCACACGCTACTTCACACAGTTTTCTAAAATTATTTTCGTGTACAATAGCATCCGAGTTATTTGTCCATTTATTAATACAATAATGATAGTAATCATTATTATTATGCTCGTGTCAGGAACAGAAAGCAAACACAGTTTATACAATTATTGAGAGATCAACACAGCCGGCCGCTTTGGACGAGCGGTTCTAGGCGCTTCAGTCCGGAACCGCGCTACTGTTACGGTCGCAGGTTCGAATCCTGCCTCGGGCATGGATGTGTGTGATGTCCTTAGGCTAGTAGTTCTAAGTCTAGGGGAAAGACGACCTCAGATGTTAAGTCCCATAGTGCTTAGAGCCATTTGAACCATTTTTAGACCAACACAGTTCATACAGCCATTAAAAATTTTCTCTATTTGTGACCGCATTGTTAGTATGTAAAACTACCGAACTTTCGGTCACTGTTGCAAGTGACCTTCTTCAGGGTGTTTTGTTTATTGCTGAATGAGAAAACTTTTGACAAACTGCCTATTGGCTTCTGTCTCGGGTTCTTCGGCCGACGTTCATCTAATGATTTTTCTGACGTTTCGCCAGCACGAGTGGCTGGCATTGTCAAAGCTTCACCCTCCATTGCCGGTGGTGAACTGGAGCCGAGCTCGCGGGCGCAGACTATATGTACCTGGCGCGCCAACGTCCGAGGGCTTCTCCGCGGTCATTTCCGGCGCGGTTCTTCTCTTGCTACCTGCGACGGTCGTTCGCTGCAGTACGGGAAGCCAGGATCCGTTGACCTTAAGGCTTTCCTCTTTCTTGTTCAAACTGTTCGCGTGTTTTTGTATTTCTACAGCTTCTCTGAACAAGCGCGTGTCATAGTGCTTCTCTACAGCCAGAACTTCCGTGTCGGCGAATTTTATTACTGCACCGCACCGCGCGGAACTGACCGCGGAGAAGCCCTCGGACGTTGGCGCGCCAGGTACATATAGTCTGCGGCCGCGAGCTCGCCTCCAGTTCACCACCCGCAATGGAGGGTGAAGCTTTGACAATGCCAGCCACTCGTGCTGGCGAAACGTCAGAAAAAATCATCAGATGAACGTCGGCCGAAGAACCCGAGACAGAAGCCAATAGGCAGTTTGTCAACAAGTGGCCACGAAAGCCTGAACAATTTTGTATTACGCCTCTACAGGGAGGAGATTTGCAGATTGTACCGACGCCTTGACCAACGACGGAAGAAGAAAGCGCGACTGATGTCCTCTCTCGCCTTTCTGTCACGGTGCCGAGATGAATGTGCTACACCGAAGTTCTTGTGGTGTAAGCGCCTATTCACTACCGCCCAAGCACACCGTATCTACGACAGAATGGAACGAGCTTTTCTTCGTGAACTTCTGGACATTTTCTATCAACTAAGTAGCAGAATGCATCGAGACGACTGGGACAAGAGCGACAGCATCACTCACAGGAGCATGCAGAACGAACTCGAGCGCTGCACCGAGCGACAGAAGAAAAAGTTTGAAAGATGCCGGAAGCAGACCGACAAGGCGATTCCCGACATGTCACACACAGTGGTCAACCTCACTGAACGACAATTGACCGAAGAGGAAGTGTCTGTTCTTCAAAAAGGAGGGAATTTCGCTATCATCCCGAGAACTATACCTATGGAGGATATCATTGCCAACACCGAAGCAGCCATTCTGACCCTTCCTTGTGAAAGGGCAGAGGAAATACGCACGGAAACAGCCAGGATACTGCGCCGAGCAAAACCACCAGCTTGCAACCTGAAGAAAGAAGAGGTACAAGCCATTAAGAATCTCAACGCCGACAAGAGTATATTGGTACTGCCTGCCGATAAGGGGAATGCGACCGTCGTAATGAAGACCGAAGATTATGAGCAAAAGACCCGAGACCTATTAGATCCGACGACGTACCGAAAACTAAGCGCAGATCCAACGCAGCGTATCACACGGAATACGAATCGATTAATCAAGGCGTCTTCTCTGCCGGCGGACATACAAAGAAACCTGCGCAACACAGAAGCCCTACCACCTCGGCTGTATGGATTACCCAAGATCCATAAGAACAACGTTCCACTGAGACCGATCGTTAGCGCTCCTGGATCACCGACATATAAACTGGCAAAACACTTGGCCTCTCTGCTCCAGCCACACGTGGGGAAGACCGACACATACATTAAGGACTCAGGACATTTCATTGAGAAGCTGAAGAAACTGACACTTGCACCAAACGACATCTTGGTCAGCTTTGATGTTGTTTCGTTATTTACGAAAGTGCCACTCAGTGACGCTCTGGAGCACATCGGTTCCATTTTTCCGCAGGACATCAGAAAGCTCTTCCATGCATGTCTCACCACGAGCTATTTCACGTGGAATGGAGATTTCTACGAACAGCTGGAAGGCGTGGCCATGGGTAGTCCTCTCAGTCCAGTGGTGGCCAACTTCTTCATGGAGCAATTCGAAGCACAGGCACTGGACTCGGCGACTTGCAAACCTAAGGTGTGGTACAGGTACGTCGATGATACTTTCGTGGTGTGGAGCCATGGTGAAGAACAGCTCGGTGACTTCCTAAGACACTTGAACAGCCTCCATGCCAACATAACATTTACCATGGAAGTAGAAAAGGACAAGAAACTGCCATTTCTAGATGTGCTGGTCACAAGGGACGGCGAAAACCTGGGACACAGCGTGTATCGAAAACCGACTCACACGGACCGATACCTGCACAAACTGTCAAACCACCACCCGAGCCAGAAAAGGGGCATGATTAGTACGCTCGTAACGAGAGCAGGACGAATATGTGAGCCGCAACACCTCAAACGAGAAATGCAACACCTGGAAACAGTCCTGAGGAGCAATGGGTACTCCACAAATTATATTAGAAGTGTAACTGAGCCAAACACTCGGCGAAGTAAGGAACCAGAAAAAGAAATGTCGGGTACGGCCTTTCTGCCATACATTCCCAGAGTGACGGACAGAATCGGCCGTATATTGCGCAAACATGGCGTAAAGACGATCTTCAAACCGACAAGGAAGATCAAAGAGTGTCTTAGATCGGCGAAGGAGAAAAGAGACCCACTTTCAATGTCGGGAATATACCGCATACCATGCACATGCGGAAAAGTTTATGTCGGGATGACTGGACGATCCATTAACACCAGGATCAGGGAGCATAAGCGACATTGCAGGTTGGGGCAGGTGGAGAAATCGGCCGTGGCAGAACACGCACTGAATGAGACCGACCACGTAATAAAATTCGCCGACACGGAAGTTCTGGCTGTAGAGAACCACTATCACACGCGCTTGTTCAGAGAAGCTGTAGAAATACAAAAACACACGAACAGTTTGAACAAGAAAGAGGAAAGCCTTAAGGTCAACGGATCCTGGCTTCCCGTACTGCAGCGAACGACCGTCGCAGGTAGCAAGAGGAGAACCGCACCGGAAATGACCGCGGAGAAGCCCTCGGACGTTGGCGCGCCAGGTACATATAGTCTGCGCCCGCGAGCTCGGCTCCAGTTCACCACCGGCAATGGAGGGTGAAGCTTTGACAATGCCAGCCACTCGTGCTGGCGAAACGTCAGAAAAATCATTAGATGAACGTCGGCCGAAGAACCCGAGACAGAAGCCAATAGGCAGTTTGTCAACAAGTGGCCACGAAAGCCTCAACAATTGAGAAAACTTTTGTTTCTTATATACCTGTAGACGTGGCTGTTATCTAATTATTGACTGCGACAATGGCCGCGGAAGCCTACGTTTATACAGTTTATGTAACCTTTGACCAAAATTTGGCCACTTCCAGTGCATTTTCCGTTGCTTGGTGAAAGTCATCTTCTGAGCAGGTGACTGGACACAGTCGATACTGAAGCATATGTTGAACAGCCTGTTCTTCCCGGCAGTCACCTTGGGCTTTGTTTTTTTACAGTGTGTCCCCATTTTGCCAGGTTAGCCCGTGATCTGCCCGCTCCTGACCTCAGCCTATTCACGGACTTCCGGACTGGCCAATTCTCATCATGACCAGGGGGTACAGATACCGAAAATCTTTTCCAACCAGGAGGATGGAATGTGTCAGCCCTCTATAGTAATAGCCTAGCTTTTTCAATAGTGGTTGTTAAGTTTCGCCAGAGTTCTGAGGAAATTTTTCTTTGACCTTAGTCGTTGTGGGTAGGTTCGTTACCCATGCTTGGGATGCGTTTTTTCCTGCTCCAGTTTCGTTCTTTCCCTCTTTGCCGCTATTTCTCTTCGAACAGGAGGTGGTGCAATTCCTGCAAGGTGGTAGAGCCATTCGATTGAAGTTGACTTTAAGCAGCGTGATATGATTCTGCGTGTGTCGTTTAGGGCAATATCCACCTGTTTGGCATGTGTTGACTTATACCACACAGGACAGGCGTATTCTGCAGCACAGTATCACGATGCCATTGCAAATTTCCGAATAATTTCAACTTGGTTTCGCCACTGTGACCCGGCCAGCTTTCTCAGTAAATTTTAATAATCATAATAATTATAATAAGAGGATGACAACACGAAATGTAGTGCGCACGAAAACAAAAATTTGGCGAAGATAGCAACATAAAAGTCTGTTACTGCAATGATTCACCTATAGTTAAACCATGTAACCTCCCCCTCACTTATCGACCTTAATGACAGTGAAAAATTAAACCGCATGTACCTAATGGAAATTTGGGAAAAGCAATCGTCCCCGAAGTTAATCTGTCGGTAAAGAGGGAGGAAAGGGTTACATCTAAATGAAAGAAAAAATGCAAATGAAACCTTTGGAAATTAATTTTGAAAAGGGGTAAAGTTAATAAAGAAAGTAAATGTGCGGCCGTTACGTTAACAATTAACTAGCGGTAATTAGATATTTGAGATTTGGGGGAAATTACGGTCGCCAGTCCTAAGGACAATTACTATAGTAACTGAAAAAGAAAGGTTATTACACATATAATTAGCACAAGAAGCGTGGCAACTGAAGGTTGACACGTGTAGTGTGAAAACAAAGTTTGTCAGAAGTAATAAATTTCGCTACACTCTGACTTAATTTAGCAAAAGAATTAATAAAACCGGAAAATTGAAAGTTAAATTAGTGACTGAAATTAATAGTGAGCTTTGTTTCTGAAGCACTACGAAATTCAGTAAAATAAGGTTAGTCTTGGGCTACCTCAACAATCATTTCAAAAGCTATTTGAATCTACGCAATTTAGAAATAAGAGATTTAACTTTGAACTTGAATTAAATGATTCTGAACAATTAACAATAGTAAAATTTAGTACGTGCCAAGCTGAGCTGCAGTCACAGGTAAGCTAAAATATGCTAACAAAACTCGCACTCTTAATTTGTGCTCGTGTAATCTAAATATTGTAGCCAGCTATGAATAATTTAACTGAACTTAAGGCAGTGAAATTGAATTTTATTATTTTAATGCTGGCGTTTGAATTTCAACGACACTCGGGTTCATTTCGGAAAAGGAAGGGACCCTGCTTGGCAATGCAATTGGGACAATGAGCAACAAAGGTTCATGCTACGTTGCTGCAATTTTGTGATTTGAACAGTTTGAAAAGCTGAGGTCTGCCATACAGTTCTGAAACATTACGTGCTTTTAGTCTTCCTTGTTGGTTGATTGAAGGTTTGAAGTGGCCGATCGAGGAGGTGGCGACAGTCACTCATTGTCGGCCGTCGCTGTTGCAGAAGCTGGATGCTGGCGCGCCTTCTTCTCGACACGGTCACCAGGCGAAACGGGCTCTTGATGTGTGCCAGCTAATGCTTCCCGTCCGCGACACCGTGCTAGAAACTACCATAGCCAGTCGATCGCAATTACATGCTGCCAAACCCCGAAAGCGCGGCAACTTGCGGGAGCGTCACACAACACACCTGCTCAATCGCACTACTCCAACCAGACTCTCTATCATGCTCTGCCCGCGCTCGACGCGGCACAGTTAACACTACCAAAGATCCTACACACTTTCGTTCTTCACACGACCTATCGATGTATTCGTTCGATAGCATAGTTTTCCCTAGGCAAGACCCAGCGTAAAAATACAAGTAGTATTTACACAACAAACCAATTACACATCGACATAAATGCATATATATATATATATATATATATATATATATATATATATATATATATATATATATATATATATACAAATAATAAAACAATTACAATATATAAAGACACAGAAATGTTATATCTTCAGGTAACAAAATAAGGAAAAAATTATGGTACAATAGATGGAAATAGGAGGATATACATTTCCGGCGTTACAACCAAATGAAATAGCGTAGTAGATTTACCGTATAATGTAGACTTTCGAAATTAAAAATATATTCTAAAATTAATATATTTCATGAGTGGCTTGCCGTCAGCCTCGTAAGAGCACGCCATTGGTACAGTTAGACAACTACATATTACTACAATTATTGAATTTAGTGCATTAACGGTCGAATCGTTATCAGTGTCCTTGTAATCTACTGGGTGGTCCATTGATAGTAACCGGGCCAAATATCTCACGAAATAAGCATCAAACGAAAAAACTACAAAGAACGAAACTCGTCTAGCTTGAAGGGGGAAACCAGATGGCGCTATCATTGGCTCGCTAGATGGCGCAGCCACAGGTCAAACGCATATCAACTGCGTTTTTTTAAAATAGGAACCCCCATTTTTTATTACATATTCATGTAGTACGTAAAGAAATATGAACGTTTTAGTTGGACCACGTTTTTCGCTTTGTGATAGATGGCGCTGTAATAGTCACAAACATACATAAGCACGTGGTATCACGTAACATTCCGCCAGTGCGGACGGTATTTGCTTCGTGATACATTACCCGTGTTAAAATGGACCGTTTACCAACTGCGGAAAAGGTCGATATCGTGTTGATGTATAGCTGTTGTGATCAAAATGCCCAACGGGCGTGTGCTGTGTATGCTGCTCGGTATCCTGGACGACATCATCAACGTGTCCGGACCATTCGCCGGATAGTTACGTTACTTAAGGAAACAGGAACCACGCCCGGGTTCCCGGGATCGATTCCCGGCGGGGTCAGGGATTTTCTCTGCCTCGTGATGGCTGGGTGTTGTGTGCTGTCCTTAGGTTAGTTAGGTTTAAGTAGTTCTAAGTTGTAGGGCACTGATGACCATAGATGTTAAGTCCCATAGTGCTCAGAGCCATTTGAACCATTTTTTGGAAACAGGAAGTGTTCAGCCACATGTGTTCAACCACGACCTGCAACAAATGATGATGCCCAAGTAGGTGTTTTAGCTGCTGTCGCGGCTAATCCGCACGTCAGTAGCAGACAAATTGCGCGAGAATCGGGAATCTCAAAAACGTCGGTGTTGAGAATGCTACATCAACATCGATTGCATTCCTACCATATTTCTATGCACCAGGAATTGCATGGCGACGACTTTGAACGTCGTGTACAGTTCTGCCACTGGGCACAAGAGAAATTACGGGACGACGACAGATTTTTTGCACGCGTTCTATTTAGCGACGAAGCGTCATTCACCAACAGCGGTAACGTAAACCGGCATAATATGCACTATTGGGCAACGGAAAATCCACGATGGCTGCGACAAATGGAACATCAGCGACATTGGCGGGTTAATGTATGGTGCGGCATTATGGGAGGAAGGATAATTGGCCCCCATTTTATCGATGGCAATCTAAATGGTGCAATGTATGCTGATTTCCTACGTAATGTTCTACCGATGTTACTACAAGATGTTTCACTGCATGACAGAATGGCCATGTACTGCCAACATGATGGATGTCCGGCACATAGCTCGCGTGTGGTTGAAGCGGTACTGAATAGCGTATTTCATGACAGGTGGATTGGTCGTCGAAGCACCATGGCCCGCACGTTCACCGGATCTGATGCCCCCGGAATTCTTTCTGTGGGGAAAGTTGAAGGATATTTGCTATCGTGATCCACCGACAATGCCTGACAACATGCGTCAGGGCATTGCCAATGCATGTGCGAACATTACGGAAGGCGAAGTACTCGCTGTTGAGAGGAATGTCGTTACACGTATTGCCAAAAGCATTGAGGTTGACGGACATGATTTTCAGCATTTATTGCATTAATGTGGTATTTACAGGTAATCACGCTGTAACAGCATGCGTTCTCAGAAATGATAAGTTCACAAACGTACATGTATCACATTGGACATCCGAAATAAAAATGTTCAAACGTACCTACGTTCTGTATTTTAATTTAAAAAACCTAGCCGGCCGCGGTGGCCGTGCGGTTCTGGCGCTGCAGTCCGGAACCGCGGGACTGCTACGGTCGCAGGTTCGAATCCTACCTCGGGCATGGGTGTGTGTGATGTCCTTAGGTTAGTTAGGTTTAAGTAGTTCTAAGTTCTAGGGGACTTATGACCTAAGATGTTGAGTCCCATAGTGCTCAGAGCCATTTGAACCATTTTTAAAAAACCTACCTATTATCAACTGTTCGTCTAAAATTGTGAGCCTGTTTGTGCCTATTACAGCGTCATCTATCACAAAGCGAAAAAAGTGGTCCAACTAAAACATTCATATTTCTTTACGTACTACACGAATGTTGTTGTTGTGGTCTTCAGTCCTGAGACTGGTTTGATGCAGCTCTCCATGCTACTCTATCCTGTGCAAGCTTCTTCATCTCCCAGTACCTGCTGCAACCTACATCCTTCTGAATCAGCTTAGTGTATTCATCTCTTAGTCTCCCTCTACGATTTTTACCCTCCACGCTGACCGCCAATATTAAATTTGTGATCCCTTGATGCCTCAAAACATGTCCTACCAACCGATCCCTTCTTCTGGTCAAGTTGTGCCACAAACTCCTCTTCTCCCCAATCCTATTCAGTACCTCCTCATTAGTTATGTGATCTACCCATCTAATCTTTCAGCATTCTTCTGTAGCACCACATTTCGAAAGCTTCTATTCTCTTTTTGTCCAAACTATTTACCGTCCATGTTTCACTTCCATACATGGCTACACTCCATACAAATACTTTCAGAAATGACTTCCTGACACTTAAATCTATACTCGATGTTAACAAATTTCTCTTCTTCAGAAACGCTTTCCTTGCCATTGCCAGTCTACATTTTATATCCTCTCTACTTCGACCATCATCAGTTATTTTGCTCCCAAAATAGCAAAACTCCTTTACTACTTTAAGTGTCTCATTTCCTAATCTAATACCCTCAACATCACCCGACTTAATTCGACTACATTCCATTATCCTCGTTTTCCTTTTGTTGATGTTCATCTTATATCCTCCCTTCAAGACACCATCCATTCCGTTCAACTGCTCTTCCAAGTCCTTTGCTGTCTCTTAGAGAATTACAATGTCATCGGCGAACCTCAAAGTTTTTATTTCTTCTCCATGTATTTTAATACCTACTCCGAATTTTTCTTTTGTTTCCTTCACTGCTTGCTCAATATACAGATTGAATAACATCGGGTATAGGCTACAACCCTGTCACTCCCTTCCCAACCACTGCTTCCCTTTCGTGCCCCTCGACTCATAACTGCCATCTGGTTTCTGTACAAATTGTAAATAGCCTTTCGCTCCCTGTATTTTACCCCTGCCACCTTCAGAATTTGAAAGAGAGTATGCCAGTCAACTTTGTCAAAAGCTTTCTCTAAGTCTATAAATGCTAGGAAAGTAGGTTTGCCTTTCCTTAACCTAGCTTCTAAGTTAAGTCGTAGGGTCAGTATGTAACGCCGGAAATGCATATCCTCCTATTTACATCTATAGTACTATAAATTTTTTTCTTTATTTTGTTACCTGAAGATATGACGTTTCTGTGTCTTTATATATTGTAACTGTTTTACTATATACAGGGTGTTTCAAAAATGACCGGTATATTTGAAACGGCAATAAAAACTAAACGAGCAGCGATAGAAATACACCGTTTGTTGCAATATGCTTGGGACAACAGTACATTTTCAGGCGGACAAACTTTCGAAATTACAGTAGTTACAATTTTCAACAACAGATGGCGCTGCATGTGAAAGATATAGAAGACAACGCAGTCTGTGGGTGCGCCATTCTGTACGTCGTCTTTCTGCTGTAAGCGTGTGCTGTTCACAACGTTCAAGTGTGCTGTAGACAACATGGTTTATTACTTAGAACAGAGGATTTTTCTGGTGTTGGAATTCCACCGCCTAGAACACAGTGTTGTTGCAACAAGACGAAGTTTTCAACGGAGGTTTAATGTAACTAAAGGACCGAAAAGCGATACAATAAAGGATCTGTTTGAAAAATTTCAACAGACTGGGAACGTGACGGATGAACGTGCTGGAAAGGTAGGGCGACCGCGTACGGCAACCACAGAGGGCAACGCGCAGCTAGTGCAGCAGGTGATCCAACAGCGGCCTCGGGTTTCCGTTCGCCGTGTTGCAGCTGCGGTCCAAATGACGCCAACGTCCACGTATCGTCTCATGCGCCAGAGTTTACACCTCTATCCATACAAAATTCAAACGCGGCAACCCCTCAGCGCCGCTACCATTGCTGCACGAGAGACATTCGCTAACGATATAGTGCACAGGATTGATGACGGCGATATGCATGTGGGCAGCATTTGGTTTACTGACGAAGCTTATTTTTACCTGGACGGCTTCGTCAATAAACAGAAGTGGCGCATATGGGGAACCGAAAAGCCCCATGTTGCAGTCCCATCGTCCCTGCATCCTCAAAAAGTACTGGTCTGGGCCGCCATTTCTTCCAAAGGAATCATTGGCCCATTTTTCAGATCCGAAACGATTACTGCATCACGCTATCTGGACATTCTTCGTGAATTTGTGGCGGTACAAACTGCCTTAGACGACACTGCGAACACCTCGTGGTTTATGCAAGATGGTGCCCGGCCACATCGCACGGCCGACGTCTTTAACTTCCTGAATGAATATTTCGATGATCGTGTGATTGCTTTGGGCTATCCGATACATACAGGAGGCGGCGTGGATTGGCCTCCCTATTCGCCAGACATGAACCCCTGTGACTTCTTTCTGTGGGGACACTTGAAAGACCAGGTGTACCGCCAGAATCCAGAAACAATTGAACAGCTGAAGCAGTACATCTCATCTGCATGTGAAGCCATTCCGCCAGACACGTTGTCAAAGGTTTCGGGTAATTTCATTCAGAGACTACGCCATATTATTGCTACGCAGGGTGGATATGTGGAAAATATCGTACTATAGAGTTTCCCAGAGCGCAGCGCCATCTGTTGTTGAAAATTGTAACTACTGTAATTTCGAAAGTTTGTCTGCCTGAAAATGTACTGTTGTCCCAAGCATATTGCAACAAACGGTGTATTTCTATCGCTGCTCGTTTAGTTTTTATTGCCGTTTCAAATATACCGGTCATTTTTGAAACACCCTGTATATATATATATATATATATATATATATATATATATATATATATAGGGTGGTCCCGAATTCATGGTACAAACTTTAATGGTAGGTGCAGGACATTGTAACAAGGATATATTGTATAGGAATGTATAGTCCCAGGTGACGCGGTGAGGCGTAAACAGGGGAAATAACGGCCGAAAGGAAAACGAAAGATTTTATTGAAATCGTTGTTGACAAGTGTCATGTTTACAGTAAGTGTTCAAAATTGCGTCCACCATGAGCGATACATGCTTGACAGCGTCGGTGCAGCGATTGGCGTACACGTTCAAAGATGCCTGGTATTTCACGCACACCTGCAGCAGCTACAGATATGCGAGCAACGAGATCCTCATCTGAGTCAACTGGAGTCTCATAAACAAGGCTCTTAAGATGTCCCCATAAAAAGTAATCGAGGCAAGAGAAATCAGGAGATCGGGGTGGCCAAGGGACTGGTCCACCACGCCCAATCCATCTAGCACCAAACGTGGCATTCAGGTAATTCCGTACAGCAGTGCTGAAGTGTGCTGGCGCTCCATCGTGCTGAAACCACATGCGGTTACGAATGGCGAGCGGAACATCTTGCAGCAGTTCTGGTAACACTTCTTGCAGAAAAATAAGATAGCTTTCGCCACAGAGTCGCGTGGGTAGTAAGTATGGCCCAATCAAAAAGTTCACAATACCAGCCCACACATTAATACCGAAACGTTGTTGATACGCATGTGGACGCGTTGCATGTGGATTATCTGTTGCCCACACATGGGAATTGTGCGCATTAAAGACACCCTCGCGTGAAAATGTCGCTTCATCTGTAAATAGCACATGACCTACGAAATCCGGCTGCAACGCACATTGCTGCAACAACCACTGGCAGAAGTTCACGCGAAGAGGATAATCTGCCGGATTCAATGCTTGTACTTTTTGAAAATGGAAGGGGTGTAAGCGATTTTCATTTAACACTCTGCATACAGTCTGATGACTCACATGTACGTCACGCGCAACAGTTCTTGTGCTTGACTCGGGTCTATCAGCCACTATGTTCAAGATGCGTTCTTCCAGTCGTGGAGTGCGTACAGCTCTTAATCGACCAGCGTCATGTCTGTTGACGTCGAACGTACCTGTTTCACAAAGTTGACGATGTAACCGTTGAAAAATTCTATGATCCGGCATTCGTCGATTAGGATACTCCGCGCGATACATTCGTAACGCAGCTCTGGCGTTACCATTTGCACGGCCGTACATGTAATGCATGTCTGCTTTTTCTGCATACGTAAAGTCACCCATCGTCTACGGCAGCACAATTGTGAATGGCGCTTGTCCCTACTGCGATACATCATGTTCATCTACTGCCCTCTACCGGCAGTGACACCAACCGATCACTCCATTTCTCTTTCCCCTGTTTACGCCTCACCGCGTCACCTGCGACTATACATTCCTATACAATAAATCCTTGTTACAATGTCCTGTACCTACCATTAAAGTTTGTACCATGAATTCGGGACCACCCTGTATATATATATATGTGTGTGTGTGTGTGTGTGTGTGTGTGTGTGTGTGTGTCGATGTATAATTGGTTTGTTTCGTAAATATTATTTGTATTTTTACGCTGGGTCCTGCCTACGGAAAACTATGCTATCGAACGAATACATCGATAGGTTCTGTGGAGAACCAAAGTGTTTATGATCTTTGGTAGTGTTAACTCTGCCTGGTGGAGCGCGGGCAGAGAGAGAGTCTGGCTGGAGGAGGGCAGTGGAGCAGGTATGTTGTGTGACGCTCCCGCGAGTTGCCGCGCTTTCGGGGTTTGGCAGCATGTAATTGCGCTCGACTTGCTATGTTAGTTTCTGACATGGTGTCGCGGACGGGAAGCGTTAGCTGGCACACATCAAGAGCCCGTTTTGGCTGGAGCCCGTGTCGATAAGAGGGCGCGCCAACATCCAGCTTCTGCAACAGCGACGGCCGACAATGAGTGACTGTCGCCACCTCCTCGATCGACGACTTCGAACCTTCAATCAACCAACAAGGAAGACTGGTAACACGTAAAGTTTTAGAATTGTATGGCATACCTCAGCTTTTCAAACTGTTAAATTTTTCTCACTAAATTACAGCAACGTAGCATGAACCGTTGTTGCTCATTGTCCCAATTGCATTACCAAGCAGAGTCTCTTCCTTTTCTGGAATGAACCCTAGTGTCGTTGAAATTCAAACGCCAGCATTAAAGTAATAACATTCGATTTCACTGCTTTAATTTCAAAGTTCAGTTAATGTATTCACAGCTGGCTACAGTATTTTGATTACACAAGCGCAAACTAAGAGTGCGAGTTTTGTTACCATATTTTAGCTAACCTGTGACTGCAGCTCGGCTTGGTACGTACTAAATGTTACTATTGTTAATTGTTCAGAATCATTTAATTCAAGTTCAAAGTTAAATCTCTTATTTCTAAATTGCGTAGATTCAAGTAGCTTTTGAAATGATTGTCGAGGTAGCCCAAGACTGACCCTATTTTACTGAATTTCGTAGTGCTTCAGAAACAAATCTCACTATTAACTTCAGTCACTAAATCAACTTTCAATTTTCCGGTTTTATAAATTCTTTTGCTAAATTAAGTCAGAGTGTAGCGAAAGTTATTACTTCTGACAAACTTTCAGTTTTCACACTACACGTGTCAACCTTCAGTCGCCACGCTTCTAGTGCTAATTATATGTGTAATAACCTTTCTTTTTCAGTTACTATAGTAATTGTCCTTAGGACTGGCGACCGTAATTTCCCCCAAATCTCAAATATCTAATTACCGCTAGTTAATTGTTAACGTAACAGCCGCACATTTACTTTCTTTATTAACTTTACCCCTTTTCAAAATTAATTTCCACCAGTTTCATTTGCATTTTTTCTTTCATTTAGATGTAACCCTTTCCTCCCTCTTTACCGACAGATTAACTTCGGTGACGATTGCTTTTCCCAAATTTCCATTAGGTACACGCGGTTTAATTTTTCACTGTCATTAAGGTCGATAAGTGAGGGGGAGGTTACAAGTATTGCCTCACGTGTTCCAATATTTCTACGGAATCCAATGTGATCTTCCCCGAGGTCGGCTTCTACTAGTTTTTCCATTCGTCTGTAAAGAATTCGCGTTAGTATTTTGCAGCCGTGACTTATTAAACTGATAGTTCGGTAATTTTCGCATCTGTCAACACCTGCTCTCTTTGCGATTGGAATTATTATATTCTTCTTGAAGTCTGAGGGTATTTCGCCTGTCTCATATATCTTGCTCACCAGATGGTAGAGTTTTGTCAGGACTGGCTCTCCCAAGGCTGTCAGTAGTTCTAATGGAATGTTGTATACTCCCGGGGCCTTGTTTCGATTTAGGTCTTTCAGTGCTCTGTCAAACTCTTCACGCAGTATCATATCTCCCACTTCATCTTCATCTACATCCATTTCCATAATATTGTCCTCAAGTACATCGCCCTTGTATAGACCCTCTATATACTCCTTCCACCTTTCTGCTTTCCCTTCTTTACTTAGAACTGGGTTTCATCTGAGCTCTTGATATTCATACAAGTGGTTCTCTTTTCTCCAAAGGTCTCTTTAATTTTCCTGTAGGCTGTTTCAAACTTACCCCTAGTGAGATAACCCTCTACATCCTTACATTTGTCCTCTAGCCATGCCTGCTTAGCCATTTTGCACTTCCTGTCGATCTCATTTTTGAGACGTTTGTATTCCTTTTTGCCTGCTTCATTTACTGCGTTTTTGTATTTTCTCCTTTCATAAATTAAGTTCAATATTTCTTCTGTTACCCAAGGATTTCTACTAGCCCTCGTCTTTTTACCTACTTTATCCTCTGCTGCCTTCACTACTTCCTCCATCAAAGCTACCCATTCTTCTTCTACCGTATTTCTTTCCCCCATTCCTGTCAATTGTTCCCTTATGCTATCCCTGAAACTCTGTACAACCTCTGGTCCCATCTCCTTAAATCCCCACTTTTTTTGCATTTTCTTCAGTTTTAATCTATAGTTCATAACCAATAGATTGTGGTCAGAGTCCACATCTGCCCCTGGAAATGTCTTACAATTTAAAACCTGGTTCCTAAATCTCTGTCTTGTGACAGCCAGAGCGAGAGCACCAGCAGCAGCGAGTACTGTTTGTATAAAGCGTTTATTTTGCATTTTGTTTACGACCTTCCACTAAGGAAGGGATTCTATTTGTGTTTATCTGCTCTGCATAGAAACTAACAGTTCTTGATCGTTAGGAGAGAAATTTATTTTGTACTTATTTGCTGCGCTTAGCTTTTAAATAGTTTTTCTGGGAAAACCTAGCGTAGTTTTCGCGTCTCGTATTTCAGTGAGTGTTTCTTGATTATCAGAGTAGCTCATCAGAAGATTATCTTGGGAATTTGTCACCGTATAGAGTAGGGTAAACATAGTCATGTGTAGGGACTGTGGTTGTTGTGAGCGGACGCAAGGAGAATTGGCCACTCTTCGGGGGCAGGTGGAGGCTTTGTCTGTTAGGCTTATCGAGCTCGAGGCTCAGGCGTCGGCTCGTAGTGGCGTTGGGGCAACTGTGGTGAGACCTATGCCTACTTCGGTGGCCTTGGAATCACATGGAACCCCTGATGTCGCTGCGTCTTCCGGCAGTGAGCATCTTACCGGTCAGCCATCACTCCAGGGTGAATGGCGGACAGTGGTGGGCTCGCGCGTGCCTGGCCGAAAGGCGAAGGTGGGATCTGGCCGCGTGGCAGCTGCCTTACCCCTTTCCAACAGGTACGGGGTGCTTCCTCGTGGTGATGACATCGTTTCCGAGCCACCACAGGATGCCTCGCCTGTTGGGCCAGTGGCCGATTCTCCGGCAAGGTCCCGACAGTCACAGAGGGCGGGCCTATTAGTTATAGGGAGCTCCAACGTTAGGCGGGTTATGGAGCCCCTCAGGAAAATAGCGGGTAGGTCGGGGAAGAATGCCAGTGTGCACTCGGTGTGCTTGCCGGGGGGTCTCGTCCGTAATGTGGAGGAGGCCCTTCCGGCAGCTATTGAACGCACTGGGTGTGACCGGCTGCAGATAGTAGCACATGTCGGAACGAATGACGCCTGCCGCTTGGGTTCTGAGGCCATCCTTTGTTCCTTCCGGCGGCTGGCTGATTTGGTGAAGACAACCAGCATCGCACGCGGAGTGCAAGCTGAGCTTAATATCTGCAGCATAGTGCCCAGAGTCGATCGCGGTCCTCTGGTTTGGAGCCGTGTGGAGGGTCTAAACCAGAGGCTCAGACGACTCTGCGACTATAATGGTTGCAAATTCATCGACCTCCGTTATTGGGTGGAGAACTGTAGGGCCCCCCTAGACAGGTCAGGCGTGCACTACACACCGGAAGCAGCTACTAGGGTAGCAGAGTACGTGTGGCGTGCACACGGGGGTTTTTTAGGTTAGAGGGACCCCCCCCCCCCCCCCCTTGGGCGAAACGATAAAATACCTGACGGCTTACCAGAGAGAACATCAGCATCGTTGATAAAGAACGTCCGTCCTCAGAGACCAAAAACAGGAAAAGTTAACGTAATATTGGTAAACTGCAGGAGTATCCAGGGCAAGGTTCCTGAATTAGTATCGCTTATTGAAGGAAATAGTGCGCATATAGTATTAGGAACGGAAAGTTGGTTAAAACCGGAAGTGAACAGTAACGAAATCCTAGACACAGAATGGAATATATACCGCAAGGATAGGATAAACGCCAATGGTGGAGGAGTATTTATAGCAGTAAAGAATTCAATAATATCCAGTGAAGTTATTAGCGAATGCGAATGTGAAATAATCTGGGTTAAGTTAAGTATCAAAGGTGGGTCAGATATGATAGTCGGATGCTTCTATAGACCACCTGCACCAGCAACCGTAGTAGTTGAGCGCCTCAGAGAGAACCTGCAGAACGTTGTGAAGAAGTTTCGTGATCATACTATTGTAATAGGGGGAGACTTCAATCTACCAGGTATAGAATGGGATAGTCACACAATCAGAACTGGAGCCAGGGACAGAGACTCTTGTGACATTATCCTGACTGCCTTGTCCGAGAATTACTTCGAGCAGATAGTTAGAGAACCAACTCGTGAAGCTAACGTTTTAGACCTCATAGCAACAAATAGACCGGAACTTTTCGACTCCGTGAATGTAGAAGAGGGTATCAGTGATCATAAGTCAGTGGTTGCATCAATGACTACAAGTGTAATAAGAAATGCCAAGAAAGGAAGGAAAATATATTTGCTTAACAAGAGTGATAGGGCACAAATCGCAGAATATCTGAGTGACCACCATCAAACGTTCATTTCTGAGGAAGAGGATGTGGAACAAAAATGGAAAAAATTCAGAAACATCGTCCAGTACGCCTTAGATAAGTTCGTACCGACTAAGGTCCAAAGCGAGGGGAAAGATCCACCGTGGTATAACAATCATGTACGAAAGGTACTACGGAAACAAAGAAAGCTTCATCATAGGTTTAAGAGTAGTCGAATCATAGCTGATAAGGAAAAGCTGAACGAAGCGAAAAAGAGCGTAAAGAGAGCAATGAGAGAAGCATTCAACGAATTCGAACATAAAACATTGGCAAACAATCTAAACAAGAACCCTAAAAAGTTTTGGTCATATGTAAAATCGGTAAGCGGATCTAAATCCCCTATTCAGTCACTCGTTGACCACGATGGCACCGAAACAGAGGACGACCGAAGAAAGGCAGAAATACTGAATTCAGTGTTCCGAAACTGTTTCACTGCGGAAAATCGTAACACGGTCCCTGACTTCAGCCGTCGCACGGACGCCAAAATGGAAAATATTGAAATAAACGATATCGGAATTGAAAAACAACTGCTATCAGTTAGTAGCGGAAAAGCATCCGGACCAGACGAGATACCCGTAAGATTCTACAGTGATTATGCTAAAGAACTTGCCCCCTTTCTATCAGCAATTTATCGTAGATCTCTGGAAGAACGTAAAGTACCTAGTGACTGGAAGAAAGCGCAGGTCGTTCCCATTTTCAAGAAGGGTCATAAATCAGATGCGAATAATTATAGGCCTATTTCGCTTACGTCAATCTGTTGTAGAATAATGGAACATGTTTTATGTTCTCGCATTATGACGTTCTTAGATAATACAAATCTCCTTCATCATAACCAACATGGATTCCGCAAACAGAGATCATGTGAAACTCAGCTCGCCCTATTTGTCCAAGAAATTCACAGTGCCGTAGACACTGGCGAGCAGATTGATACCGTATTCCTGGACTTCAGGAAGGCATTTGATACGGTTCCGCACTTACGTTTAGTGAAAAAAATACGAGCTTACGGAATATCGGACCAGGTTTGTGATTGGATTCAGGATTTCCTAGAAGAAAGAACACAACATGTCATTCTTAACGGTTCAAAATCTGCAGATGTAGAGGTAATTTCGGGAGTACCGCAAGGAAGCGTGATAGGACCTTTATTGTTTACAATATACATAAATGACTTAGTTGACAACATCGGTAGCTCCGTGAGGCTATTTGCAGATGACACGGTTGTCTACAAGAAAGTAGCAACATCAGAAGACTCGTACGTACTCCAGGAAGACCTGCAGAGGATTAATGAATGGTGCGACAGCTGGCAGCTTTCCCTAAACGTAGATAAATGTAATATAATGCGCATACATAGGGGCAGAAATCCATTCCAGTACGATTATGCCATAGGTGGTAAATCATTGGAAGCGGTAACGACCGTAAAATACTTAGGAGTTACTATCCGGAGCGATCTGAAGTGGAATGATCACATAAAACAAATAGTGGGAAAAGCAGGCGCCAGGTTGAGATTCATAGGAAGAATTCTAAGAAAATGTGACTCATCGACGAAAGAAGTAGCTTACAAAACGCTTGTTCGTCCGATTCTTGAGTATTGCTCATCAGTATGGGACCCTTACCAGGTTGGATTAATAGAAGAGATAGACATGATCCAGCGAAAAGCAGCGCGATTCGTCATGGGGACATTTAGTCAGCGCGAGAGCGTTACGGAGATGCTGAACAAGCTCCAGTGGCGGACACTTCAAGAAAGGCGTTACGCAATACGGCGAGGTTTATTATCGAAATTACGAGAGAGCACATTCCGGGAAGAGATGGGCAACATATTACTACCGCCCACATATATCTCGCGTAATGATCACAACGAAAAGATCCGAGAAATTAGAGCAAATACGGAGACTTACAAGCAGTCGTTCTTCCCACGCACAATTCGTGAATGGAACAGGGAAGGGGGGATCAGATAGTGGTACAATAAGTACCCTCCGCCACACACCGTAAGGTGGCTCGCGGAGTATAGATGTAGATGTAGATGTATATAATCTATCTGATACCTTTTAGTATCTCCAGGATTCTTCCATGTATACAATCTTCTTTTATGATTCTTGAACCAAGTGTTAGCTATGATTAAGTTATGCTCTGCGCAAAATTCTACCAGGCGGCTTCCTCTTTCATTTCTTAGCCCCAATCCATATTCACCTACTATGTTTCTTTCTCTCCCTTTTCCTACTCTTGATTTCCAGTCACCCATGACTATTATATTTTCGTCTCCCTTCACTATCTGAATAATTTCTTTCATCTCATCATATATTTCATCAATCTCTTCGTCATCTGCAGAGCTAGTTGGCATATAAACTTGTACTACTGTGGTAGGCGTGGGCTTCGTGTCTATCTTGGCCACAATAATGCGTTCACTATGCTGTTTGTAGTAGCTTACCCGCACTGCTATTTTTTTATTCATTATTAAACCTACTCCGGCAAGACCCCTATTTGATTTTGTATTTATAACACTGTATTCACCTGACCAAAAGTCTTGTTCCTCCTGCCACCGAACTTCATTAATTCCCACTATATCTAACTTTAACCTATCCATTTCCCTTTTTAAATTTTCTAACCTACCTGCCCGATTAAGGCATCTGACATTCCACGCTCCGATCCGTAGAACACCAGTTTTCTTTATCCTGATGACGACGTCCTCTCGATTGGTCCC
The DNA here is from genome assembly GCF_023898315.1 of Schistocerca nitens. Lineage (NCBI taxonomy): Eukaryota > Metazoa > Arthropoda > Insecta > Orthoptera > Acrididae > Schistocerca > Schistocerca nitens. The sequence continues at coordinate 865,661,183 of NC_064618.1, read as the reverse complement.
CGCCCGGAGATCCGGAATTTTTACCCAAGAAGACGCCATCATCATTTAACCTTACAGTAAAGCTGCATGCCCTCGGGAAAAATTACGGCTGTAGTTTCCCCCTTGCTTTCAGCCGTTCGCAGTACCAGCACAGCAAGGCCGTTTTGGTTAGTGTTACGAGGCAAGATCAGTCAATCATCCAGACTGTTGCCCCTGCAACTACTGAAAAGGCTGCTGCCCATCTTCAGGAACCACACGTTTGTCTGGCCTCTCAACAGATACCCATCCGTTTTGGTTGCACGAACGGTACGGCCATCTGTATCGCTGAGGCACGCAAGCCCCCCCACAACGGCAAGGTCCATGGTTCATGGAAGGGGGGGGGGGGCACAAATCAATATGGTTTCAGAAAAGATCGCCCGTGCGAAACTCAACTTACCATTTTCTCAAACGATATCCTGCGACCTATGAATGAAGGGCAACAGGCGTATCACATATTCCTAGATTTACGAAGGGCATACTATGACACGATGTTCCCCTGTAGACTGGCACTAATCAAAATTCTCACTTACCTCGCGCCTTGTCAACATTGTTGCAGATTTCTCGAAAGCACAACAGCATACAGCAAGCGGCTAAGCTAGCTTTCTATTTTTAAGTACATATTCGAACCGTTGCATGTGGCAGTGCGTAAAGTGCTTCGCGCATCGATCTTATTACAGACGTATGAAATTTCTATGAACTTTTGCCTGTCGTCATTTTGTAAGTAGGCTGTTTAGGTTTTTATGTTGGTAACGTCACGTAGCACTCTGTATGAAAATCACTGACTGTGCTGTGTGCAGTCTGTTGCTGGTTTGCATTGTTGGAATATTTGCTATTGTAGTGTTGGGCAGTTGGATGTGAACAGCGCGTAGCCTTGCAAAGTTGAAGGCGAGCCGCCAGCAGTGGTGGATGTGGGAAGAGAGATGGCAGAGTTTTGAGAGTGGACGATCTGGACGTGTGTCCGTCAGAAAAACGAAATTTGTAAGACTGGATGTCATGAACTGACATATATATTATGACTTTTGAACACTATTAAGGTAAATACATTGTTTGTTCTCTATCAAAATCTTTCATTTGCTAACTATGCCTATCAGTAGTTAGTGACTTCAGTAGTTTGAATCTTTTATTTAGCTCCCAGTAGTGGCTCTCGCTGTATTGCAGTAGTTGGAGTGACGAAGATTTTTGTGAGGTAAGTGATTCATGAAAGGTATAGGTTAATGTTAGTCACGGCCATTCTTTTGTACGGAATATTGAAAGCAGATTGCGTTGCGCTAAGAATATTGTGTGTCAGTTTAGTGTTGATCAGAATAAGTAAAGAGAGAAATGTGTGAGTACGGTCAGTTTTGCTCAACTGTTTGAAAATCAAATAACGTAAGAGGCTTTCTAGCACTGTCATTTATAAATTTTTTTCCAAGGGGATGTTTCAATTTGCGCGTTCTGTTTAGAACCGAGATAGCAACAGTCTTTACATCTTGAGCAGTTTCCAAATTACGTTGTTAAACCACGGTAGGTGTTTTCCATTCTTAATCCGTTTGGTCGACACATGTTTCTCCTGAGCACGATGTACAGTCCGTTTAAACTTCGCTCATACTTCGTCAACGTGGGATGCTAACAACTGCTTATCTGCTCTTTCCCACAGAATTACTCTCCCATTCTGGAAAAAAATATAATAAAAAACCTTGGTTCACCTGGCCCGGGTGATAGTACCTCGTGAGGGCCCCTTGCCAGGGATACGGTGAAGACCTCAACGGCAGCGAAAGCGGAGAAGATGGACTTCGGTACGGCGGAGATGGCGGAAGAGGCAGCCTCTTGTCTGAGGCCAAAATGGACAGAGGGCACGACGGTTCCACATGTTAGTGGCGGCTGAATAAATAATTTTCCAGGCTAACAACCTGGTCTTACCTTGGGAATTCAGGTATGACCTTGGATTCCATACTCTTTACAATTTACAGCTTCAAGTCGCAATATGGAAAGTTTGCACAATGGATGCTCTACCCCAGATTGTAACTCTGATGAGGAATCCACCATTACATCATGTAATGCAATGGGACCTAGGATTCTGGGGAGTCCCAACATTTGCGGTGAAGAAAAGATGCAATATATAGAAAAGCCTTCCAAGTTTCAGTTCAAGAAGAAGTACTACTTTGGAACCTTAAATGTAAATTCTCTTCTTAAAACTGGGAAACAAAAGGAATTAGAATTATTTCTGCAGAAGAACGATATACAGATTATAGCAGTTCAGGAAACACGATTCATAGATGAGGATGTAGTTGATACACAACATTATAGAATTTATAAAGGGAAACCAGCAGTGAGAATAACGGAAAACATGCCGATGTTTGGAACAGCATTTTATGTAAACAAAAAAATCGTAGATAGTATAACTGAATTTAGATCGAATTCAGAAAGGATATCCATGTTAACAATGAAGTGCAAGAATAAAAGTTACACCCTCAAACTGTCATGCACCTATAAATGCTGACAACAGAAGAAATCTGGAGAAAGTAAATGAATTCTGGGATCTTTTAGAATCCGAAATTTCTAACATGCCTAAAAAGAACGTTAAAATACGTCTTGGTGACTTCAATACGCAAATTGGGAGGGAAAAGAAATTTAGAACTATTGCAGGTGAATATCCAGCACACTCAAGAACAAACAGGAATGGTGAAAGACTGATCAACATGTGTAAAACGTTCCAGTTAAAACTCATGTCCACACATATCCGCAAACTGCCAAGAAAAGCCAAAATCTGGAGACATCCAAATCCAAACCTAGGCGAATTTCAAATGGATCACGTAGCCATATCTAAAAGGTACATCACGGAAATTATGAATGTTAAAATCGTCAGAAATGGGGAATTCAATTCAGATCATTATCTCTCTAAGATTAAAATAAAATTTCTCCCATCTAAACCAAAAAAGGCGACCAAGAAAGTGATCAGATACAACACCACTACAGCTAATATTACAAAAGAAAATATAGAAACATTTAGAGAAGAAATTGAGACAAGTAAAGAAGGTGATTGGCGTGAACTCCAGATGAAAATAACTCAAGCAGCAGATAAAATTTTAGGATTAGCCAAGAATAAAAAGAAGACATGGTGGAATGAGGGGGTGAAGAAGCACTAATACAAAGAGCTCAAAAATGGAGATGTTCGAAAAAAGAGGAAGACCTTGAACAATTCCGACAAAGAAAAAATCATCAAAAATAATCCGGAAAATCAGAAAGAACTTTGAAAATTGTCAGCTTATTGAAATAGAAGAACATTTCACCAAAAATAATTCTAGAAAATTTTACCAAACCTTTAAACACATACTTAAAGGATATCAGGCACCAAATATTTGTTTCAAAGATGAAAATGGCAAAATAGGATTAAATAATAAAGAAAATTGTGAAATTTTAGCAAACTTTTTTGAAAAGTTGTTAAACTGTCCAGTTTCAACAGATAAATTAGAATTTCCAGTGACATCTCAAAATCTAGAGGAAGATTTCCCGCCAATAGATCTAGAAATTCATGAAGCCATCAAAACTCTCAAAAACAATCAAGCAAGTGGTGAAGACTCCATTACAGCAGAATTATTGAAGTGGTCAGAACCAAAAATCATAAAGGATCTACTGCTGCTTTTTGAGAACATTTGTAAAACTGAAGAGATTCCAGTTGAATGGAAAACAGCATTAATCCACCCGCTACGTAGAAAGGGAGACAAACAAAATGTCAGTAATTACAGAGGAGTGTCACTTCTGCCAGTGGCATACAAAATATTATCAAAAATTCTCCTCAACAGAGTGGTAGATACTTTAGACAAACAACTAGGAGAATATCAGGGTGGTTTTCGAAAGGGAAGATCCTGTGCAGAACAAATTTTTAACTTAAAGTCAATAATTCGCCATAGAATGTTAACCAGCAAACCAATACTAGTGTCATTTATAGATTTCAAGAAAGCATTTGATTGTATAGACAGAGAAACGATAGATAAGGTCATTAGATAATTTGGTGTTAAATCAAAACTAGCAAACATAATTCGTGAAACACTAACAGGTCCAGTATGTAAAGTCATATTTGTGGGAGAACTCTCTGCCTTTTGAAACAAAAACTGGTGTTAGACCTTTACTGTTTAACTGTGTTCTAGAAAAAATTGTAAGGATCTGGAATTCGGAGCTAAAAAATCACAAAATTGAACCAATAACTCTGGGAAGGAAAACAAATGGAATTAAGGTAAACTGCTTGGCTTTTGCGGCTGATTTCTCAATACTTTCAGAAAACCTGACAGAAGCAGTTACTCAAATAAACATTCTGGAAAAATTAGCAAACAGAACTGGTCTCAAAATTTCCGCTGAAAAAACAAAATTCATGACAAATATAAAAAATGCACCAAAATACATAGAAACACAAATAGGTAAAATAGAGCGAGTAAATAAATTTAAATACCTTGGAGAAACTATACAACAGAATGGACTAGAAAAATCTGCAATAGATGTAAGAATTAACAAAATGGAAAGAGCATATGATTTGACCAAAAATATTTACAACAAGAAATGTATATGTAGAAAAACAGAACTAAAACACTACACCACAGTGGTACGACCAGAATGTTTATATGGATCTCAATGCCTAACGATGAACTGTAAGATGGGCAAACTAGAGGTACTGGAAAGAAGGATTATTAGAAAAATAATGGGTGCAATGAAAACTGCAGATGGTTGGAAAATAAGAAGTAATGAGGAGATCTACAAAAAAATAGAGAAAATATCTGAAGTAATGGCCAAACGAAGATTAACCTTTTTTGGACATCTCTACCGAATGGATGGAAATAGACTAACAAAACAAATACTCCTATATTTCTGGAAGAAGAAATCGACAATAGCATGGTTTACAGAAGTAAGAAAAGATCTTGAAAGAAACAACATCAAAGAATCAGAAACAGCGGAAAGAAACCGTTTTAAAAACAAAATACTAAATTTGGAAGGCTTTCAAAGCAGAAGAAATCGGGAACAACATGGACAGAAGAAAGGAAGAGACTTCATGGGGAGAAAATGAGGGAATACTGGAAAAATAGGAAACAACAACAAAGGAAGAAGAGGAACTGAAGTTGTTAACGTGATCCTAGTTGGTCAAACATGATTGAAAAAAAAAAAGCCAACTACATTCCATTATCAGACACGGGGATTGACTTATTGCAAGGTATTTTTAGTTTTGACACAGTCACAATCATAAGCAGTTTCGTCCTTCAAAGGCCATCTTCAGATGCTACAATCGAGGATAGAAAAATTTAAATTAAGACCTGAAACAAGTACAATTGTACGATTAGTATCTGTTCAGAAAAAGGGATGTTGACTTGAGAAATAATATTTATTATACTCGCTATGATGACACCATCGTCACTAATCCCTGCCTCTATACAGGTGCAGTCGATCAGTCAGGCCTGTTTGTAGGTACATGGTCTACAATATTTCACCTGCGGCGAGCTATCGAACTAGTTGCTCAAGACATTTTTCGGAAAATGTGTTCAAAAGTACTTGGCAAGACTGTCTTGATACCGCCGTGGCTCTAAAGACCAACAGAAACATGTAATGTTACAGACTGCCTCTCGTGGCCTTCTCTCTAGGGTCAACGCGCTTGTTACTTACAGCTATCATTACAGCACTAGTATAATTAATAAACCCTTCACGTATGCATACATCAGCTTTAATCTATCTTATAACACCCCATAATAAGCAGGTTCCTAACAAGTTGCTGACCGTTCTTCGAATATGTCTTGAAACAAGTGTTTACACTCCACATTTTGGCCGTCAAGATGTCGCAGAAATACGCCCACTTACATTCTCAACGGAATCGACATTAACACAAAAAGGACAGCCTGTTTTTCTAAGAATGAATTACATTTGTTCACTGCTTCATACGAATACCAGTGTACTGGAGGACAAATAGTGCGTTCCCAGAAAGTACAGGAGTCGGCCGTGATCTTACTTCGCAGAACCAATAGCCTCATACTACCTACCAGTAAGTTCCCTGTCGGTCGATGATTAACGACCCAAACAGCCGAGGGGCGTTGTCGTCCAAACCGCACAGTGCTGGCGGGCGCTGACTATTAGATAAACCTCGGTCCGGCATACTTTATCGAGCCTGCCCCACGTGAATTAAACATGGACACAGTCCGCCAGCTGCTCCAGGTTTTCCTTCTTTCGTGTCCCCGCTGTCCGGAGGGAATCGTTCATGATGTTGCGTGTTCAACAAGGTACGCGCTCACGACATATCGGAATTTATAACGAAACGTCTGTCAACATTCGAACATCACTTTTGCTTGACAGCTCCTGTTCCACAGAGGAATTACTCAGTAGATGATATAATGTCTTTGTGGTCGGATTACAATTATGGCATTTTATTGTCGACTGGCTGAGTACCCAGCACTGCCCAGGTACGTATTTATTCCATCCATCTCCCCCTTTCCCCTCTCTCTTTCACCTCATCCCTCTCTGTCCATCTTCTCCACCCCCTCTCTCCGTCCGGCTCCTCCAACCCCACTCTGTCCATCCACTCCTGCTCCTATCTCTGCCCCTCTCGTCCACTCCATCTCTCTATTCAGCTCCTCCTCTTTCCTTCTCTGTCCATCTCTCATATCACCGTCGTCTTCCCTTTCTCTGTCCATTTCCACCTCCCCTCTGTATGTCCATCTTCTCCTCTCACCTCCATCCCCCCCCCCCCCTTTCTCTCGCGACGTTATCACGCCGACCCCAATAGGTGCCGGTTGTCCCTGCCTCAACAGTTATTTCTTTCTGTGTTGTAACTCATGTGTACCTAGTTTGGTTGAAATTGTTCCAAGGGTTTAGGATAAGCTTTTTTCCCTTGACTTCGCTCGCCAGCGCACAAGTCAAACATATTTCACATGTCGCTGTTGTGATCTTCAGCCCAGGAACTGGTTTGATGCAGCTCTCCATGCTACTCTATCCTGTGCAAGCTTCTTCATCTCCCAGTAACTATTGCAACCTTACATCCTTCTAGATCTGCTTAGCATATCCATCTCTTGGTCTCCCTCTACGATTTTTACCCTCCACGCTTCACTCCTATACTGAATTGGTGATCGCTTGATGCCTCAGAACGTGTCCTACCAACCGGTCCCTTCTTCTAGTCAAGTTGTGTCACAAATTCCTCTTCTCCCCAGTTCTATTCAGTACCTCCTTATGAGTTACGTGATCTACCCAACTTATCTTCAGCATTCTTCTGTAGCACCACGTTTCGAAAGCTTCTATTCTCTTCTTGTCCAAACTGTTTATCGTCCATGTTTCACTTCCATACAAGGCTACACTCCATACAAATACTTTCAGAAAAGATTTCCTGACACTCAAATCTATACTCGATGTTAACAAATTTCTCTTCTTCAGAAACACTTTCCTTCCCATAGACAGTCTACATTTTGTATCTTCTCTACCCCGACCATCATCAGTTTTATTGCTTCCCAAATACCAAAACTCATCTACTCCTTTAAGTGTCTCATTCCCTAATCAAATTCCGTCAGCTCATCTAATTTAATTCAGCTACATTCCATTATCCTCATTTTGCTTCTGTTGATGCTCATCTTAATTTCACATAGTGATTTGTACCCATATTTTAACTGCATCTCTAGAGAATTTTGCCCTATAGTTACATTTTCACGTAGCTCAATGTTTTTCACCCCCACCCCTCCCACTTTCATAGCTAGGTGATTCTTATCCCCACAGCGACGATTTCGACATCATGAGTGATACGTGTACCAAATTTAGTTAAATCGTTCCGGTGGCTTAGGAGGAGATGTGAAACATGCATATATACGTACATCCATTTGTATAATATTTATGGATTGAGACTTAATTTTTTCTTCTTTATTGGATTTCGACTGCCCCCCAGAGGGAGGGGGGGGGGGGGCTGGCAACAGCACAATACGCCGCTCTGCCGCCTGCAGAAAAGTTAAAAAACAGAATCAGGAGATACGAGAACAATAAAAGCAGGCGATTTTTCTTTGTTATTGGATTGGGACTGAAGTCCAGTTATTATGCAAATGCAGCATATGTGCATGTATTTGTTGAGAAAATATATGACGTTTGTAAAGCTGCTGAAACGTTCCCCAGTGTCGCAAATATGATCAACGTAACATGCAAATACATAATAGCGAACGAGTTGCTCGTAATGCGAGTAGTGTCGGGACGCTGCTCAGTGGCCATGTGAGAAGGCAGGCGTGCTGCCACAGCTCCCCCGCGACATCTGTAAACTAACTCAGCGCCAGCTATTCCCTCAACGAGAGAGACGGAACAACTACTGTCACATCAGCGTTTGCAAGTTATGTCCGACGTTCATTAACTGTCACCACGATTTTACCATTAATCTGAACGAGCGCTAAAATCCCGGCGGCGACAAGGCTGAAAAGTGGGCGTTAAATCTGTGAACTAATCAGGGTGCTAAAAACGCCGCTTTTTAATGGGTGTATGATATATACCGCGTATTTGGGGCGTTGGCGTTAAATTTATTACTTCGCAGTTTCAAAATGGACACTATTCAATGAGACTGCGCAAAGTCGATGTGTATTACAAATGCATGAAAAATATAATAACAAGCAGAGACCGAGATGTTAGGATACACGCCCGGTGCTTTCAAGTAGACTATCAACAGGACAGTTCCATTTAATGTGTAACAGCACCAAATTTTACTAAGTACTTTATCTCCGTTCCATTTGTTGAACTGATAGTTTCTTTTTCCCTTATTGGAAATATTATTTCCACAACCTTTTACGTGTAGAATCAAAAACAGTTCTCAAAGTACATGTCTTTTTTTTGTTTTGTAGTTATTCCTGCCACCACCTTTTTTTAATACGCGAAAATCCTTTACGAAATTATTTCTTAGTAAATACTTCATCAATTCTTTACCTGAAATAAAATAATGTATAAGTAAAGTATTGCAGAAGTAAATCAGTTACTCGGCATGTTCATTGCTCTTGTCAATTATCTGGCCTCGGGAAAGATCTTCAGCGACTTGTAGTTTGACTTTCATGTGTCAAGAAAAACTATTCCGGCGCTAATTACACGAGAAACTGCGTAGTTATGTGACATGTTCTGCAACCCCGTGAGATATCAACTCCGAGGGAGGAAATGTGGCTCGAGGAGGCGCCTCAATATGAAGACTTAACTAACTACCCCAATTGCATTGGCGTGGTGGATGGTAAACATATTCGTTTGAAATGCCCGCCAAATTCTGGTTCTGAGTGTTTCGCCGGTGCATATGGTCTCGAGGGTGATTCAAGAATTTTCAAGAATTGTAATTTCAAGAAGTGACTCCAAGTAGAGCAACTGTCTCTTCCAGAAAAAAAAAAACCCTTCCATTGTTAGACCCAATAGTACATCTTGTACCTCTAGAAGACGAGACTCTCAGGCTGTCAATGCTTAACCAAAGAAAAATGGGCCTACAATTACGGGCATAGTCAGGCAAGCCGTACTGTGAAATGCACCCCTGAAATTTTGAGCAGCAAGTGGCGTGTTCTACATTCTTCCAGTCTAGTAGACAACGAGGTCGCAATAAGAATTATTCTAGGTCGTAGCATTCTCCATAACTATGTCAAAAAACGTGATGGATTCATTTTCGAAGATAGCTTGACATGCGATATGGAAGATGTACAAGGAATTTTGCCAGGTGAGGGCGAACAAATGGGGTGCAACTAAGAGAGCTTTTCTGTAATTATTTCAGCTGCCCGTGAGTAATACGTGGGCACGTGAAGTATGCTTATAGTTTTGACAAAAAGTGGGAAAATTTTTTCTATAGTTATTACTTTGGTTCATAGTTTTGCTTTTATTATTCTAATAAATTATAAAGTAGTACTATTGCTGTCTGATATTACTGGTATGTAATTCTCATTCTTTTATGTCGCATGGTACATCAGTTTAATCAGTGGTCTTGCATAACAAAACATGGCGAAACATTGTTTAAGATAAAAATCCCTATGCGGCAGTTAACAGATGTTTCATGTAATGTTTCAACAGTACAATGAACGAACAAAATGTTTTTCATTATTATCGTTGGGTGAATAGCATAGTGCCGTATGTGTAAACGAAGTAAGAGTTACATGCTAATGAAAAGAAGTATAGAACCTGGAAAGAAACTTCGAACTTACAATTACTTCATTACAACTTATTGACAAACAAATTAATGGTAATAATAACTAAGTATTCATCATAATTTATGTCTTAAACTGTCACAATTGATATCATGAACTTTGGAATTCCAAAAACTTATACGTACTGTTGAATTATTTTGTCTGCAGAGCTAGACATGAAAAATTTACATGGAAAATTATTTCAGTGGAAAGTAGTCCGAGATACTGAGCTGCTGACTGGAGGATTCAGTATCCACAACGGCTTCATCTTCAGAATTCGAATTGCCTGGGCCGTATGGTGGTGGTGACGCATGATTACGGTCACCTGAAGATTCCACATACAATGACGCATATGTGGTCACCCGTGAGTACGGACAGCGTTGAAATTGGGACCAAGAGTAGGCATGTCCAGGATTTCCCCACAGCATTTCGGAATATTTCCATCACCTTCGGTCTTACTTCACAAGCTTCTTGTTGTGGTAATTGATCCATTGTAGCAAGCAGAGACAGCTTAGTTTCCAAATTTATAACTATGCAATTGACCTTTTTGAAGTGCCAAACTTTGCATCGTAATGTCTGTTGTATTCTCCGATGCTGTGGCTAACGCCCTACAACACCCGGACGTTTCATCGCCTTCTCTTGCAGCAGTTCTCACGTTTCGGTGGGAGACAATGTTGTGGGCTCGTCATGTTTTGAAGGTGCTGACACACAGTACTCTAGATAGGTCTTGTTTCATTTCATGAAATGATTTCTTTCTCAGGCGGTGAAATAACGGACATAGTTTTTTTCACAGACTTTTAATTTGGAGTTCAGAAATACAGTTGGTCAAAGCACACCGTACCTTTTCTTCATTGTAGGCACTCTGGTCTTTTCTTTTCTTTTCTTGAGACCACCTCTTCATCAGTTCTTTACATGAATGAAACTGCGTGTAAGTACATTGTTACGTAGATGAAAGTTAGTTGTTCATTTTACTTTGCTTTGTATGATTGATTTTTCTTATTGCCTTTTTTACTTTCCAACGACAGACTGCGTAAGGAAGGTGGTTTAATCGTGATGAGATTTTGTACTTCTTGACATTTTAAAACATACGCGCCTGCCGAAAGAACTAGTAAGAATTTCAGGAAAATCGACAAGCGAAGTTGTAAATAGAATTAAATTGTCATCTATTTAAATATTATATATTTATATAATTTTTTTGTTTTTTTAAGTGAATCTTTTATTCTTGTGCAAATGGAACGCTAATTTTAAAATTAGTTTACTTGATAAAATTGAATATATTTTCGTCGAAACATAGTCAATTCGGAAATCTGTTTACTAGGATAGACATGTAAATTTGTTTTATATGTTTTAAAACACATTTTAAAAATATCAGTTGTCAGTTCATGATAGGAGACAGCTCAAGGGTTAAAATGCAATCCACGTTATTTAAAAAACACAAATTAAAAAACATGTGAGCTGAACTAAAAACTGATATTCTGTTTAAATATGTATTTGTATTTACAAATTTTTATTGATATGTCCTTACATCAAAAATTTCTTAACGTACACAAAAGGAAGAATTATTCGTACTTATACATGTGCACAAAAGGGAGAGTCAGCTTTTGTATAGTTGTTACACAGCCGCTTTGTCTTTGTTAGGAACACTCATTACATGCCAGTTTGTGTGCATGGTTTCTCAGACTTCGTTCCAGCACTTCGCCTTCAGTCGTTTGTCGCTGTAGTGCTTCGATTCGACTTCATAAGTGGCTACTGCTACTCAGTTGCATGTATAAATTTATCCGCATCAAACATAATCACCTACAACGCTACATTTCAGTGGACACGAGCTCGGCCTTTCCGCGTCACCTTCGTCTTGAACGGCAGGGAACAGACGCGTGTGGCCGCTCAGCGACGCCGGAAACGCTCCTGTAGTTTGCCTCACTGTGGCGTCACTGTTCCAGTTAGCCGATATTAATGCGACGTTTTCAATGCCGCGATTTTAGCGCTCGAACATATTAGCTGTTAAATATTCGGAATCCGACGTAGGGCGCGTGCGAACAAATCTGAAGCCAAGTTCCCTAATCAAACTGTTATCACTGATAGAGAGGCTATTCATCAAACAGTCAACTGGAGTAATTATAGTTTTGTTAGTCGTGGACGTCACAAGACGTCCTACGAAATGTTAATAAATGCCTTCTCTGAAAACAACCTAGAACAGATACTTCAGATCCCCACTCGTGATGGATCTTGCAGCAATAAACCTACCTGACCTCTCCGAGGAAGTCCACGTCGAAACTGGTGTCAGTGATCAGAAGGCAGTTATAACAACAGTGACTACTAAGATGCAAAAGGCAGCTAAAAACAAGCGGAAAGATTCATATGTTCAGCAAATTATACAGAAGCAGTAGAGTCACATCCCAGTGAGGATCCTGAAACTTTTAGCTTAGAAGAGGAGCATGTTGACGAACTATGGCTCAGGTTTAAAGAATAGTTGACCATGCACTGGATAGACACAAACACAGTAGGACAGTTCATGGGGGGCGAGGGGGGAGGAGATCCTTCATTGTATAGAGATACAGTCGCTGTAAAGAAACTTTCAAAGAAACAGAGACTACTGCATAATAGGTATAAAACAAAGCATACGGCTATAGATAGAGAAAACACGAATGCCAGTCAAGAGAGCAATGCGTGAAGTCTTGAATAAGTTCCATAGCAGAATACTGTCGAAAGATGTTTCACAAAACCAAAGATATTCTAGTCGTATGTAAAGTCTGTTACTGTCAAAGTTAGCGTCCAGTCATTCAGGGGCAACTCAGGAACTGAAATTGAGAGTAGTAAAGTAAAAGTGAAAATTTTTAGCTCTAGCAGTATTTCCTCAGTGTAATTCTGGTGAAATAAGTATTAGTGTCAGTGGCATTAAGAACAGCTGAGATCGTTAATACTCAACAAAGCCCCAGCGCCCGAAGGAACTCGTGTCAGATTCTACACCTAATTTGCAGCTAAGTTAGTCCCTCTGTTAATTATAACCTATCGTGGATCCCTTTAAGGGAAAAGCGTCCCTGTAGTTGGAAGAAAGAACAGAAGGGTAGCACAATTGATCCACGAAACTACCGTCCAATCTCCTTGACATCGATTCTTTCTATAATTTTAGAACTTATTCTGAACTCAAATATAATGAGGTATCTCGAATACAACGATCTTCTCCGTGCCAACCACCATGGATTTCGAAATCATCGATCATGCGAAAGCCAGTTCGGACTTCCCTCACATGACATCCTGAAAGCCTTGGACGATGAAGTATTCCACGAATTCCGGAGAGTACTTGACCCAGTACCACACCAACGCTTAGCATCAGACGTGCGATCATATTGGTTATTGGAATGACATTTGTGACTGTGCTGAGGATTACTTGGTACGGAGGACGCAGCAGGCTATCTTGGATGGAGCGTCATCGACACATGTGTGCCCCAGGGAAGTGTGTTGGGACCCTTGCTGTTCATTCTATACATTAATGACCTTGCGGAAAATGTGGATACTGACCTCATAATTGTGGCACATGAAGCAGTTATCTATGACGAAGTACAGCCTGAACAAAGCTGTACAAATATTTAGTCAGGGCTTGAAAAGATTTCTACGTAGTGCACAAGATGGCAACTTTTAAGTGTTCAGAAATGTAAAATTGTGCATTTCACAAAACGAAAAAACACATAATCCCATAAATACAATACCAGTGAGTCACAGCTGCCTCTGTTCAAAAATGATTCAAATGACTCTGAGCACTGTGGGACTTAACATCTGAGGTCATCAGTCCCCTAGACTTTTAGAACTACTTAAACGTAACCGAAGGACATCACACACGTCCATGCCCGAGGCAGGATTCGAACCTGCAATCGTAGCAACAGCGCGGCTCCGGACTGAAGCGCCTAGAACCGCTCGGCCACAACGGCCGGCAGCTGGCTGTGTAAACTCAAATAACTGGTTGCAAGAAGTGATTAATTTATTACTACCGTTATTTAACAACCGAGCGTGGCGCAACAGTGGCAAGATTTTAAATTCGTGCTCGAGAGGACGTCGCTTGAAATCCCCTCCCACTCGTACTGCTTTCGGTTCCCGTGGTTTCCACAAATCCCTTCAGGCAAATGGCGCGATGGTTCCTTTGTAAAGGACAAAATGAATTCCTTCCCCAACCACAGCTTGGGCTCCGTCACTAGATACTTCGTCGGCGAAGGCACGATAACGCTACGGTCCCTTCTTTCCTTTTAAGTTGCATGTGAGTAGAAGCTCTAACACAGCTTTAAAGAGTTAGACTTATTAACAACAACTCCATAGATTATTCAGAGAATGTTTGGCGAGAAAATGAACACAAATTAAATCGTTGTGTTTTAACCACTACGATGGGAAGTCCCATCAATAATAATTTCTGACATACGATTATTTAAAACTGTCAGATCAGATGGCACGCAGGTAAACAGTCCGTTAACAGTTTATCCTGTTATATTTTATGGACTTGCCTGTAGTGAAGAGTAACAAACGATACAATAATGTGTGCTGAGTAGGGGCTAGCGCAAGTCAACAGTGGACCGCCATGTGACACAGTACAGCGGTCAGGCGGTGCAGTCACATTGTGGAGAAGCAGGAGTCGCAAGACAACTCGTGGCTACAAGAAACGAAGACCGGCCTATCGTAGGCGATGGTGGGAAAAGTTAGGATCAGTCTTGTACGACATTCTGAACAAGACAAAGATCGCCGTCCGCTGGATTCCCTGACTGCTCACATCCATTGAAAAAGCCCGCGAAACTGAGGCAGCGGCGCAAATGTGTGAGGCCGGTCCAGATGACGTCTCCAACCGCCCACCAGCCTGTGAGTGACGTGCGCTGAGAGCGTCACTGCGACCCTGCGACACAGGAGCGAAACGAGCAGTCGAAACATGTTGACTCATCACCGCCGAACAGCCCCGGATCTACCACCTTTCTGAATCGGGGCAAAAACTTTATAGTGACGCCCCTCCCCCTCGAGCATTTGAGATACGGCGTAAAAAATTTTAAAAAATCTATTTTTCAAAAATAGATTCATTTTCTAGCGCACGTTTTTGGAAGAGTTCGATATACGAAACGTATATGTTCGAGGAAATGTAACACATGTTATCTGGTCTCAAGTATGCCAAAGTGCAGTGTCACGCCTCTTCACACAGCATTCTTCTATCGCGCGTCACTGCATTTCGCTCTGTGGAATTCAAACGTGTATATTTTGTAATGGAAGCCATCAAACCTACGTTGAGGACAGTCGAAATTAAAATGTCCTGTGGTGCCTCTTCTACTCCCAGTCGGCTGGTTTGACATCCAACCTCCCTTAAAAAAAAAAAAAAACTTCACAATTAATACTGGGTGGGGTCATTTGTGACCGGGAAAATAAGAACTCTTCAGAAAATTTGCACCCTTTATTGCCTATTAGTTAAACTTTCTCTTTTGTGTAACATAAAATTAAATATACGAAATACAAAACCAGTGAAGACAAGAGGCAAGCAAGATAGTACCCATTTCTTCAATCCTCAGGTCCCACCATTTTTTCCCTCACTAATCTTGCTACAGCTTTATACGCCGTACTTTCATTTCTGCGAAAGAATCTGTTATCTCATCAAAGTTCGTCAAACGTTTTGTCACATGTAAAATCAAGATGTCGTTGTCTAATACTAAAAAAGCTGTTAATGCGAATAGTATTCAAGACTGGCGTGGTTTCTCGATTTGATTGCGTGTATTTTGTCACTCTCTGCTAGATAAAACGAAACAGGCCTTTTAATGTTGCAGCAATTGTGACACGCCAAATAAGCAAAATTGTTTTGGCACAAATGGTCATTTTATGTACCTCATTTACATAAATAACACATCAGAATATAATTCACGAAGTACCAATATAAAATGCCTATTACGGGTACTACAAACAAAAGTTTTATTTTAGGAAATAATTTCACATTTCATTCATACGCTACAGTTTCTCAAGCATGAAATCGAGAAGCAGTAGCACGAAATTTTTACATAAATTTCAAATTGTCAAAACTTATTCCCCGGTTTAACTTCATTAACTCTGCCAGAATCACCGGTTCAGTTATGCCTCATTTATTCTCCCGTTGGGCGTTAGTATGAGCTCTAACAACGCGTTTTCCGCGCTATTTCGAGAATAGAACTTAAAGTGGTTGGTAACCGGGGACTTTACAACTGGTCCTTAGTAGTGTAACGTTCTGACAATAAATTTCCCAGTTTAACTGCAACCAAGATCTCTGTTGTTATATAATTAATGGAATACTGAACTTCGGCTCAACCGGATGCTGTAAATGGTGATAAATCATATGGCAAGCGACTCGTTTCAAGAAGCAACTTCTCATCCTCAGCTACCCCCCAATTTCAGTCTTGGATACACCCAGAAAGATAATATGTAATGTTTCTTACTTGTTATTCCTATTAGTCGTCTATTTCCACTCTTGCAGTCTGAATCTGTGGATTTCGCTAGTAATTAAAACAACGCCAATCATTCGCACACCCAATCAATTACATAAACAGCCATTGGCATTCGCCCGTGCGGGTTTATTCGGCTCAGCTCGTATGCAGGAAAGTTTTTTATTTCTAGATGAGACGGGGTCCCCGAGGTAGAGGCATCACGTACACCATGCACACATTCAAAAATCAACTTATTATTCCTTCAGAAATCGACTTACAATGTATTAAAAAATGTTTAAAAACCAACAGGGATGCGTTTCAAAATCATATGAAAAATCGATAGAGCCACGTGCACTGGATGCTACGCGCTCTGTCAAACAAGGTTTTTTTCTTCAAAAATATGAACTTGACGTCCTCTGGAATTGCCCCGCGGGGCAGATACCCCCGCTTGAAAGCCCGCCCTCGGTCCGGGCCCACCGCCGAAAGAGGTGAAGACATAACCAGCTTCGGATAAGGTGATGGTGAGTGCTTTTTGTGATTGCCATAGTGTGATGCTAACTGGTTTTCCTCGGGAGTGGCACACAGCCACAAAAGCGTACTATCAAAATCCCGTGACAAGACTGCGGGAGGGTGTCTAGGCGAAGCGTCGCAGGAACCTGTCCTATTGTCCTGACGCGGACCCAGTGGCTTCTAGCTCTTGCTTGCCCCTGATAGAGAATCCATAGCATGGCAAGCGTTTACACAATGACGAGGAGACTGTAGACGTGAAACGTACCCCGAACAGGCAAAATGCAGACTTTTACAATGAAGGTTTCCGCAAAGAGCAAGCTTCGTTGGTTTGTTATAACTTCGATGGATTAATATATAGAGAAGAGCACTTTTCAAGGTCGCAGCTTTTTTTTCCCGAGTTGATAATTATAATTTCATGATTAACGCTTTCACTGATCTACCCTTAATTCTTTTACTTGGGCCATTGCTTACTTTGTGTCACTATTAAAAGCTGAATTTAGGCTCCTGCAAAAACACCTATATCTTGGGGCTATGTAACTCACATTGTATATCTTTTCTTATTTTTGGATGTCATTATCAAATATGAAACTTTCTTAAGTCCGACAAAAAACACATTTATGCTAGATTCTAATGTCAAAGATGCACAATTAATTCCTTACAGAACTGTCCAAACGAGAATGCAGGAAAAACGTCTACTTCCAAATCTATCAACTATCCACCTCACAGCTCTAGTTTCTGCTGCTGTCCACTGTTATAGTCACCGAAAAATCTAAGTAGCAGAGAAGGAAAATTCAAAAATATAAGGTGGTAGCTGCAGCAAATTTAAAAACTGCAAGATGGTAGAACTAGCCCAGCTGCAAACTGAACTCCCACCCCTTCCTCTGCTAACGGGTTTCCTCCTGCCTACGCCATCCATACAAACTCAGTATAGCACAAAATGTGGTAACCAATCATAAAAAAAAAAAAAAATTGTGTGAATTTCTATGGGACCAAACTGCACAGGTCATCGGTCTTTAGACTTCCACACTACTTAAACTAACTTATGCTAAGAACAACACGTACACCCATGCCCGAGGGAGGACTCGAACCTCCGGCGGGAGGGGCCACGCAATCCGTGACATGGCGCCTCAAACCGCGCGGCCACACCACGCGGCTAGCCAATCATAGCACAGCATTTTAGCGCATATTAAATCACAGTATAGCCCCAGAGTAACATCTTGGAGGTGCTTAAAGTATCCAATTGATCTGAATATTTGCACAATGTTCAAATGCATTTCCCCAAAAAATTGCATTACTGTGTATGTGGATAACGACATTGGACAGAGCACGGCAGGAAAATTGTATTCTCATTTTAAGCACGATCGGTTTGATATTAGTGTCTCTCCACATTCAGGAAGGCCTTCGTTGTTTGAAGAAGATCATTTAAATGCGTTAATCCCCAATGATGCGCGTCAGTATAGTCGAGGACTGGCAAATGTAATGAAATGTGATCATTCCATCATCGTGCGATATTTGCATGCAATGGGGAAGGTTAAAAAATTGGATCTATGGGTACCGCATTCTCTAAGCCAAAGTCACGAAAATCAGCAGGAGGCCATATGTGCATCTCTGTTTTCTCGTCATCAACTGACTCGTGAACGAGACGGACCATTTCCATCCTGTATCGTTATTTGTGACGATAAATGATGTATTTATGCTAAAATAAGGAAAAGAAAGGAGTAGCTGAGCCCAAACAAAGCAAGAACTCCCCGTATAAAGACCTGAACACATCCACAAAAGACAATGTTGTGCTTCTGGTGGAACAGCTACCGTGCGGTTTATTACGAATTGTTTCCCCGAGGTGTAACCGTCACAGCGGACACCTACCGTCAACAATTGAGATGTCTTGTAGACGCAGTCCAAGAAAAACGACCCGAAAGACTGCGTGATTTGATGCAACTCCACGATAACGCCCGCCCGCATTCTGCTAGATTGACGAAAAAAAAAAAAAAACGTTATACAGGAATTGGGTTGGGAAGCCATTCTCAGCTGATTTTGCGCTCTCAGATTTTCACCTTTTCCGCTATCTATTGAGCAACCTTCAGGGAACTTCCTTTCCGGACGAAAACGTGGCTCGACGAGTTCTTCGTGATTTCTACAGTCGCGGAATCGAAAAGTTACCGCAGCGTTGGCAGATTGTTGTAAATAATGAAGGAGAACACACTAATGATGACTAAAGTCTGTGTTACGTGTATCTACTGTGTTTATTAAACTCACGGAAAAACTCTACCAACTTAAACACTAACACAATATTACAGAGGAAATGAAAGGAATACAGTTTTCCTCAGAAGATGGCATCCCCAGTGGCAGACACCCATTACACCGTGCCAGCAAGTCCGAATTTGGTGACTAATCACTTTTGTTTGTTGGAACAAGTTGCAACTTGCCGGAACAAGTCTCAACTATCTTAGTCGACATCATGATTAAACTTGCTGATGTGTACACATGCGGATTGAAGCAATCTCCAAGCACGTCATATTTCGCCGGGGTAATGCTTATCTGTCAACGAATATAAAATGATGACGTGTGAGCAGGTTTACTTTTTATATTTTGTTGTGATTTATTATAGTGTAACAACCTGATCTTCCTTGTGGAGGCAATGTGAGAAATTTCAGTAAGACAAACAGAGGCACAACACCGAAAGAAACATACAGTGAAGCAGCAAAAGAAGTAATAGTTGGTTCTCCACTGAGGACAATCCCTTATAAATATGGAATATCGATCATTTTAACACTGTTTCTGGGAAACAGCGATCAAAAAATTAAAAAGTTGTTAAATAAAACAGTCAGGGGTTACATGTAGGTTATTAAATTTTATAATTTGTTAATCAGGTCACTGGTTTCGATCGTGATAACGATCATCAGACCTTTGAAACTAAGTGAAAAGAGGAATACAGTGTTTCAGAGAACAAGACTGAGGTATAAATGTAAATAACATAACTGATTTAAAGCAGGATTTCGTGGCTACCCACGATGAGAGTTGTCGAGTGTGTGGAGGAGCAGCCAGCTATGTAGCGACCGCAAACACAGTCAGGGCAGCGGGGGGCTCTGCCCACTCTCTGCCGCGTAATGTCATTTGCAGCCAGTGGTTACAGAGTTTGACATAATTTCAGAATAACATTGCAGTAAACTGTACTTATTATAGACGTAATAGCAAAAAATATAAATATGAGACGATATAAAGGCAACAATATCGCATTCTAATAAATACACTCACCACACACTCTCGTGCCAAAATTGTTACCGTTTGACAGCTGGAGCGACACTAGCGCTCCAAGCGATGAAAAAGCATACAGTCAAATGCGTCAAAAGGATAACGTTTGTTTTTCATTATTTTCTACTTAATTAATGAAATAGTTGTTATATTTTTGTGTTCCATACGTTAGTTAATTACCAAGAGACGAGAATTATTGTGAAATACTTGTAAAAACAGCAAAATCACACTGTGACGTAACCTACAACTTATTCATGAAGAAATACTTTCGAATATGTCTATATTAGGATAATGGAATGTAGTCGAATTAAGTCGGGTGATGCTGAGATAATTAGATTAGGAAATCAGACACTTAAAGTAGTAAAGGAGTTTTGTTATTTGGGGAGCAAAATAACTGATGATGGTCGAAGTAGAGAGGATATAAAATGTAGACTGGCAATGGCAAGGAAAGCGTTTCTGAAGAAGAGAAACTTGTTAACATCGAGTATAGATTTAAGTGTCAGGAAGTCGTTTCTGAAAGTATTTGTATGGAGTGTAGCCATGTATGGAAGTGAAACACGGACAATAAATAGTTTGGACAAGAAGAGAATATAAGCTTTCGAAATGTGGTGCTACAGAAGAATGTTGAAGATTAGGTGGGTAGATCACGTAACTAATGAGGAGGTATTGAATAGAATTGGGGAGAAGAGGAGTTTGTGGCACAATTTGACAAGAAGAAGGGACCGATTGGTAGGACATGTTCTGAGGCATCAAGGGATCACAAATTTAGCATTGGAGGGCAGCGTGGAGGGTAATAATCGTAGGGGGAGACCAAGAGATGAATACACTAAGCAGATTCAGAAGGATGTAGGTTGCAGTAGGTACTGGGAGATGAAGAGACTTGCACAGGATAGAGTAGCATGGAGAGCTGCATCAAACCAGTCTCAGGACTGAAGACAACAACAAGAACAACAAAAACGAGACGGAATGTCGCGACAGTTATGTTAGACTGTGGTAACGACGGTATTTCAACGCGGCCTGTCCCTTGTAGGAGATTTCAATAAATATACGTAATCCACAGATGGCAGACAGGACGCCAAGTGGTGACCTAGGAGATGAAACCTGCATCGATACACCTGTTATCTATCAGCGATGTTATAGAATCAGTGATGGCCAGACGTAAGCTAAAATAAACAAAAAAATACGCCGCCATCATTTATGACAGTACGGCATTACTAATAACAGATGTTAAGCTCAACTGCAAGTCAAAATACGTGATATATACCGCAAAGCGAAAGTGTAATTGGATAAGCTAAATGTAAGCTATAACGTTATAAGCAAGTATTTGACGTTTTACCGTTATATAAAAAATGCCAATACCAGAAACCAACAAGTGTCTGTGGTTATTTAGGAAGCAAGAACAGAATCGATGTCTTGTTTCTTGTCAATTAACAGACCATGTACAGTGAAATGTCCATAAGTATTTGTGTGAATGTGTAAAGCACGGCATAACACGAACGCCAGTTGGTTATTTAGGCAACAAGGCATAATCCAGCTTTTCATATTCAATCGACAAAATCTTAGGAGTTAGCATTGGACGGGTACTGACTATCTTATAGACAACAGGACAATGAAAGTGTCACAAACAGTTACAGACTGACAGAGCATCATAGGTATTTGTGCAGATATAAAAAATCCTGGCATCGCAAAAACGCCAACGGTTTCTCAAGGCATTGAGAGGTGATAGAACCGTTCACCCTCTGTCAGTGAAATCATAAAAGTCAGTCTTGATTGGACACTGGTCCACCAAATACGTAACAGCGTCGTTAAATCAATCACAACTATACATTATTGCTAATGGTTATAGTTGTATTACGTACTACGTCATGAACACAAATATAAAGCACCGTAAGAACGTGCGACCTTATAAAGAATAATGAGCTCAAAATGATGAACCCTCATTTACCGGAATTAAGATAATAAATTATGCTGCATAAGCCTAATTTTCCCTATTCATCCTATTGTAACTACTGACCCATCAGAAGCCGTCTTTGGACTATATAGAGCCACGACAGCAGCCATTTTGACAGTCAGTTATTCCTGACGATGACTATGATGGAAGTCGCCGAAAGCTCGACGTTTTACCCTGAATTGATGGCAAAAAGTCCGAGAATGTTTTATACTAGAGTGCCGTCGCGGAAGACTGCGTTCTCATGATTTCATGTTTAATAAAATTATCCTGTATGAGAGAAATAGAGAGAAATAGTTTCCACAATGAGGATAGTGCAAAGATTGGTGATATTTAGGATGCAAACCTTGCATTAATAGCAATTCTGATTTAATAAATTTGTTTTACCAACTGATGTGTATTTATAATACTAAACTCTCAAAAACAAAGAAGTTTTTAAGAATACTATTCACTCCTTTGTTTAAATTGTAAAATGGATTATTCCTATTATCGCCTGTAACATGAGCACTCATGAAACTTCAGAATTTTCGAATTCCTTAAACGTGCTTTATTCTTCAGTTTCTTTACCTTCAGTGGAAAAATTTATCATCAGAATGACGTCCTTGTAATGGGGAATTCTCTTGCAGGCACATCTGCAGACTTTTTGTGAATCATTTAGAGGCACAATTTAAAAAAAAAAAACAGCCAGTAGGCTATATGACGCTGTGACCATCTTTTGAATGTGGAAGTTGTCGCAAGTGTTATAATCCGGACAATGTTTTCATCAATTCGCAAGAGCTCAAGATTTGATAACGACAATCGTGGAAAAAATATCAAAAACACAGCATAATACTATCACCTGTACACTATGGAATTATCAGCCCAGAGGAAGTTCCCTTTAAATGACAATTCAACTTCAGAAAGACCCGCTGGGAAGTTACTAAAAAAAAAAGAAATGTTGGACACTGAAGTTCTCTTAAGCGACTCCAGAATCGTTTGAGGATTTCGTTGCCCTAGTAAAAAAGATCTCTCGGAAACACAAACCTCGGGGGTGCAAAACACAATGTATATCCGGAGTCAACCAAGACTCAGTCAGATTAATACGTTACGGTCTCACCGACATCATTCAAGCTGGGGAGGGGCTGGTGACATATATCACAGAAGGCAGAAGCGAAAAATGTTCAGGACGTGGCTCAAAACTGTAGAAGGGCATGGAAACTAATTAAAAATATAAGCAATTATCCCAAAAAGCCGCTTGAGGAATTTACGATAGAAACGCCATCACGATACGCCAAGGAAAATAAATTTCTGAACTTGCGTTTTATAACAACAGAGCTGGTACGTGCCATAAAGCAAACGAAAAGTAAAAGAGATGCAGACCCACCTGATATAAGAACACACCAGCTGAAGAATTTCGGATCAGGAGTAGTCGAAAAGACTATTCCAGAGCAAGCCAGCCTTGGACCAAGGAAGCCGTACTGTGGCCATGTCTTTAACCTTAGCCAAAACATCGAAGATGGGTACGAGAAAAAACTAATCAACAGTACGGCTTTTGTATATCTCAATGCTGCATGTGGCACGGTGAATTACAAAAGGCTTATCCAAAAGCCATACGAGATAACAAGAGATTTCACTTGGACAAACGTAATAGGGAGGTACACTCGGAAGAAGATGATTCTATGTAATGCTGCAATGTAAGAAAAGCCGCTGAAAAAACAGAACGGATTATCTAAAGGCAATGTGTTGCCACTGCCTCTCTACATCTATGCAAACGATCTACATCTTCCAGATGCAAGGCGGTTTATCAGTGCGGATGCCACAGCTGTGACGATCCAAAGGAAGGCTTTTGAATAAATTGAAGTCAAACTGAGCAACACACTTGCAATGAAGGGAGAGTATGACGACATGAAGCATACCACTCCCAAGCCAGGAAATACTGAAGTATGTGCTTTCCACTTAAGAAACACAGGAGCTAAAAAAAACTGAAATTAAGTGGAGAGGGTCGGAAATTCAGCTCTGTGACACAACAAAATGCCTAGGAATTACTCTAGATAGCACCCTTTGCTTTAGAACACATTGTACGCATTTCAAAGAAAAAATCTGCAGCAGAAACAGCATCTTGAGAACGCTGGCGAGGTTGCGCAGGGAAAACGTCCCCAGCCTATCCGGTCAGCTGCGTCAGGACCAGGACTATTTTTTTTTTTTTTTTTTGGAGAATGAAGACTGAAAAACCAAAATACTTGATGTTCCAGAACACACCTGCAGCCCGCCGCCTGAAGTCCGGGAACAGATTTTGCAGCGAACGTTACCATTAGACGTCAATCCAGATGTTAAAAGTGTTTTTCTGTGGCAAGAAAGTGCTCCTAACCAAGAGGGTTTACTGAAAGAGCAGACATTAGCTGCTGTTACGACCTACCTCACACAACTTACCAGAACCCGTAGTACAAGAACAGGAGTCTCAAGGAGCAGAACAAATTTTGTCTAGTGGAATTATTAGGAGGGTGTTATTTGTAGCTGTGGAGCAGTCCACACACCCAACCACCTACTAGTATGCCAAAACACGGATGAATCCTGTGCTCTGGAAGATATTTTAAAAGCTTCTGTATAGGGCATTAAGATTGCAAAATTCTGGAGAGGTCAATGTGTTTTTATCCCGCACACAGAAAGTACGTAAGCAAGGAAGTTCGTTCCGTGAACCACCGAAAACACATCAACATCATGAAATGGCAACACCCTCTGCGTATTTTAGACGCGAAGATACCACTGTAACACTTGACATGCATCACAGAATAATATTAAGGTGTAGAAATATTTAATTTGAGGGTGCTTTGTGTCTGACGCCACGTGTAGACCTAAATAATGAAATTAATTACAGTCTTCCAGAAGCTGGAAGTAACTCAGGCTGCCTATTTGTTTGTGTGCTCCCATGCTTGGCGCACCATTTCAGCCAACATGTATTTCCTGCAGTTGTCAGCTCAGTCTGGTTAGTTTTGCTGCGTCATCTGATTTAGGTCCAATTTTTAAGTTTCAACTGTCTGTTTAGCATATTATTTTTAATTACATATGTTTGGACATGAAAACAGCGTTGAGGCAATTATCTTGAGGGTCTACAGTGATGTTTTAGACTCAGTCTGACGGATGTGTATGTGTTCAGAAAGAAACATTGTGACACTTCACATAAACACTCCATTTTTATGTTCATTACGTATTTGCGCAAATATTTTAGACTTTAAAAGAACATTCTGATACTTGACAAGAAACACAGAACAATTTAGATGTCGAAAATAATTAATTTGTGGCTCCACAGTGCCTTGCAGCCTGTATGTTGTACCTAGAAGATAGAGTACTTAGGAACACACGATGTCTTTTGGCCGGTACTTCAGACTAGTAGCTGATTTGAGAATCACATGAATGAAAGCAAAGTAGAGGCCGCCATAAGCACTTTCCATCATTTTCTACAGTTTTTATTGTTGCCAGACACGCTGTTGCTTTTTGTGCAACATTTATAAATACCTCGATTTCTACACGTGAACTATGGACCAACTTGCCGGTGGTGAGGGGGGGGGGGATAGACGTACCATAGGTGCAACCACAATGGAGGGGTATCTGTTTGCTGAGAGGCCAGAAAAATGTGTGGATCCTGAAGGGGGGAAGCAGCCTTTTCAGTACATACAGGGGCAACAGTCTGGATGACTGACTGATCTGGCCTTGTAACATCAGCCACAACGGTCTTACTGTGCTGGTACTGCGAACGGCAGAAAGCAAGGGCTAACTACAGCCGCATGCATCTCTACTGTATGGTTAAACGATGATGATATCCTCTTGGGTAAAATATTCCGGAGGTGAAATAGTCCTCCATTCGGATCTCCGGGCAGAGACTGCTCAGGAGGATGACGTCACCAGGAGAAACAAAACTGGCGTTCTACTGATAGAAGCGGGTGAAGTGTCAGATCCCTCAATCGGACAGGTGGGTCAGAAAATATAAACAGCGAAATGGATAGGTTAAAATTAGATATAGTGGAAATTAGTGAAGCTCGGTGGCAGGATGAACAAGACCTGGTCAGGTGAATACAGGAATATAAATACAAAATCAGTTAGGGGTAATGCAGGAACAGGTGTAAAATGAATAAAAAAATAGGAACACGGATAAGCTACTATGAACAGCACAGCGAACGCATTCTCATAGCAAGACAGACACGAAACCTACACCAACCACAGCGGTGCAGTTTATATGTCAACTAGCTCTACAAATGATGAAGAGATAGTGGAAATATATGATGAGATAAAAGAAGTTATTCAGATTGTTAAGGGAGACTATTTTGTTTCAGATTGTTAAGGGGGACTGAAATTCGATAGGAGGAAAAGGAAGAGAAGGAAAAGTAATAGGTGAATATGGAGTGGGGATAAGGAATGAAAGAGGAAGCCGCCTGGTAGAATTTTGCACAGAGCATAACTTGATCATAGCTAACACTTGGTTTAAGAATCATGAAAGGAAGGTTGTGTACATGGCAGAGGCCTGGAGATACTGGAAGGTTTCAGATAGATTATATAATGGTAAGACAGAGATTTATGAACCAGTTTTAAATTGTAAGACAATTCCAGGGGCAGATGTGGACTCTGACCACAATCTATTGGTTATGAATTGTAGATTAAAAGAGAAGAAACTATGAAAAGGTGGGACTTCAAGGATATGGGACCTCGACAAACTGAAAGAACCAGAGGTTGTAGAGAGTTTCAGAACGAGCATTAGAGAACGATTGACAAGAACAGGGAAAAGGAATACAGTGGAAGAAGATGGGTAGCTTTGAGAGATGAAATAGTGAAGGTAGCAGAGGATCAAGTAGATAAAACGACGAGGGCTAGTAGAAGTCCTTGAGTAACAGAAGAGATATTGAATGTAACTGACGAAAGGAGAAAATATAACAATGTAATAAATGAAGGACGCGAAAGGGGATACAAACGTCTAAAAAAGAGATTGACAGGAAATGTTAAATGGCTAAGCAGGGTTGGCTAAAAGACAAATGGTAACGATGTAGAAACGTGTATCACTAGGGAGAAGATAGATACTACCTACAGGAAAATTAAAGATACCTTTGGAGAAAAGTGAACCACCTGTATGAATATCAAGATCTGAGACGGAAAACCAATCCCAAGCAAAGACGGGAAGCTGAAAGATGGAAGGAGTATATAGGGGGTGAATAGAATGGAGATTTACTTCACGACAGTATTATGGAAATATAAGAAGACGTAGATGAAGATGAGAAGGGGAATATAAAACTGCTTGGATAATTTGACAAAGCATTTAATGACTTAAGTCAAAACAAGCCCCAGGAGTAGACAACATTCCGTTACAGCTACTGATAGCCTTGGGAGAGCCAGCCATGACAACTCCTCCATCTGGTCAGCAAGATGTATGAAACAGGAGAAATACCAACAGACTTCAAGAAGAATATAATAATTTCAATTCCAAATAAAGCAGGTGCTGACAGGTGTGAAAATACCGAACTACCAGTTTAACAAGTCACGGCTGCAAAATATTAACACGAATTCTTTACAGACGAATGGAAAAACTGGTAGAAGCCGACCTTGGGGAAGATCAATTTGGATTCCGTAGAAATATTGGAACACGTGAGGCAATACTGACCCAACGAATTATCTTACAAGATACATTAAGGAAAGGCAAACCTACGTTTCTAGCATTTGTATACTTAGAGAAAGCTTTTGGCAGTGTTGACTGCAATACTCTCTTTCAAATTCTAAGGAGAAAAAAGATATTTCAAATTTGTACAGAAACCAGAAGGCAGTTATAAGAGTCAAGGGGTACGGAAGGGAAGTAGTGGTTGAGAAGGGAGTGAGGCAGGGTTGTAACCCATCCTCGATGTTATTCAATCTGTTTATTGAGCAAGCAGTAAAGGAAACAAAAGAATAATTTGGAATAGGAATTAAAATCCAAGGATAGGAAATAAAAACTTTGAGGTTTGCCGATGACATTGTAATTCTGTCAGAGACAGCAAAGGACTTGGAAGACTAGTTGAACGGAATGAGCAGTGTCCTGAAAGGAGGGTATGAGTTGAAGATCAACAAACGCGAAACAAGGATAATAAAATGTAGTCTACTTAAATCAGGTGATGCCGAGGGAATCAGATTGGGACATGAGTCAAAGTAGTAGATGTGTTTTGCTATTTGGGAAGCAAAATAACTAATGATGGTCGAAGTAGGGAGGATATAAAATGTAGACTGGCAATGGCAAGAAAAGCGTTTCTGAAGAAGAGAAATTTGTTAACACTGAGTATAGATTGAAGTGTCAGGAAGTGCTTTCTGAAAATATTTGTATGGAGTGTAACTATGTATGTAAGTGAAACGCACACTATAAACAATTTAGGCAAGGAGAGAATAGAAACATTTGAAATGTGGTGCTACAGAAGAATGCTGAAGATTAGGTGCTGGATGGTCAGTGGTGCCTGTAGAATGCTATAGTACGTCTCTCCAGCGCATCCCATACATGCTCGATGGGATTTAAATCGAGGGAACGGAGAAGCCATTCCATTCGCTGAATATCCTCTTGTTCCAAGAGCTCCTTCGCCTGTGTTGTTCGATGCGATCGAGTATTGTCATCTATAAAAACGAAGTCAGGGATAAATGCAATCCTGAAAAGACGCACATGGGGAAAGAGTTAAGTATCACAATAATGTTGACCAGTGATAGTGTACCGTGTTCAAAGGTTTGGAGGTCAGTACGCCCACGCAACATTATGCCTCCCCACACCGTAACAGTTGGACCACCGAAACGATCACGTTCAACGAGGTTTCTGTGTTCATTACGCGTTCTCATCTCTCGCCATATGAAAGCACGTCGGCAGTCATCACTCAGACAAACTCCTCGTTCTCACTACCATATAATGCTGTGTCCCAAACGTACATTCTCAGAATTTCTTCCTCAAATTAAGGGCAATGTTTGACACTAGTAGATTACTCTTGGCCATGAATTTCCTTTTTACCAGCGTTAATCTGCTTTTTATGTCAACCTTGCTCCGTCCGTCGTCGGTTATTTTGCTGCCTAGGTAACAGAATCCTTTAACTTAATCTACTTCGTGACCATCAATCCTGATGTTAAATTTCTCGGTTTTGTCATTTTTACTACTTCTCATTACCTTCGCCTTTCTTCGATCTACTCTCAATCCATATTCTTTACTTATTAGACTGTTCATCCCATTTAGCAGATCTTGTAATTATTTTTCATCTTCACTTAGGGTAGTAATGTTATCAGCGAATCGTACTGTAATGTCTCTTGCAGCGGTCTCTCCGCGATATTTTCAGAAATTTATAAATTATATAACTTAGTACATATCTCGAAATATCTCTTCTTATATTACCGATTCCTAAACTTTAATATACGATGATTATCGATGCAAAGTAGTTTCAAGCCCTATTATTCCTTGGAGCGTCCATTTACTCCACGGAATAGCTTCTCTGCTATCTATGTTTTCTCTTAGGAAAAGAATGATTGAGATCTTGCCGATTAGCCGTGAAAGGAGGATGTATATGTATGTATTGTTGAGCTAGTCGCCATCTTGATGAGATTCTGTACGAGAAGGAATTTAATACATGAACTAAACTAAAGTAAGTGTGTTCGTGTATTATTTAACTGATTATTATTGACAGTGTCTGCTTACTACGCTGTGTTGCACGGGATCAGTGGGGAACATCTGATTTACACTGGACGAACCTGCCGTTTTGTATGCTCAAGATATCCAGTTACTTCAAATAAACAGGCTAAAACGGCCTTACCAGCAGATCTCCGGTCTTCCCCATGTGAACACCGAAAGTTAATCATTATTACAAATGTTTTCAGGAGATCGACTGACTTCGAAATTGCTTCACTGCCTTATGGAATTTAAGTTAAGCTCAATTTAATCAGGATAGAACAGTATTGAACTGTGTGAATGTGATAAGCCTGCTTTGTGAATGAAAATTCCCTTAATATACGCATGTTTTTACTATCCTGATCAGTGAAGCTAAATCAGGCCGGTGTGAGAGAGGTTTTTTAAATTTTAGATCCCACAAAAAAAAAATATTAAAGTACCACTCGTGAATCTTTCTTTTATTGCTTCTTCGATGTACAGATCGGAGAGTTGGGGCGAAAGACTATATCCCTGTCTTACACCCTTTTCAATCCGAACACTAAGTTTCTGGTGTTCTAACCTGATTGTTCCCTCTTGGCTCTTGTACATATTGTGTATTACGGGTTTTTCCCTACAGCTTACCACTGTTTTTCTCATAATTTAGAACATCTTGCAGCATTTCACAATTTCAAAGGCTTTTTCCAGCTCAACAAATCCAATGAATGTGTCTTGATTTTTCTTTAATCTTGCTTCCATTATCAAACGCAACATAAGAACTACCTCTCTTGTGCCTTTCCCTTTCCTAAAGCCAAACTAATCGTCATCTAACACATCCTCAATGTTCTTTCCATTATTTTGTACATTATTCTTGTCACCAACTTGGATGCGTAAGATATTCCGCTGATTGTGCGATAATTCTCGCTCTTGTCACCTCTTGCAGTGGGTGACGTTTTTCCAAAAGTCAGATGGTTTATGGTATATACGTGCATACATTGTACACACCAGCATGAATAGTCTTTTGTTGTCACTTGCTCTGGTGGAATGTTATCTATCCCTTCTGCCTTATTTTAAGTCTTCCAGAGTTCTTTTAAATTCTGATTCCAATACTGGATCCCCCGTCTCTTCTGTTTCTTCTTCTATCAGGTCCTCAGACAAGTCCTCCCTTTCACAGAGGCTTTCAGTGTACTCTCTCCACCCATCCGCTCTCTCCTCTGTATTTAAGAGTGAAATTCCCATTGCACTCTTATTGTTACCAACGTTGCTTCTAATTTCACCGAACCCCGTTTTGACTATTCTATATGCGACTGAGTCCTCTCGAAAATTACTTCTTTTTCGATTTCTTCACATTTTTCGTGCAACCATTTTGCTTTAACATCCCCGCACTTCCTATTTATTTCATTCCTAAGTGACTTGTATTTGTATAGTCCTGGATTTCCCGGAAAATTTTTGTCCTCCTCCTTTCGCCGATGAACTGAGGCATTTCTTTCCCTACCCATGGTTTCTTCGCAGTTACGTTCTTTATACCTATTTTTTCTTTCCAATTTGCACGATTACTCTTTTTAGAGATGCCCATTCCTCTTCAACTGAACTGCCTACTGAGCTATGCCTCGTCGCAATATCTATAGCCTCAGAGAAGTTCAAGCGTATCTTTTCACTCCTTAGTACTTCCGTATGCCACTTCCTTGGAGGAACATTGACATACTAAAAACTTGAATACAGTGTATTAATGTTCCGGAATAACCTTTACGTAATAGTTCGTTACGAACCGGCTTTCGACTTCCTGACCCATTGTCAGATAACTTAATACTAAACAGGTAGTCCAAACAGCTTCAGCGAGAGTTCAAAGCTGTAGTCGTAAAATGTCACATATCTTGGAAAAACATTCTTTTTACAGCTGTGAACTCTCGCTGAAGTGTGTGGACGACCTGTTAAGTATTACGTTATCTGACGGTGGGCTAGAGAGCCGAAGCCGGATCATAACGAACTACTAAATAACATTACGAAATATTACATTGAAGTCTGTAGGCAGGAATATCACTTGACGTTATTACCATCAGTTTGCCACCACCCTACGTGCCACCGCTTCGCTTGTTGAACTACACAGGGAGGCGTCGATAGGAAGAAGAGTGGCTGCAAGTGACAGACAATAAGCTGCTTCTGATAAAGCGAACGGCGCGGCCGTGGTGTACTTGCTTCCAGCCACGCAGGCGGAACGAGGGCCTTCTTGCTCGTCTTCGAGTTAGACACAGCCGTGTGACTCGTGACTCCTCCAGCGGATGGTGCTTGTGGCGTACTAGACTTTTCTTTTCAGATCAAAGAGCGGCAGCTTCTTTGTCGACAGATTTTCCCTCTATTTTAATTGATAATCAAACGAATATGGTACTGCTCTTAGGGTTTTGTCAATTGTCCGACTTGTTTCCTAAAATTTTACGGTGGCGTTTTTTAAGTGTGGTTCTTTCTTCTCTACCTCAATGGCGCAGTTCCGTTCATGGTCGTGCAAGTATACAGGACAACAGACGGCACAGTAGGGCACAGAATGTATCGAAAGCGTACAAGTACGGACAGGCATTTATACGCCCCATCCAACCATTACTCAGCGCAGAAGGACTCAGTTACCCGTTCTTCGGCCATCCGTGCCCAGTCCCTAAGAGATGCACAAAACATAACACATGAGCTCATAGACGGTGTACAAAGTTCGTGGCCAAAGGCTATAACCATAAATGGATCAAAAAATGGTTCAAATGGGTCTGAGCACTATTAGACTTAACATCTAAGGTCATCAGTCCACTAGAACATAGAACTACTGAAGCCTAACTAACCTAAGGACATCACACACATCCATCCCCGAGGCAGGATTCGAACCTGCGACCGTAGCTGTCGCGCGCTTTCAGACTGAAGCGCCTAGAACCGCTCGGCCACACCGGACGGCATAAATGGATCCAAACAGCCATAGCAACGAACAAAAGGAAGCGAGATAGGCAAGAAATAGAAAAACTGCTACCAGCAGCACGCTTACGATACGTGAAAAAAGTCACTAACCCGATTGGTAAACCAAGTCTGCAGTTGCCAAGCAGCGGCAAGACCGCGCCAACGAATCAAATTTAACGAAATCTGCATACTGGCTACTGGCCAAGGAGACGGCTTTGACGAAACGCAAGACCAGAAAAGCCCTCGAAATACTAAAACATCCGAACACGAACAGAGAGTATGGACTCGGCTTGCCACATCCCTGGCGTCCATCAGGACGCGCCAGCAACACATGACGCGAGCGCTGTCGACGGTTAACTGCCTGGGTCCAGCAGCAGGAAAGCCGACGAATGCCCGTCATAACAAACAATGCTAGAAGCAATGCAAATCAGCAGATCCCCAGTCCTTCCGCCGTAGCATCCTATTATAATCAAGTTTCTGCTCTTTCCGCCTCGAGTGACCAATCGCAACAACGACCTTTTAAAAATTGGTCGCAACTTCACGCTTAGTGAGCAGTAATATCAAAACATAAGTGTGTCTGCACAGCTAAAGAAGCACATCAGTAGGCCCAGGAGGAGGCCACTGTAGCCGTGCTCGTAATGTTGGTTTCTCCAGTAAAGCTGTTTTACATCACGACGCGATACGACACTTAGAAAACTCTTATGTCAACTGCCTCCCGCCCGCTATTAAATCTGCCCTTTGTCGAAGCCGATCGTGTCAGTGGACTTTCCCATTTACGACCGCTGTCGTCGCTGGAACGATTCCCCATTCCTCTCAGCTAGCCTCATATACACTCCTTCGAGTGTCCGCATTCAGTTTCGCGATGACCGGTGATCATAACGTTGTCTCATCAGAGTATGTTCATATGGAATACACAGCCATATTTTTGACAGGACTGAAAATGTCTTTACTCGTAGAAACAATAATTTTATCTTGAAACTTCCATTTGGTCCGTCTCTGCACACAAAAACAACAATATGGGAAGTGTGATTCCGCCCTGATGCAAAACATTCATGTTATTTAGTTATTTATTCTCCCAAAATAGTTTCAGCGACAAATATCGCCGTCATCAGTGTGTTCTATAAATCTAATTTATTATACGTTACAGCATGATTTTAAGATTGTTCTCACCTTTTGCGCCATATCTTCTGTGTTTTCCTGTTGCCGTTTTTCTCTGCATGGAGGATCGTGGATTGAAGTGCGTGAAATTGCTTACGCTTGCCAGATGTCATCTGGAAGGTTATATCACATTTTAACGGAAGAATTAGAAATGAAAAAAATTATCTTTAAGTTGGGTGTCGCCGACTCGTGACGCTGGATCAAAAACGCATGGCCGGCCGAAGTGGCCGTGCGGTTAAAGGCGCTGCAGTCTGGAACCGCAAGACCGCTACGGTCGCAGGTTCGAATCCTGCCTCGGGCATGGATGTTTGTGATGTCCTTAGGTTAGTTAGGTTTAACTAGTTCTAAGTTCTAGGGGACTAATGACCTCAGCAGTTGAGTCCCATATTTATATTAAAAAAAAACGCATGAGAATGGACATGGCAAAATTACACGAACTACGGTATGAATTGTTGCTGCACCCACCTTATTCACCTGATGTGGCTCCGTCAGACTTCCATCTCTACCTAAAACTGAAATTTTTTCTTGGCAGACGAAGATTCACTTTAAACGAGGAACTGACAGCAGGAGTTGACAACTATTTTGCAGACCTCGAAGAAACTCATTTTCGAAAT
Organism: Schistocerca nitens; assembly: GCF_023898315.1. Classification (NCBI taxonomy): domain Eukaryota; kingdom Metazoa; phylum Arthropoda; class Insecta; order Orthoptera; family Acrididae; genus Schistocerca; species Schistocerca nitens. The sequence goes on along the minus strand of NC_064618.1, from coordinate 865,626,633 downwards.
GGGATAAAGGCACTGGAGCATCGTTTGATGAAGTGCATTAATCTGCACTGGAACATCGTTGGACCAAGTGCATTAATCTACACGGTGACTACATTGAAAAATAGAAAAGCTTTCAGTGATGTAAGTACTTTCTTTCTGTTTCGAGAACGGAACCCTCGTAATTTAGTGAATGGCGAAGTAAACATGTTGTTAGGAAAATTGTTCCAGTGATTACATGAACAGATTTGAAACGCGGAAAGGTTGTTGCAGGTAGTCGCATGGGTCATACCATTTCAGATATCGTTAGAGAATTCAATATTCCGAGATCCACAGTGTCAAGAGTGTGCAGAGAATATCAAATTTCAGGAATTATCTCTCACCACGGACAATGCAGTGGCCTTCTCTTTACGACCGAGAGCAGCGGCGTTTGCGAAGAGTTCTCAGGACTAACAGACAAGCAACCCTGCGTGAAATCACCGCAGAAATCAATGTGAGACGTACGACGAACGTATCCACTAGGACAATGCAGCGGAATGTGGCGATCATGAGCTACCGCAGCAGACGACCGACTCGGGTGCCTTTGCTAACAGCACGACATCGCCTGCAGCGGCTGTCCTGGGCTCGTGTCCATATCGATTGGACCCCAGACGACTGGGGGTTCCGATTTCAGTTGATAAGCACTCGAGTGGCGCAGATCCCACGAAGCCACGGACCAATTTGTCAACGGGGCACTGTACAAGCTGACGGTGGCTCCATAATGGTGTGGGCTCTCTTTACACAGAATGGACTGCGTCCTCTGGTGCAACTGAAGCGATCATTGACTGGAAATCGTTACGTGCGGCTACTTGGAGACCATTTGCAGGTATTCGTGGACTTCATGTTCCCAAATAAAGATGCCATATCACCGGGCCACAATTGTTCGCGACTGGTTGGAAGAACATTCTGGACAATTAGAGCGAATTATTTCGTCACCCAGATAGCCCAACATGATGACTGTCGAACATTTATGGGACATAATCGAGTGGTCAGCTCGTGCACAAACTCCTGCACCGGCAACACTTTCGCAAGCAGTATTTCTGCGTGGGATTTCCGACGACTTGTTGAGCCCGTGCGACGTCAATCTGCTGCAATTCGCCGATCGAAAGGCGGTTCGACACCATAGTAGGAGGTATCCCATGACTGTCACCTCAGTGCACATTAACGGCTCCGAGGATGTTAGCTGCAAATCCAGGTTTTTCGCCTGGGCGGAATTAGGTGGCGCGAAGCTTACGGCAATGAACTTGTATTTATGGGAACCATGATTTGGATTCCTAACTGACCACTCAACTTCCGTTTTCCACTGTTTTTCCAAATCGCTCGAAGCGAGTACCGCAACACACGCCACGGACATTTCCTCGTTGACTCTTCAACCGAACAGACGAGGACGCATTGTTGTCGCTTACAATACGCCGCGTACAATCGCACCGCGCGGGGGCGCCCCTTGGCGAACTTTAGTCACAGTTAGGCCCGTTGCACACTTACGCGGATGGTCCACGTATTCCAGTGGGGCAGCACACAGTTACGCGGACGGTCCGCACGCGGCGGAGCCGTCCGCGCAGCCCTTGCGCGCCGCGGACCGTCCGCGTCAGTTGAATACACAGACACAAGTTGGTGCGCGCACAGTCCTGCGGATACCGCGCGCACAGTAGAAGCAGAGTACCTCATTTCAGCCGTAGCATTCGACTAGTGTGGTAAATACGGGTGTGATTTAAGAAGTTTCCAGAATGTCTTGTGAAATCGATAGACAGGTTAATTGCCGAAGCTGAAGGTAGGCCTCACATATGGGATCCATCGCATGGGGACTACAAGAACTGTGAAATGCGATTGAAGGCGTGGCTAGACGTCTGTGCAAATATAATACTCGGCTTTGAAGGTCTGAACGAGGCAGATCAGAAAAAGTGTGGTAAGTAGACGCATATTTTCCTTGTGTTTTTATTGTAGTTCTACACAAAATACAATGATTTACAATTACAGAATTATAGACATTCACAAGTTCAGTTTATGCACAATACAAACATTGATTATGTAGAAAAACTGTACACAAGCGCAAGTGTCTGTCATTGAGACAAGTGGCCGGTGTTAAGTGAGTTTTTGATTCCTGCCAGTGCACACCTCCTCTACCGACAAAATGTTCCGCAACTTTATCTCGTACAGTATTACCCGATTTACTGACAGGTGTAGTTTCTGCCACATCTTGGAAGCCAGTAACATACAGGGTATCTTCAAAGTTGTGTCCGTCTCTTACTAGAACAAATTTGTGCAAAATGCAGCACGTTTTGACAATAGATACTGCTAGATCAAGATTGACATTCAGGGGCCGGTGAAAAACGCTCCACTTATGGCTTAATATTCCGAAAGTACATTCAATAAACCTTCGGGCTCGGGTAAGTCGGTAATTGAAAATCTTCTTTTTGTGAGTCATGTTTTTTCGCGCATACGGCCTTACCACATGTTGTGTTAATGCGAAGCCTTCGTCTGCCACAAGTACATATGGCACTGGAGAGTCGTGTGTACTTGGCAGTGGCTTTGGTGGGGGTAACGCTAATGTTCCTTTTTCCATTTTCCTCCAAAAGACGCTGTTTTTAAAAATATTTGAATCACAGTTCCTTCCGTATCCTCCGACATCAATGAACGTGAAACAATAGTTAGTGTCACATATGGCCATAAGAATAATGGAGAAATAATTCTTGTAATTGAAGAAAAGGTTTTACTAGACGAATATGTTTCCCATCCAAGGCTCCGATGCAATGAGGAAAATTAGCGACATTCTGAAAACCATGACTAATTTCGTTCCATTTGTCTGTTGAGGGCTCAGGCATGCATTCTTCTCTTAACATAGTCCAAATAGTGGCGCTCACCTGCCTTGTAATCTGTCGAATTGTTGATGCACCCATTAAATAAGAGTAATGCAGATCTGTAAATGTGTTTCCGCTTCCAAGATACCTGTAACGTGTAAAGCATATATTTGATACTTATGTACATTCACACAGGAAAGTAGAATTAATTCTAGGTATTACGCCTGCTACGATGACATAAAACCTTAGATGTATTCCTTCTTAAAATAATATATGTACGCATCCTCAGTAATAAAAGACTTATCGACCTTGTTATTTCAGTTGACAAGGTCCAGACGAGATGGAAAACAGCACGGGATGCCTATTTTAAAAGCCTCACTAGAATAAAGCAAACGAGGTCCGAATCAGCAGCATCTAAGAGACCAAAATACATCTACCATGAGCAGTTACACCTTCTTGACCGTCTCCGAGTTGCACCAACAGAGAGTAACTTTGACTCAGTATCAGTCGTGCAAGATAATCTGTATAACAACAATGCACTCGCAGAAAACAGTCGAGACGAATCCTCTGAAGAACAAACCGATGATGTCCGACTGAATGTCAACACCGAAAAACAATCCTTCAAGAGGAAGAGGCTTATCAATAACACATTTGAAGATAATTTACTTACATTATTAAAAGATGGTAAGGAAAAGGAGGAAGGCGACGACCGAGCATTCTTTGTTTCGCTGTTGCCCTCTGTGAAGACATTAAATGTTGATCAGAAGCTATTATTTCGTACTCAGGTGCTTATGTCGATTAAGCAAACAAATCAGGCTAATTTAAACACACACCCCCAGCTCCCATCAGCTCTTTCCACTATCCACCGACCTCTTTTACCTACGCCCCACCTTCAATATCCCAACAGCATCCTAGCCAATCAATGCAGTACCGCGAGGATCCGTCCGTACAGACACAAGTTGCGACTCCCCATCCCTCTCCAGCCCAATCAACGTCATCATCATCTTGGGAGATGTTATAAAAATTATTTGAATTCAGTAGTAATACAATACAAACGTAAAATTTTCTATTGCCAAACGAATGTAATGCATAGCTGTAGCAAAGCTTTGAATGATTAAATATATTATTAAAGTAATCGTCATCCGTATACATATTCATTCATATTCTTACCTTAAGGTTACTGCTACTCGTTCTGTCGCAGTAATAGGTATCCTTCTGAGACTTTCAAGTGTCAGGTTGTCTTTTATTTTGCCGACGAGCTCGTCAAAGCAACGAATAGACATACGAAAATATGTATTACATTTGTCTTCGTCTTTGCGCAATTCGGAATACAATGTGACGAACGCTCCTTTCGTACATCTTTGTTCCACCATAGGATGCAACCAAAACCGTCTCTCGCGCGTGGAATTTCTCTTTTTGTATATCATATAGCCTGAAATGACTTACTTGCAGCGAGCTCATCTGTATACATCCGATCAAACAGAACGTGTTACAGCACAGATGGGATCCAGCACAGTGCAGGGAAGACCGCCTTCACTCGACTGCACACAACCGCGCGCATCCGCCCGACTGTGTGAACCATGACGCGGGTCCGCCAACCGCGCGCGGAACGCGGACCATCCGCGTAAGTGTGCAACGGGCCTTAGGCCTACTATTACGAACAGACCTGCGAAGTCCCATAACTATAGAAAATCAGATGAATGTATATAAAATAGTGTTCGCCAAAATATCTCAACAACACACAATTTCACCAAGTACCGTTTAAGATAGACTCGACGAGTATTCTCCACATCACTACATATTCTTCCACTAGGATTCTGATATCAAAATTAGACAAAAATAGCTCACACAGAATTTTTAAAATGTTTTTGTTCCCGCTCTCCATAAGCGACTGAAACAGAAAGAAACTTATACACAAGGTGTGTCTCTTAACTTTCTCACCTCAAATACCTTTTGGCTCGTTGTTGTTGTTGTTGTTGTTGTGGTCTTCAGTCCTGAGACTGGTTTGATGCAGCTCTCCATGCTACTCTATCCTGTGCAAGCTTCTTCATCTCGCAGTACCTACTGCAACCCACATCCCCCCGAACCTGCTTAGTGTATTCATCTCTTGGTCTCCCTCTATGATTTTTACCCTCCACACTGCCCTACAATACTAAATTGGTGATCCCTTGATGCCTCAGAACATGTCCTACCAATCAATTCCTTCTTCTAGTCAAGTTGTGCCACAGACTTCTCTTCTCCCCAATTCTGTTCAATACCTCCTCATTAGTTATGTGATCTACCCATCTAATCTTCAGCATTCTTCTGTAGCACCACATTTCGAAAGCTTCTATCCCCTTCTGGTCTAAACTATTTATCGTCCATGTTTCACTTCCATACATGGCTACACTCCATACAAATACTTTCAGGAACGACTTCCAGACACCTCTATGCTCGATGTTAACAAATTTCTCTTCTTCAGAAACGCTTTCCTTGCCAATGCCAGTCTACATTTTATATCCTCTCTACTTCGACCATCATCAGTTATTTTGCTCCCCAAATAGCAAAACTCCTTTACTACTTTAAGTGTCTCATTTCCTAACCTGATTCCCTCAGCATCACTCGACTTAACTGGACTACATTCCATTATCCTCATTTTGCTTGTTAATATACGTGTAATCTTTCTTCGATAGTGAATGGGATATTGTCATGAGAACGCCGCAATTGTATATTATTCGAAAAATATATATTTCAACAGTCTTACCTGAAATTATTACAAATGCTTATCAGTTTAGATCAGTTAATGATCCTATTCAGCTCTATAAATAGAAATGGAACATTAAGAAATGACGTTGTGAGAGTAGACAACAGGTTGAAAATATATAAAATGGCTCTGAGCACTATGGGACTTAACATCTATGGTCATCAGTCCCCTAGAACTTAGAACTACTTAAACCTAACTAACCTAAGGACAGCACACAACACCCAGCCATCACGAGGCAGAGAAAATCCCTGACCCCGCCGGGAATCGAACCCGGGAACCCGGGCGTGGGAAGCGAGAACGCTACCGCACGACCACGAGATGCGGTCTGAAAATATATACATTTTCTAAAGTTACACCTGATCAATCACCAATTGTGATATGTGATTCAGTGGTACGAACATATTGCTCATCCAACTCTCCGCTTTAGAGACTGCACATTGATACTGTGCTCCAGACCGAGTCTTGAACCTGAACCTTTGCCACGGGTGAGTCAGTGCTCTTCTGACTGATTGTGAGTTTCACCTCCGCTAGTACCTCTTCCCCGCCTTCCAAACCTCACACGAGATTTTCGGGACTAGCTGTAATAAAGGATTCTTGTAAGTAGGAGTATGCAGACACGGAAAACAATGCAGAGTATGTAGCAGTGGACGATTCAGAGTGACATTATTTTGGGGTAGTGAAAATCCAAGTGACATTTTCGTACAATAGGTAGAAAATCACGCATTTTGTGCTTATTGACCATATCATTCCTCCACAATAGCGGATTTTGTTAGTGCTTATATCACTGGCCTTCATCTCACATTTTTTACAATTTACATTAGGAGTTCAAAACCAAAATACGTGTAATAACAGATTAAAATATATAAAACTGATTGACGTGGGTGGTGATGACAACTAGATGGGCCGAGTCATGCTGGGGAAAGTAATGAGGGGTGTGTGATTCCGCGGAATTGGAGATATGGGATTTGGGAACTTTACGCCGATATTTTGGGATACTTATAAATATAACTGTGGCGATGGTGTTCATGATGTGGGAGGTACAGTGTAGATAATGGAACTGTGATTTACAGAAGGGATAGAGAGGAAATGGCTTACAGCTGGAAGGACGGACGCACTTCCACGTGAATTATTGGTACGGGAAGTAACAGTTGTTTGAAGTTGCACTTGGATAGTATTTGAAATGCATTGAGACAAACGGAAGACACGTGTTAACAAAGGCACTGTAGCGGCTCCGCTTCTGTGAGTAGTGGTCATACAATGGAATTTTATTGGTCAAGTTTGCGAGATATAAAGGGCTACTGGAGGTTTCTAGAGTTGCGAGGACGAGCAGGAACTTATATAATAGTGAAAAATGCAAAAGTAGACAGATGTGGGTACCAGGTTGGAGAGCGAGAGTGAAAAATTGGCAAGGGGCGAAAGATTCTGGGAGAAGCAAACCAAGCAGTACTGTGCACATGAATGTAGATCGAGCTATGGTGGAGGGGCATACACCCATCTCGCTCTCGTTTAATGCAGAAGCATTCTTTCAGTTAAGTACCCAACATATGGATGTGACAATATTTACATTTCAGATATTTTGTGAAGTATTTACATGTGCTGACACACAATTTCGCAGTATCCTACTAGTAAATGGCAACACGGGCAAATCTGCAATAGCGTTGTCGCATATAATAATCCATGGACGTAGCCTCTGACCGTCACGACTCTCTTGTAGCCCAAAGCTGATCTATTAATTTTGATAATTTGGGTGGTTGGTCACACTTTCAAGCCACTAGGCATGCTGAGATAGTGACACACTGCCGAACGAGATGACAAGGGTAGAATTTGAGTAAACAGTTTTCATAATACTCATCTTTTATTCTTCTTCTTTGTTGGAAGTTGTAGGCTCGTAGTCCACTCTAAAACGTAACTTTTTATACTGGTCTAGAGGATGCTTGGCTTCATTTAGTGAATAATATGAACACTGGTGGACTTTCTGGAGTTGAACACGAATATTTTCAGTCATTTCACTTCACAATACAAATCAAAGTCATCCACGATACTAACACAACACACATAACTTGTACTCCATCTTCGCACTTCAAACTAGTACAACCAACTACTCAAAGATTTACCTCCAACAACATGCAGCAAAGAAAATACTATAGTACATCGATCTATTTGCGCAAAATCATCTTTGAAACATATATTTCAAAAAATAAAGAATAAATAATTGTTTATCAATGCTTATGGTTTTAAGAAGTCCATAATCATCATCGTAACTACGTTAAGTGTTTATGTATGTTGACGTTTCTACATTTTCGCATAGCTGTAAGGTAGTGGATTTCTGGTTTTGAGTCTTCAACTTGGAAATCGGTCATTTCATATGATCAAAGATCTGTTAGTAGCTACATTTATCTCACCACAACCAGTTTTACCACAAGCCAGTATTCTAAACGCCAGATCGTTATCACGTCGTTCCACTCTTTCTCAATAACAGGCATGAATCATTGCGGTAGGCACTGAACTATCACTGAAAGACAAATAACTGCAAGTCTGGATAGTCACTGTATAGCTCAAAACACCTCTTTACGCATTGTAAAAAAGCTGACTGTTCATGTTTGTAGAACGATTTGAGGAAGCAACGAAGTGCTGTTTCAGAACGCGCCTGACATCTAGTGAGTGGAACGCGAACTGTTTGTAGCTCTGTTTGTGTCTCTAAACTGTATAACATTATCATGACATGAAAACGCAACGAGATCCTGATAAAAGATACATAAAGAACAACTTGTCCTCTGTAACTTGTGAATCGTGGGAAAACCAAGTGGAGCATATAACAATAAATATAACTTCTGCTCAGTACATCAAATAGAGTTGTTAGTAAGTAGCCTACTCGTTTTTGGAGCAGACAAAAGGAAACTCACAGTGTTGCGAGTTTCAGTGGAAGTATCTGTGTGGCAGTGAGGTCAGCTCTGGGCAGGGCTTTTATTTGTACTCTACGAATAAGGAGTGGTGAGTTAATTGTGGCTTTTAATTGTCGGGTGTCCCTTTGTGCAAACAAACAATAAATATTAAGAGGGAAAGGAAAACGATGAATTCTTGTGCCAGCCATTCATACGATCGCTACATACAATAAAACAAGTAGTACTATGAGTTAGTCCATATAATTGATTAATCTTCGTAAAAATCAATTGGACAAACTTTCAGCGTGAACATAAAAGAAAATATTGTCTCCTAGGGAGTAACTGTGATGACTGACTTACTTGGAAAATTGTATATTTTAAACAGCCATACAGTTTAAGGAAAAGCTATTCGTACATCACTTAACCTAAAGTAAAAAGGTTCTAAATTAGTAAACGAAAATTTAATTATTGAACCAAGTAGCCAGAGGCTGATGTGAACCATAAACTAGGGCAACTATAATTTGCCTTAGCTGAACAAGTGGTCAACAAATTAAAACAAACTTTTGTAGCTATGGAATTCAACTTCAAAATCCGAAAAGTGGTTTGAAAACAAAGTTAATCCTTCATTTAGAACAGATCAAAAAAAGGTCACAAAGGCCTTGGTGGCCGAAAGCTTATTGTGTGAGTCTTTTTGTTGTGCCTATCTGCGGCTCAGCATTCCGCTATATGATGAATAGCAACTATCCTTTTCATAATATTGTTACATATAGTAAATTTTATAAACGATAATAATGCTCTTCTCACGCCCTGACTGAGAGACAGCGTTATCACGTTGCTGCAAGCTCAGTGTTCTGCACTCTTTCTCTTCTCTACAATCTCCATAGTTTTTCAGTATGAGAATACTCAGCGTTTTAAGAACTTGTCCATTCACAGTTCCTTCTAAAGCACCATTCATTATACAGTTTGTTCTCGTGCTAAATTTCAAATAATTTATTTTGATAATCTCGAAATTCATTTTCCATTCACCCATTTGAATATCTCCTCGTTCCTGTTTTTGTGCTACCAATCTTCTACTCTCTTCCTCCAAATTACATTTCGGAAGTTTCGGGTCTTCCATGATCAAAATCATCTCAGGCTACACTGCCTACAGAACATTTCACTAACCTTTTTCTTAACTACTTATCCAAGAACCCAAAGAAAATTCTCTTTCATCACAAAAAGTTTCCTTTGGTGCTGCTATTCTCTCTTCTACTTTTTCCTCACTCTCAGACGACTGCTTCTTATGCATTTTACATTCTTAACTGCCTTCATGTTTTACGTCCTGTCAATCCTCACATGTATCTAACTTTTTTGTCTTCATATTTTATCATTTATCTACATTACTGTGTGTTTCACATATTTCAATTTTTTTCGAAACTACTATTGATTATCCTTTCATCTGTTGCACCGCCTCCTTCCTGTTCGAAATGCTTATTATTTATTTCAGACGCTGTGCACAGTCAGCCTTAAATAGTACCCCCGTTTCACAGCCCTTTGCAACTTTAATTCCTTTATTATTTCTTCTTCAGTTCGTATTTAATACGATGTCCCTCAGTTCATACTGCACATTTCTAGAGGTTGTGGAGGAACTGTAGAAAATAAAGTTTTACTTAAATAAGTATGTCTAGAAACGATCTGTTTTTATGCTGCACGGAAAATAAAATCGATTTTTTTATCTTGCATCATCATAATGTTTCTCGGTCAGTCTTATGCCTCCTATAGAACAAAACTATAAACGCATTACCACTTATATATTATGAGATTTGCAAAATGCTGGAAGCTGATTTAAATAAAGGGCCATTTGTATTGGTAAAGGCAGACAGCAGCATTCAAGTTCATAAGCAAATGGGCTAACTAGCAAACTGAGCGAAGTACAAAGGACAAATGCGCGATAATACTTCAACAATCGGCTTTATGCCACACTTCAAACAATGACAATCGTTCTGAAGAATGGTAAATATATAATCTAGATTAATTACGGAACTATAGATAGATACAAATCTATATCTCTCAACACTAATAGTATTCCTCAAATAAATGTTCCTTGAAAATATTCTGCTACATTTTCTACACTGAATTTTAATCACGAATGCTTTAAGGAACACTTCTTCCCAATATGATTCGTGGGTACGGCAGAATTCTCATGATTCATTAAGAAAAGGAGAAGATATAAATCAGGTCTTGTCTGGGTGCAAAAAAATTGTGAACGGAGATCAGTAAATTGAAATAAATGTTCATATGTGTCAAACTGTAAACTACCAGCTTGCCTGAAAACACTGCTGATTTCCAAAGAAATGCATGAAAAAGTTTTGCAGATCAATAAATGCTAATTTACACTACAGTGTCATTAACGCATGAGTCAGAACATTCTGTGTTGTATGTACTACAAAATAATGAAACAAACTTCCGTGACCAAAACATTCCAAAAATAACGTGCGATGTGATGTGATGTACAGCTGAAGATCAACAAGCGCGCGTGCGCGTGCGCTTGTGTGTGTGTGTGTGTGTGTGTGTGTGTGTGTGTGTGTGTGTGTGTGTGAGTGAAACTTTTAGAAATGTTAATAATTAATAACAGCTGTATGGACTTGGTTTATAATACCAATATGTTTGTTGCATAGTTTTCCAGTGTCATTGAGTACCCAGCCAGACGAAGTAATGATACGACACCACACCACGTTCTCTGTTTACAGTCTACTGCCATCCATCTGATCGTCACTTGCTATTCAATCGATAAGGAAGGGATTTCAACACTGCAGGTAGTACAGCTGAGAACACACAGGCTGAGTATATCGACTTGCTAGCTTGCGACGAAACGCGACATAATGTAAGAAAGGGTTATCGTGTGTACCAACACTGCTTATCGCAACTCGTGTCACCATCCCATAAAATATTGCGACCTGAGTTGGAGCCCTGCCACTGCAGAATATTAGCAAAAGCAAGGACGGGAGGAAGATTATGTCGCGGACGTACGGTAGGAACCACACCGCTGCACAACGTAGTGATTACAGAATCAGAACCATGATCCTTTCGAATACGAGCCTGCTGACTTATAGTACTTGTTACACTACCTCGCTCGTTATATGCGAATCGATACTGCAATGAGTAAAGTACTCAAAATATAACGGACATTTTCGTCTACTAAAGCACATTACGTTGAGGTTAATTTGTCAATCTCTGGGCCGTTACTTATACCAGTTTTTGGGCTCGCAGCAATCTTCTGCCTAAACTGAACTCAATTCCGCCCGAACAGGCCACGAAGGCCCAACGGTACCGACCGACCGCCGTGTCATATTCAGCCGACAGTCTTCTCTGGATGCGGATCTGGAGGGACATGTGGTCAGCACACCGCTCTCCCGGCCGTATGTCAGTTTGCGAGATTGATCTTCTGCCTGATAAACACTAATCAAATACCTGCCTCTGTAGCTGAGGTCACCTGTGCAGTGGCGCTCTACTCTGAGGTAATCTGGTTCGAATCCCAACGGTGAGTGAAACTTTCACTGCCAGTATTTGGCTGGCAACAAAAGACAGATGATGGCGTAAAGTTCCTGAACACCAGTCTTTGCGGCCATGTTGTCGATTCAATTCCAAAGCTCTCCACAGTGTCTATGGAGTCAAGGTATGTGACACTATTCTTGGTGATCAGACTGTACCGTCGGATGGGGACCTTAACCTCTGCGCCCCCCTCACTGCTATTCGCCAGGGGTAGGATATGTTCCGGCACTGAATTTCACCTTTTTGCTCTTATCATCACATCATCATACAACACAAACGTAACACTACACTACACACGCGCCTGTTACTCTCGTTTACATTCTACAAATACACATACGACGTAACTTGGCGACAGTCAGCTGTGACACCCGTGGGATATCCCAGTCAATAATAGCATACAACATTTACATTTCCAAGTTTTCCCTTTGTAAAGGTATATGTCCTGAATAGTACCTCTAAATGATCTGTTGACACAGTCAGCACGGGTTCAGAACGTACCGTTCTTGCAAAATATAACTAGCTCTTTATTCTCACTAAGCAATGAGTGTTATAGACAGGGGATATAAAATTGGTTCCATACTTCTAGATGTTCACAAAGCTTTCGACATAGTTCCTCACAAGCGATTTCTAACCAAACTGCATGCCTATGCATTACCGTCTCAGCTGTGCGACTGTGTTTGTGGTTTCCAATCGAAAAGGTCACAGTTATCAATAATTAACGGAAAGTCATTGAATTTAACAGAAGTAATATCTGCCGTTCGCATGGAATTGTTATAAGCCTTCTGCTGTTTCTAATCTAAGTGAACTATTTAGGAGACAATCTGAACAGCCATCTTAAATTGTCTGCAGATGATGCTGTCATTTACCGTCTAATAAAACCATCAGAAGATCAAAACCAATCGCAAAATGATTCAGACAAGATCTGTATGTGGTAAGAAAAGTGACAACTGGCGCTAAATAAAAGTGTAATATCATCCACTGAGTACTAAAAGGGATCCGTAAAATTTCGGTTGTGTGATATATGACACAAATCTTAAAGTCAAAAAATGTTCAAATGTGTGTGAGTTCTTAAGGGGCTCCGGAACGCCCTATACTTGCAATGTTAAAATAACGCTTATAAATTACATCTTTCCTCACAAAGTATTTGAGGTAGGAAGTTGAACTTTTTACAGATTATTTATTGGAATATGGGCTACAAGTTAACACAGGGATTTTACAAAATTTTAGTTCAGTTATTAAAGATGATTTTTTTTCAATTGTAATGAAAATTCACAAAATTTTTTTGCAATTTTTTATTTATATATTCAAAAATATACAGTTTTTTGGAAAAAGGCTGTGTTAAATTATGCAGAAGGTACTGTGTAACAGTCACTGAAAGTTTGAAACAAATATGTTTGGAAGATCCTTAGAAAACATGTAATTAGTATGAGAAAATAAAAGTTTTGGGAATCGAGCGACAAAGATTGGATTAACTTTTTAGTGCATTCCAGGTCCATAGGATGGATTATCTTCATCCTCTGCAAACTCCTCCTCCAGCTTCCTCTTGTTCCTCCTCCTGTTTACTCTTGCTTGTATTTCTAGACACTTTACAGCCCTGTCTGCAGCCCGAAGGCGTTCCTTGTCTAAAGCAAGCATCGCTCGTACCATGTTAGAACCTATCTTCATTCCCATATTTCTAAATACCTTGCACCTTACAATGTTGCCATCATTGAAAGTCGCAACAGCATCATACACACCAAAGTGAAGTGTTTCTATTCCAACAAATACAGTCTTGGGGATTCTCGACCATATAACACTATTTACACTTTCATTGGGGTTTTGAGTTTTTCCGTGAAAACACTTTTTCACAGTTCAGGTGCTGCTAAGTCTCTGAAAATATGTTTTATCACCTCCATTATTGCATGAGGCAGACTATGCTTATGAGTGTACACTTCACCAGTTAGCAATCCTTTGTTATATTTACACCAACTGTCTTCTTCTTTGGGACACAAACTATGTTGGGGATTTTCATCGTCTTTATTGTTTACAGTAATAACACATAACTTTGGCTTTCCAACATTTCTCCTTTTCTTAAAAGCCTTCAGAGGATTTCTAATAACTTTACTTTTACTCATTATTATACTTCAACAAAACAGAGACTCAAGAAACAGAATTAATTACGAATATTTTCGAGATAACGACAGAGTAAATAAACATGAAACAATCGACAATCACACCAGCGATATATATTGAACCATCACAGGTTAGCCACAACACATACTTTATCTCACATCACTAAAATGTACCTGATGAACACGGACGTTAATAATAACACCATTTGACAGCAGTTTAACAGCGCCACAGTGGGTCACGCCCATGTAGAACACATTTCAAAAAAAATTTAAAAATAGTTGTAGTCTTCGGAATTGAATAAATTATATATCTATTAAAAGGTAATAGTCTGCAGATTCAGAAAACGCAAAAAAGTAAAAATTGAACTTTTCATGATTTTGAGCCTTTCCGGAGCCCCTGAAGGGACCAAACTCCAGAGGTCATCGGTCCCTAGGCTTACACACTACTTGAACTAACTTAAGCTAACCTATGCAAAGAAGAACAGACACACTCATGCCCGAGGGAGGACTCGAACCTCCGGCGGGAGGGGCTAAATCTGAAGGCTGTCAAAATAAGTAAGTACCTAGGAATCATAATAACAAACAACTTAAATTGTACGATCACGTACATAATGTTGTGGGGAAGGCAAACCAAAGACTGCGTTCTGTCGGCATAACACTTAGAAGATTAAGAGGTCTAGTAAAGAGATTGCCTACACTACACTTGTCCGTCCTCTGCTAGAATACTGCTGTGGAGTAAGGGATGCTTACCAGATTGGATTCATGGAAGGCATCGAGAAAGTTCAAAAATGGTTCAAATGGCTCTGAGCACTGTGGGACTTAACAGCTGAGGTCATCAGTCCCCTAGTACCACTTAAACCTAACTAACAAAAGGACACCACACACATCCATGCCCGAGGCAAGATTCGAACCGGCGACCTTATCGGTCACGCGGTTCCAGACTGAAGTGCCTAGAACCGCTCGGCCACCTCGGCCGGCAAGTTCAGAGTCAGTTACTTTTTATGATCGCGAAATAGGGAGAGAGTGTGACGGATATGATTTGCGAGTTGGGGTGGCAATGATCAGCACAAAGACGTTTTTTGTTGAGACGAGATGTTTTCACGAACTTCAGTCTCCAACGTTCCCCTCCGAATGAGAAAATATTTCATTGATATCCTGCTGCATAGGGAGAAACGATCGCTGTAAAAAAAAAATGAAATAGAAAGAGAAAAAATAAATAAGAGACATGCGAGTTCGCATGGACATATTTAAATGTTCGCTTTTCCCGCGCGCTGTTCGAGAATGGAACAGCAGAGAAAGAGTGTGAAAGCGGTTCGATGAATTCTCTTCTAGGCACGTAAGTGTGAACTGGAGAGCAGTCACTTTGATGTAGGTGCAACGACCCCGACGGTGCTGAAGGTAAGTCAGAGTACAACATTCCTCCCTCATCAATCTGACTCTCGCTAGGCGCTATTATGTACCTGTTGTAAATCAAAATTGTGGCCACAGTTTAACTTGGCTGACTTTTCCAAAATAAACACCTCCAGCACTGCCATCAAATGACGCCCTACGCTGAGGATCTAGCAGCGGCAGGTCGACGGAAGAAATTCCTGCATCGACGGTAGCGCCGAAGAGTTTATTTCTAACTTCACAGCGGATGACCCAGTCAATATTAAGACACATCAGTCGGTGCACAAACCTACTCCAGAAGTAATCAGATGATGCCGGGAGTCCAGCCTCGCTAATTCTATTTGAGATGTTATTATTTCTAAGAGATATTGTTGATTTCAGTCTGAACTGGTAGTGCTGTGACCGATGGTTTGAACTGGAAGTGCTGTAACTGGCGGAAGACGTCGTTCTCAGGTGAGGTTGATTTGCTAGGAAATCCTCCGCTCCCAAGAGTGCCCGCTCAGACGTGCTGACGACGACAGTGACCCGACGCGAGGAATGGGCTGCGCTAGGAGTCCCGTATGTGGGCCGCTCCCCGGACGTTGTTCCCATTATTCTGGCCGGGCTTCACCGCCGCACCAATTAACGCCATTCAATACGCGCCAGTAAGCAGCAAGCAAAGCGGTCGCTCCTACATTACCTGCAGATCTTCACTTGCGAATCTCAAACTATTGGATGTCTAAACCAGTTGTGTCAATTTTATCTTAATGTAAGTGATACACGTAAACACAAAGTCGCATGTGACTCTGTAATTGCCGCGTAAGAATGAACTACATACCAGGTGTACCGGTATGAAACGAGCGTTAAGATACAAATATGTCGATAGGGAACATTTGTTGTGAGCCTTATTTTTTTTTTGTTTAGTTATTATGACATTTGTCAAAGATATTTAGTATACATCAAGTCATGGAACAAACAACATCATATGTTTTCATCGTGTTAACAATGTCGAATTTTGTACCAGAAAGTGATGATTTGCAGAAAGCATTAATTTTTTGGTTTCATTTCAAAAAAATGCTGCAGAGTCGCATCGAATGCTTGTTGAGGCATATGGTGATCATGCTCTATCAGAAGCAACATGCAAAAGATGGTTTTAACGGTTCAGAAATAACGATTTTGATGTAAGAAGTGAAGAACGTGGAAGACCACCAAAAAAGTTTGAAGACGCCGAATTGTAAGCAATATTGGCTGAAGATGATACTTTGAGTCAGAAGAAAATGACAGCAATGCTAAATGTTGCACAACAAACACTTTCTGACTGTTTGAAAGCTATGGGAAAGATCCAAAAGTGTGGAAAATGGGTACCACATGAATTGAATGAAAGACAGATCGAAAACCGAAAAACCATTTGTCAAATTTTGCTACAAAGACATGAAAGAAAATCAATTTTGCATCGAATTGTTACTGGCGATGAAAAATGGATTTATTTTAAGAATCCTAAACGGGAAAAGGACAACCATCAACATCGACTGCAAAACCATATCGATTCGGCAAGAAGACAATGCTCTGTCTTTGGTGGGATCAGAAAGGTGTGGTGTATCATGAGCTTCTAAAACCCGGTGAAACTGTAAATACTAAACGCTACAGAAAACAAATGATCAATTAGAGCTGTGCATTGATCGAAAAAAGACCAGAATGGGCCAGAAGACATGGCAAAGTAATTTTTTTACACGACAATGCACGTGCACACAAAGCAAAACTGGTTCAGGATACAATCAAAACACTTGGCTGGGAGCTGCTACCCCACCCGCCGTATTCACCAGACTTGGCCCCTTCCGACTACCATTTGTTTTCATCAATGGGACACGCACTGGCTGAGGAACACTTCGATTCCTACGAAGAAGTCGAAAATTGGGTGTCTGATTGGTTTGCTTCAAAAGACGAACATTTCTATTGGCGTGGTGTCCACAAATTGCCAGAAAGGTGGTCAAAATGTATAGAAAGCAATGGTTAGTACTTTGAATAAAATGTTTTTACTTTTCAATTCAAAATTAGTGTTTCATTTTCACAAAAAACGCTCATTTCATACCGGTGCACCTGGTATTTTCAAGTCTATGGCTAATTCATATTCTCGCATGTGGCCTCTCCTTTCCACGTAGTCCTCAACCAAAAATTATCTGGAATGCTTTTGAGTTGACTAAACAAGGTTTTCAGCAGATAGTTAACGAAGTGACTGAAAAGGAACTGAGTGCTATTTTCTTAATTACTGCAGAGAGATATGGACTGTTGTTGCGAAAAATTGTAGTCTGCTAAGCAATTCACGGGGAGATTCATGCTGGAGATTACCACGAGGAACAAGCAAACAAAAGTATCAGGGAACAGACAGTGATGAAATGTAGATGGGCGGAACATGTATCCATCCAAGTTCCTTCCTGGATTCCAAGGCGTGAGAAAAGACGCATCCGGTGAACTAATGGAAAGCCGGAAGACGGCACTCCAAAACGCAGGAACAACGTAGACACGCAGGGTTGAAGACAGAGTAGCGTGGAGAAGTCTAGAGGATGCCACCTCTAGACTTCCCCGCGCATTTCCGTCTTCAGCCATAACTCTGCATCAGATTTCAAGTGGCTGATGATAGTGATCATGATGTTAATGAATTGAGTTGCTTTAAAATCATGGCGAGGCGTCCAGAATTGTTACCTTGGATCAGGGGTGTACAGATTTGCTTCTTTCGCTTTTACCCCTCACTGTTGGCTATGTAAGGGCACCAAGAATAAATAAAATAAATAAAGACATATCTATTTATGTGTTTACATGAACTGTACAGAGGACTAAATAACGTCGTTTCTTGCAGGCGCACGTGGAGCTCTTGTTGCCGTGACTGCTTTGTTACGTCAAATTCAAAAATAACGTGGCGTGAGACCCACAGGCTATTCTTCTGAAAAATTGGGATCCTCTGCCCCAATGCGCGGCTCAAAAGAACTAAATTCTACGAGGTCCGCCTTTTCCTTTCCGGGAGAAAATGATAGATGATTTTAAAAAAAATTGCAGGAATGGCGGGCCACCAACAGATCGACGGCCGGCCCCAACAGATATCCTGGCCCCAGCCTCTGCATCCCGACCTTAGACCTACCCTCAGCAAGAATGGTCCCGCCTAAAACGCATGTCACCGAATCCATAGAAACATCCACTGAATTTAATTCCAAACATTAAAACCATGTAACTTAAAGAGCGGAGGGCCTCCTTTTGCTTCTGTTACAGTGTTTCATCTTCGGGAATAGATTACCGCTAAATTCTGATTTATTCGAAGTGAACTTTTTTGTCATTTCTCGCTAACTGCGACGAATGGTTGTCTCAAGATTCTGAACCATTTAATTTAGGACGCCATCGACGTTTTAGTTTACCCCTGAAGATACAAGGTTAGAGCCCACTCAGGCCTTCATCTACGTCTACATGACTGCTCTGAAATTCTCATTTAAGTGTCTGTCAGAGGGTTCTCCGAACCACCTTCAGACTCCTCCTCTACGATTCCACTCTCCAACAGGGTGCAGGAAAAATGAACACATAAATCATTCTGTACGAACTCTGATTTCTCTTATTTTACTACGCTGATAATTTCTCCCTATGTAAGTTGCCGGTAATAAAATATTTTCAAATTGGGAGGAAAAAGTTGAAGAGTGAAATTTCGAGAAAAGATGTCGCCGCAACGAAAAACGCCTTTGTTTTAATGATTGCCAGTCCAACCCGCGTATCTATGATATTCTCTCCCTTATTTTGCGATAAAACAAAACAAGCTGCCCTGCTTTGAACTTTCTAGATGTCCTGTGTCAATTCAGTCCGGTAAGGATCCCATACAGCACAGCAGTATCGTAGCAGAGGACACACAAGTGTAGTGTGGGCATTCTCTTTAGTACACCTGTTGCATCTTTTAAGTGTTCTCTCAGTAAAGTAATCTTTGATTTACCTTCCCCACAACATTACCTATGTGATGATTTCTATTTAAGGTGTTCGTCATCGTCATTCATAGGTATTCAGTTGAATTGACAGCCTTTAAATTTGTCTGATTTATCGTGTAACCGAAATTTACGGGATTTCTTTTTGTACTCATGTGGATGACGTCATTATTCCTCTTTTTAGAGACAACTGGCACTTTTCGCACCATACAGATGTGTCCAAGTTATTCTGCAATTGGTTTTGATCTTCTGACAACTTTACTAACGCTAAATGGTGGCGTCATCTGCAAACAATCTAAGAGGGCTACTCAGATTGCCTCCTAAATTGTTTATGTACAGAGTGTCCATAATTGAAGTTCCAGTTTCAAAATGCTGTAGAATGAGAACTATGTCAGATTTGAACAGCATTTATTGACTTAGGGGGACACATCATGGAGCAAAAAAGAAAAAAAAAAAAAAAAGTTGGGAAAATGTGACCAATAGATGGCGCTGTAAGCGTCATAACATGCCCACGGCTGTTACTCAGTTTGCGTCCGAGACGCCCTATGACTGTCTCCATGAAGGATCGCCCGCTGGTACAGCTTTTTTACAAGATCAGTGGTTGTGCGCCAGTAGTCCTGACAAGTTCCAGACGCTCAAGGGTATGAAAAAATTCATTGGTCCCGTGTCTGCTAAGAGTCTGTAGAAACTGATTACAAAATTCGAAGAGACAGACTTTTAGGAAGTGGCAGCGGTAGGAGGCAGTTGATCCGACGTGTCGAAGATGTGGCCACAGTATTTCAGGAGGAATCGAGCGGTGGTGTACAAGCATGACTTTCACGGCGAATTGCGTGAACATTGTACTCGCCTGCGAGCTCGGTACATAAAATCCGACAAAAAAATCCTGCATTGCTATCGATACAAAATCACCCATGTTCAGGAGTTGTTTCTTGTTGACCTGGCAGCAGGGCAAACTCTTGCTCTAGAATGTCTTGCTCGTATGGAAGTGCACAATGAAGGGCTTTGGAACATTCTGGGCGGCCAGTGTGGCCGTGCGGTTCTAGGCGCTTGAGTCTGGAGCCGCGTGACCGCTACGGTCGCAGGTTCGAATCCTGCCTCGGGCATGGATGTGCGTGATGTCCTTAGGTTAGTTAGGTTTAAGTAGTTCTAAGTTCTAGGGGACTGATGACCACAGATGTTAAGTCCCATAGTGCTCAGAGCCATTTGAACCATTTTTTTTGGAACATTCTGTGGACAGATGTGTAAACATGCAGAATTGCAGAATATGGGCAATGGAATATCCGCACGCCCATTCTGCAAAGGTGACTGTGTGGTGCGGGTTGACGGCATCGTTTACCGAGGGCAGTATTTTTTCGAGATGAGAACCTTTTGCTCACCAACGTTATTCCAGCCCTCCAATAGCGTGCAAGTGTGGGTAGCATTGCCTCAACTACGAATTTAACTTAACTGAAGGTATGCACTGCGCAAGGCATTCTGAACGTGACCCCTGGGACACTCCAATCTTGTTACGGAACACGCTGTTTCTCGATTTCAACCTGTGTCAGAAAGCGGAGAGCATCGCTTTGATCATGTATTCTACCATTCCCACGACAAACAGAAACCGATGTTTTTTGCTTTTCATACGGTTGTTGGCCTCAGAAGAATTAAAAACTATGTCATTTTGCTTTTTATACGGTTTTTGGTTCCAGGACAATTAAAGACTGATGTAATTTTGCTTTGTATATAAGGTTTTTGGCCTCAGTACAATTAAAAACCGATTTTTCCGATCCGCTGTGGGTTTCCTTAACTGTTGGCTATCGAGTTCGTGCAGTCATGCACATTGAACAGTACGGATGGTGTAATGTGCAACGCAAATCATAGCCGCCGTATTGCGAGTCTTTTGTTATTTGTAGCCGTCCCCATTTACGTTAAGACGCTTACAGCGCCATCTGTTGGTAAAAGTTTTGTTCCGTGACGTCTCCCCACCTGCGTCAACAATATGCTGTTCAAATTTGACGTCTTTCTGAGCAGTGGTTCTCTTTCTACAGCGTTTTGAAACTGGAATTTTAGTTATGGACATCTTGTAGATTAGGAACGACAGAGGGCCTGTTAGGAAGAACAGAGGGCCTGTAACATTTCCTTGCGGAACATATGATATCACTTCTGTTTCACTCGATTACTTTCCTTTGAGCATGACATTCCAGTAAATTCACTCGACTGTCTTCAAACAATAAAGACAATCAGCCTTGGTTTGTTGATGTGTAGTGTATTATCGTGTAGACACAGAAGAGCTCAGATTCTAAACGGTTGCCAAGCCGTGCGAAGTGTCTAAATGTTTATAACGTTTTCGTGAGTATCTTTGTTCATTTTCCCTCGTTTAGAACTGATGGTCCGAACACAAATCAGTCTAGACAATACAGCCACCTCCATCGAGCGTCACTGAACCATTAGCACGCGCTAATCCATGTAACGTGACTAATCGCCTCAGCTCCATAGGCCATGCCCAGTTCTAACAGATTCCTCTCGCTCGTTCGCGCAGTCGGTTGCTTCCGAGCAGCAACAAGACTACGGAACCCATTTTGTCGCCTTTCTGTATTTATTCTGTCACTCATCTCTCCATCTGGCCCTAACGGAAACCTACCAAAATCGACAAAGATGCCTGAAGACTGGTTCGTTTTCAGTGCTTTAGAGTTTAGCAGTACCTGTCATTTTATCTCTTTGGTTTACCAGTGCCACTTAACTTCATAATAACATCACATTATATTCAAAGTATGTTTTTATTTATGGTGTAGTTCTCTAAGTAATTAAACATTCCTAAGAAGTAACTGTCGATCAGTGTCTTAAATGTTGACGCTTTCATTCCAACAAATTAGGTCTCAAACTTTCAGAATGTGAAGCTCTAAACAGATCTTATTCCAGACAACCGACCCAGTAAGACGAATTGGGTTGTTTTGCGGTCCAGGTCGACAGACTTCATTCATTCATCTCGAGAAATCTGAAAAAAAAATCGTTCACATTTGTGCCTGAAATCCTTAACAGTTGCCGCTGAAGGCAGAAAAGAAAGTTCAGGGCGATTATCACCTCTTGGAACATTTCAGATGGCGGACAAATTAGGTCTCAAACTTTCAGAATGTGAAGCTCTAAACAGATCTTATTCCAGACAACCGACCCAGTAAGTAGTGCCCAGTAGTGGCAGAACAACTGAGAGAAAATTTGGAATACATTTCGCATAAATTTCCTCAGCATGTTATAGTCTTAGGTGGAGATTTCAATTTACCAGATATAGACTGGGACACTCAGATGTTTAGGACGGGTGGTAGGGACAGAGCATCGAGTGACATTATACTGAGTGCACTATCCGAAAATTACCTCGAGCAATTAAACAGAGAACCGACTCGTGGAGATAACATCTTGGACCTACTGATAACAAACAGACCCGAACTTTTCGACTCTGTAAGTGCAGAACAGGGAATCAGTGATCATAAGGCCGTTGTAGCATCCCTGAATATGGAAGTTAACAGGAATATAAAAAAAAGGGAGGAAGGTTTATCTGTTTAGCAAGAGTAATAGAAGGCAGATTTCAGACCACCTAACAGATCAAAACGAAAATTTCTGTTCCGACACTGACAATGTTGAGTGTTTATGGAAAAAGTTCAAGGCAATCGTAAAATGCGTTTTAGACAGGTACGTGCCGAGTAAAACTGTGAGGGACGGGAAAAACCCACCGTGGTACAACAACAAAGTTAGGAAACTACTGCGAAAGCAAAGAGAGCTTCACTCCAAGTTTAAACGCAGCCAAAACCTCTCAGACAAACAGAAGCTAAGCATGTCAAAGTTAGCGTAAGGAGGGCTATGCGAGAAGCGTTCAGTGAATTCGAAAGTAAAATTCTATGTACAGACTTGACAGAAAATCCTAGGAAGTTCTGGTCTTACGTTAAATCAGTAAGTGGCTCGAAACAGCATATCCAGACACTCCGGGATGATGATGGCATTGAAACAGAGGATGACACGCGTAAAGCTGAAATACTAAACACCTTTTTCCAAAGCTGTTTCACAGAGGAAGACCGCACTGCAGTTCCTTCTCTAAATCCTCGCACAAACGAAAAAATGGCTGACATCGAAATAAGTGTCCAAGGAATAGAAAAGCAACTGGAATCACTCAACAGAGGAAAGTCCACTGGACCTGACGGGATACCAATTCGATTCTACACAGAGTACGCGAAAGAACTTGCCCCCCTTCTAACAGCCGTGTACCGCAAGTCTCTAGAGGAACGGAGGGTTCCAAATGATTGGAAAAGAGCACAGGTAGTCCCAGTCTTCAAGAAGGGTCGTCGAGCAGATGCGCAAAACTATAGACCTATATCTCTGACGTCGATCTGTTCTAGAATTTTAGAACATGTTTTTTGCTCGAGTATCATGTCGTTTTTGGAAACCCAGAATCTACTATGTAGGAATCAACATGGATTCCGGAAACAGCGATCGTGTGAGACCCAACTCGCGTTATTTGTTCATGAGACCCAGAAAATATTAGATACAGGCTCCCAGGTAGATGCTATTTTTCTTGACTTCCGGAAGGCGTTCGATACAGTTCCGCACTGTCGCCTGATAAAGTAAGAGCCTACGGAATATCAGACCAGCTGTGTGGCTGGATTGAAGATTTTTTAGCAAACAGAACACAGCATGTTGTTATCAATGGAGAGACATCTACAGACGTTAAGGTAACCTCTGGCGTGCCACAGGGGAGTGTTATGGGACCATTGCTTTTCACAATATATATAAATGACCAAGTAGATAGTGTCGGAAGTTCCATTCGGCTTTTCGCGGATGATGCTGTAGTATACAGAGAAGTTGCAGCATTAGAAAATTGTAGCGAAATGCAGGAAGATCTGCAACGGATAGGCACTTGGTGCAGGGAGTGGCAACTGTCCCTTAACATAGACAAATGTAATGTATTGCGAATACATAGAAAGAAGGATCCTTTATTGTATGATTATATGATAGCGGAACAAACACTGGTAGCAGTTACTTCTGTAAAATATCTGGGAGTATGCGTGCGGAACGATTTGAAGTGGAATGATCATATAAAATTAATTGTTGGTAAGGCGGGTACCAGGTTGAGATTCATTGGGAGAGTGCTTAGAAAATGTAGTCCAGCAACAAAGGAGGTGGCTTACAAAACACTCGTTCGACCTATACTTGAGTATTGCTCATCAGTGTGGGATCCGTACCAGATCGGGTTGACGGAGGAGATAGAGAAGATCCAAAGAAGAGCGGCGCGTTTCGTCACAGGGTTATTTGGTAGCCGTGATAGCGTTACGGAGATGTTTAATAAACTCAAGTGGCAGACTCTGCAAGAGAGGCGCTCTGCATCGCGGCGTAGCTTGCTCGCCAGGTTTCGAGAGGGTGCGTTTCTGGATGAGGTATCGAGTATATTGCTTCCCCCTACTTATACCTCCCGAGGAGATCACGAATGTAAAATTAGAGAGATTAGAGCGCGCACGGAGGCTTTCAGACAGTCGTTCTTCCCGCGAACCATACGCGACTGGAACAGGAAAGGGAGGTAATGACAGTGGCACGTAAAGTGCCCTCCGCCACACACCGTTGGGTGGCTTGCGGAGTATGGATGTAGATGTAGATGTAAGACGAATTGGGTTGTTTTCCGGTCCAGGTCGACAGACTTCATTCATTCATCTCGAGAAATGTGAAAAAAAAAATCGTTCACATTTGTGCCTGAAATCCTTAACAGTTGCCGCTGAAGGCAGAAAAGAAAGTTCAGGGCGATTATCACCTCTTGGAACATTTCAGATGGCGGACAATTGAACCACTCCGAAGACTGGAAAGTGAGCAGAAACGTCAGTAAGTTTAATGCTGTCCTTTGCTACAGTTCAGTCATGTTTATCTGTGTCACTGTGCACTAAGCACTGGAAATCATAAACTAATAAGTGTAGGATATGATTTAATCTGTTTAAGTAATATATTCGCTGATTCCTGAAATCATCTTATCCAGTATAATATGATACCCCATTGGGAGGGGAGGGCGCTACAGCCCCCATAGACCCCCCTCCCCCTCTTGCCACCGCCCCTGGTTGAAGTAACAGCTATGTCATCATAACAAGCAATAAAAAATTTGTTGATGTCAGGCCCTGTTAAATCAATAGCTGTCATCTCAAAATGTTTGTCTTCATTTAATGTACTAAGGTCATGCCCTGACGTAAGGTCTGTCTTCTTTTTCTGATGTAAATGCATGGTCATACACCCTTATAAGTAGGCCTTTCATACACGACAATACTACATATCGGATACCTGTGTCTCTGCACTTGCGCTCAGTAACAGAAACTGTTTAGACAACACTTGCCGATAAGATTCAGTATCATGCTACTGGAATTGGCAAGTCTAATTAGTTAAATGTGGCTGTTCCAATCCCCATTATGTACAACACTTCGGAAAAACGATTCACAGTTGTATACAAGACAAAAGACTAACGTTATTTGTCTAGTAAGTTCAAATAGGAATGATTTATAATGGCTCGATTCAAAAAAGAAATGAACTGCGAGTAATGACGTACAAATTCTGACTTCCTCTAGGCAGTAGTTACTAATAAAATAAATACAGGTGACCGAAAAGAAAGTGTGAAAGTATTTGGTGTACATGGGATCTATCTAGATCGTCCGTGGAGCTCTGTGCACCCCAGAGTTATGACTACTCAGTGTGTAGTGGAGATATTTGAATCGTCTGCATTGAGTAAATATATACATAAATATATACATAAGTGGAAGAACAATAATTCAGTCATCGTAGAGGCACTGAGAGTCCTGACGTGGCGTGGTGATTAGTACTGTTATGTAAGGTACGATCGAGTTACAAACTTCCGTCACATCAACCAAATTTAGGACCTCCATGTTTTCCGTACGTAAATCGTTTAAAAGCCAAATACCAGGGTGGATCTTTCAAAAAGAAAGTGTCCCATTCTCATATTGCGTCTCCGTCTCTAATTGGGTCGTTGGCGACGGAACATTGAACCATTTATACAGGTCACAAAGATGAAAGACCGAGCGAGGTGACGCAGTGGTTAGCACACTGGACTCGCATTCGGGAGAACGACGGCCCAAAGCCGCGGCCGGCCATTCAGATTTAAGTTTTTCGTGATTTCCCTAAATCGCTTTAGGTAAATGCCGCGGCGATCATCTACATTTATACTCCGCAAGTCACCCGACGGTGTGTGGCGGAGGGCACTTTACGTGCCACTGTCACTACCTCCCTTTTCTGGTTGGTTGGTTGGTTTTGGGGAAGGAGACCAGACAGCGTGGTCATCGGTCTCATCGGATTAGGAAAGGATGGGGAAGGAAGTCGGCCGTGCCCTTTCAGAGGAACCATCCCGGCATTTGCCTGGAGTGATTTAGGGAAATCACGGAAAACCTAAATCAGGATGGCCGGACGCGGGATTGAACCGTCGTCCTCCCGAATGCGAGTCCAGTGTCTAACCACTGCGCCACCTCGCTCGGTTCCCTTTTCTGTTCCAGTCGCGTATGGTTCGCGGGAAGAACGACTGCCGGAAAGCCTCCGTGCGCGCTCGAATCTCTCTAATTTTACATTCGTGATGTCCTCGGGAGGTATTACTAGGGGGAAGCAATATATTCGATACCTCATCCAGAAACGCACGCTTTCGAAACCTGGACAGCAAGCTACACCGCGATGCAGAGCGCCTCTCTTGCAGAGTCTGCATTTGAGTTTGTTAAACATCTCCGTAACGCTATCACACTTACCAAATAACCCTGTGACGAGACGCGCCGCTCTGCTTTGGATCTTCTCTATCTCCTGTGTCAATCCGACCTGGTACGGATCCCACACTGATGACCAATACTCAAGTATGAGTCGAACGAGCGTTTTGTAAGCCACCTCCTTTGTTGATGGACTACATTTTCTAAAGACTCTCCCAATGAATCTCAACCTGGCACCCGCCTTACCAACAATTAATTTTATATGATCATTCCACTTCAAATCGTTCCGTACGTATACTCCCACATATTTTACAGAAGTCACTGCTACCAGAGTGTGTTCCGCTATCATATAATCATACAATAACGGATCCTTCTTTCTATGTATTCGCAATACATTACATTTGTCTATGTTGTAGGTCAGCTGCCACTCCCTGCACCAAGTGCCTATCCGTTGCAGATCTTCCTGCATTTCGCTGCAATTTTCTAATGCTGCAACTTCTGTATACTACAGCATCATCCGCGAAAAGCCGAATGGAACTTCCGACACTATCTACTGGATCATTTATATATATTGTGAAAAGCAATGGTTCCACAACACTCCGCCGGCCGGAGTGGCCCAGCGGTTCTAGGCGCTAGTCTGGAGCCGTGCGACCGCTACGGTCGCAGTTTCGAATCCTGCCTCGGGCATGGATGTGTGTAATGTCCTTAGGTTAGTTAGGTTTAAGTACTTCTAAGTTCTAGGGGACTGATGACCTCAGCAGTTGTCCCATAGTGCTCAGAGCCATTTGAACCAATCGAACACTCCCCTGTGGCACGCCATCCCTGTGAAAGGGCACGGCCGACTTCCTTCCCTAATCCGATGGGACTATGACCTCGTTGTTTGGTCCCCTCCGCCGGATCAATCAGCCAATCATACATGAAAGCTTGCTCAAAACGTACGGCGAAGGAGCTTTTTTCATGACTCCTACTGTAACAACCGATCAACTGGACGACACCACAGAGGCTGCCAAACAAAATGTTAACACTCCCTTAAAATATTAGTCTGCCGCTTTGGAGCGCTGTGGATGAAGTTGATATGGTGCCAGGTGGTCACGTGACTCTGCAACACTAACCTAAGTTATGGCAGTGCGAGGCCTACGAGAAAGACAGGCCGTGGCGCGAACGTCACATCACGTGACACTGCAGGTTTTACGAGTGCCAGCAGCCTTTTCCGACGAGGTGCCAGGGACTGTTTCAGACGAGTTTAATAATACTTGACTGCGCGTTCAAATGCATGCAAATTCTCGATAGCACACGACAAAAAGTGAGACCCTTAACCGCTACCCCTTCTATTAAATATTGATTTCCCGTGGACCCTGCACGCAGCCGAGCGTTCCCGAAGTGCGGCGAACAAGCCTACTAGTATGACGTCACAAATTAATTGCAGGGCCCGTGTATTTCGCTGGCCCGTGGCAGTGACGGAGTTCGCGGGAAATATGGGCCCCGCAACGAACTTATGACCTCACACTAGTTGTCCTGTCCGACGTACATCGCGATCGCTGGGCTACATCCGGGGCCAGGCGGAAATCAGTACGGTAAGTCATTAAAAAGTACCCAATAAAGTCATTAACTTTGCCGTATGTTGTCTGTTTAAGTGCGTAGCTGGTAAGTATTAAAGTGGTCTCAAATAGTATCTCACTCCCCGCTCGAGACGGTCGATTCAACTTGTAAGACCTGTCGTGCCACGTGCTGCAACGTATGCGGCAGAGTCCATACATCTCGTTGGCCCCGTGGCATCGATGTGGTGTGTATGTGCGTGACGGTAGTTCAGCAGATGATGGTCGTTCGATTCCCAGCCGGCTCGGATGTTTTCTTCGCTCGAGGACTACTTCTCATCTTCATCGACGCGCAAATAGCCGAAGTGGCACGTAATAGATACACTCACACCAGGCGGCTTTTCCCGGGCAATAATACCATACCATTACTTCGTTTACAGGATCAGCGCAGTAAGATGAATTGGCGTGGATATAAAAAATGGCATAAGGAGCTAAAGCCTATGGACGTGCCTACGACCACAACGCGGATCACGTTGCTCCATTTGTTGGTGTATCGATGCGGGCTGTCCAACGTGTCTACATGGGATAGTTGTCGTAGAAAGATCCTATACCACACGGACGGAAGACAAGTGTAAGGTTTCGTCATTAGCAATCGGTTTCAAACCCGACAGCAACTGCTGACAGCGGTGAATGCAATTCCATTTCGACCAGTTTTCGAAACAACATTGCGAAGGGAAATACACTGAAGCGCCAAAGAAACTGGTATAGGCATGCGTATTCAAATACAGAGATATGTAAACAGGAGGAATACGGCGCTATGGTCGACAACGCCTGTGTAAGACAAGAAGTGTCTGGCGTAGTTTTTAGATCGGTTATTGCTGCTGCAATGGCAAGTTATCAAGATTTAAGTGAGTCTGAACGTAGTGTTATAGCCGGCGCACGAGCGGATGGGATACGGCGTCGAAGGTAGCGATGAAGTGGGGATTTTCCCGTACGACCATTTCACGAGTGTACAATGAATATCAGGAATCCGGTAAAACATCAAATCGCTGCGACCGGAAAAATATCCTGCAAAAACGAGACCAACGACGAGTGAAGACAATCATTCAACGTCACAGAAGTGCAACCCTTCCGCACATTGCTGCAGATTTCAACGCTGGTCCATCAGCAACTGTCATCGATGTGGGCTTTCAGAGCCGAAGGCCCACTCGTGTACCCTTGATGACTGCACTACACAAAGCTTTACGCCTCGCCTGGGCCCATCAACTCCTACATTGGACTATTGATGACTGGAAACATGTTGCCTGTTCGGAAGCATCCTGTCTGATCTCCTGCATCCATTCACGTCCATTGTGCATTCCGACCGACTTGGGCAATTCCAGCAGGACAGTGCGACATCTCACACGTCCAGAATTTCGCAGGGTGGCTCCAGGAAGACTCTTCTGAGTATAAAACTTCCGCTGGCTACCAAACTCCCCAGACATAAACATTATTGAGCATATCTGGGATGCCTTGCAACATGCTGCTCAGAAGAGATATGGCACTCTTACGGATTTATGGACAGCCCTGCAGGATTCATGGTGTCAATTCCCTCCAGCACTACTTCAGACATTAGTCGAGTCCATGCCACGTCGTATTGCTGCACTTCTGCGTGCCCACAGGGGCCCCTTCACGATATTAGGACGGTGTACCAGTTTCTTTGGCTCTTCAGTGTACATGCGTCATATATTTGGCAAAGGCCATTGCTGACAGCGGCACATAAAGCTTGAAGTATTCAATGGGCCACACAACAGAGAACCTGGACAGCAGGAGCCGCGCGGAGTGGCCGCGTGGTTTGAGGCGCCATGCCACGGACTACATGGCCCCTCCCGCCAGAGGTTCGAGTCCTCCCTCGGGTATGGGTGTGTGTGTTGTTCTTAACATAAGTTAGTTTAAGTAGTGTGTAAGTCAGTTTGGTCCCTTAGAAATTTACGCACATTTGAACATCGGGACAGCAGGGGACTAGACGCACGTAATATAGTCCGAGGAGTCGCGAATGTGCCTTATCAAATGATGCGAGATTTCGAGTGAACCGTTGACCCAATGAGTCGTTTAACCTGCAGTGTGATGAGGACGTATTCAAGCTGGAGGTGCTTCTGTAATGTTTGAAGGTGTTTTCGTACTGTGACTCAACACACTGTGACTCAACACAATCATTTTGGTTGCCACGGACATGAATCAAGGTGTTTATTCAGCGACCTCGATGACCAAGTGTTGCCCTTTTTTCTACAGTTTCGTGATGAGCATGCTGTGGTCACTCCCGTCATTCAAGATGACCATAGCCATGTCCACAGCGCTGCACGCATACATAACTCGTTTGCCGAACTGTCAGCTACCATCGCACCTCAACTGCCCTGCTAAATTACTCTATCTTAATGCCTTAGAAAATACCTGGGACTATTTGGAACAGTGAATGGAAAGTCAGTCAAAAAATCAGAAATTTGGTAGCTCTACGGAATGTAATCATCAATCAGTGGTGTAAGAATGCAGTCTTGCGGCGGTAACAGTGGATAATGATAGAGCACGAGAAATACTATACGAGGGTCTGTGCGCTTCTGCACAGAGACCGTTACCAGAAGAACCCACACCGTCTAACATCGACAATAATAAAAAATGAAACATGAGCTTTTTAAGAGTAATGATTGGAAGAAAGTATGGTCAGCATCTTCTGCTTCAGGCAACAAGACCACCTCTTGTTTATGCTCTAAGAGGAGGAGGAGGAGATTAATGTTTAGCGTCCCCTCGGCATCGACGTCATTAGAGACGGAGCACGAGCTCGGATGACGGAGGATGGAGGAGGAAAGTGACCGTGCCCTTTCGAAGGACCCATCGAGGCATTGGCCCTAAGCGGAAAACCTAAATCAGGATGGCCGGACGCGGGTTTGAACCGTCGTCCTCCCGAATGCGAGTACAGTGTGCTAAACACTGCGCTACCCTGCTCGGCCTCTGTCTAGCTGCCTTCCACCTGTAACCTCCTCCTCACTTATCGACCTTAATGACAGTGAAAAATTAAACTGCGTGTACCTAATGGAAATTTGGGAAAAGCAATCGTCACCGAAGTTAATCCGTCGGTAAAGAGGGAGGAAAGGGTTACATCTAAATGAAAGAAAAAATGCAAATGAAACTGGTGGAAATTAATTTTGAAAAGGGGTAAAGTTAATAAAGAAAGTAAATGTGCGGCCGTTACGTTAACAATTAACTAGCGGTAATTAGATATTTGAGATTTGGGGGAAATTACGGTCGCCAGTCCCATGGACAACTACTATAGTAACTGAAAATGAAAGATTAATGCACATATATTTATCACTAAAAGCATGGAAAGTGAAGGTTGACACGTGTTGTGTGAAAACTGAATGTTTGTCAGAAGTAATAAATTTCGCTACACTCTGACTTAATTTAGCAAAAGAATTAATAAAACCGGAAAATTGAAAGTTAAATTAGTGACTGAAATTAATAGTGAGCTTTGTTTCTGAAGCACTACGAAATTCAGTAAAATAAGGTTAGTCTTGGGCTACCTCAACAATCATTTCAAAAGCTATTTGAATCTACGCAATTTAGAAATAAGAGATTTAACTTTGAACTTGAATTAAATGATTCTGAACAATTAACAATAGTAACATTTAGTACGTACCAAGCCGAGCTGGAGTCACAGGTAAGCTAAAATACGGTAACAAAACTCGCACTCTTAATTTGTGCTTGTGTAATCTAAATATTGTAGCCAGCTATGAATACCTTAACTGAACTTTGAAATTAAAGCAGTGAAATCGAATGATATTACTTTAATGCTGGCGTTTGAATTTTAACGACACTCGGGTTCATTCCGGAAAAGGAAGGGACCCTGCTTGGAAATGCAATTGGGACAATGAGCAACAAAGGTTCATGCTACGTTGCTGTAATTTAGTGAGAAAAATTTAACAGTTTGAAAAGCTGAGGTATGCCATACAATTCTAAAACTTTACGTGTTACTAGTCTTCCTTGTTGGTTGATTGAAGGTTCGAAGTCGTCGATCGAGGAGGTGGCGACAGTCACTCATTGTCGGCCGTCGCTGTTGCAGAAGCTGGATGTTGGCGCGCCCTCTTATCGACACGGGCTCCAGCCAAAACGGGCTCTTGATGTGTGCCAGCTAACGCTTCCCGTCCGCGACACCATGTCAGAAACTAACATAGCAAGTCGAGCGCAATTACATGCTGCCAAACCCCGAAAGCGCGGCAACTCGCGGGAGCGTCACACAACATACCTGCTCCACCGCCCTCCTCCAGCCAGACTCTCTCTCTGCCCGCGCTCCACCAGGCAGAGTTAACACTACCAAAGATCCTAAACACTTTGGTTCTCCACACGACCTATCGATGTATTCGTTCGATAGCATAGTTTTCCCTGGGCAGGACCCAGCGTAAAAATACAAATAATATTTACAAAACAAACCAATTATACATCGACATAAATGCATATATATATATATATATATATATATATATATATATATATATACAAATAGTAAAACAATTACAATATATAAAGATACAGAAATGTCATATCCTCAGGTAACAAAATAAGGAAAAAAATTTATAGCACAATAGATGGAAATAGGTGCACATGCATTTCCGGCGTTACACACCTCATCGTATAACCGACGAATAAATTGTCGTATTACCTGGCATATCTCCTTGCTTCACATAAGCGTCACTATGCATACAGCTCTAAGAACTGCCATTTGCCAATGACTGCAGAACGATTCTACAGCCTCCGTCGCAAATCTCAAGTAAGGACCGCGAACACAAGATATTAATTAGGTCTCGTAAAGAGGCATACTGGGGATCTTTTCCCTCGCTCAGTTTCCGAGTACGAGATACCCTCCGCCATGAACTCTTTGTATTGCACCTTGTGGAGTATGTACGAGGATGTAGATAAAGAAGAATCCAGCCTATCTTACCAGCCTAATTGACCGTCTTCAACTTAGTGAGGATAACATTATGATCCATTTTGATGTCGTGGCACTAGTTACGAAAGTGCCGATCACATATTTCTTTGAGGTAGTATCCCATGTCTTTGAAAGTGAGAGGGTTGAGCTGTTTAAGCAGACACTAACTCATTTTATATTTTTGTGGAATGGTCAATATTACAATCAGAGCTCCTTTGTAGAAGAGTTCTTTATGAAGTAGTTCAGTGAATGGTCGTAGACGCGGCCCATTAAAGAGCTGTTATTTCTTTCGATACGTGGACGATACGTTCGTCATTTGGTTACACGGACGTGAAAACCTATACAGTTCCTGAAACATCTCACCAGCATTAACAGTAACATCCAGTTCACTATGGAAGGAGAAAAATACGATGCCTTGGCCTTCCTCGACGTCTCCGCAAACGAAATGGATGCCAGAAAACCTGTACTACAACTGACTGGCCAAATACTTATCTGTTGTTTACAATTGCCACAGTAGTTACCGCTCTTACGTCGCTTGTACGCCAGGGATAAAATCGATCTCGGAACTTTTCGGACGGACGGTGTACGTTCAATTATGACGACAACGTAGACACCCGTGACATCACCAGCGTCAGCTAGGGTATACAAGGGGGAACCAGCAAGTCGTAACCAGTCGTTCCACTTGGCAATGGCCAAGGAGCACCTGATCGAAAACTCGCACCTTTTCAACCACTTGACTCAGCTGGTTTATCCATCAACAACTGGCTTCAGAGGGATGCAGCACACCTGTAGAAACTTCTCTTCTTCGCCAAACACAGGCCGTTATCAGCGATAGATGTGGTATTCCACTGTTTTAGCGTCACCTCCGAATGGGGGGGAGGGGGTGTTTTTCAAAAAAATGGTTCAAATGGCTCTGATCACTATGGGACTCAACTGCTGTGGTCATAAGTCCCCTAGAACTTAGAACTACTTAAACCTAACTAACCTAAGGACATCACAC
Source organism: Schistocerca nitens (assembly GCF_023898315.1). Classification (NCBI taxonomy): domain Eukaryota; kingdom Metazoa; phylum Arthropoda; class Insecta; order Orthoptera; family Acrididae; genus Schistocerca; species Schistocerca nitens. The sequence continues at coordinate 865,592,043 of NC_064618.1, read as the reverse complement.
ACATCCATGCCCGAGGCAGGATTCGAACCTGCGACCGTAGCGGTCGTGCGGTTCCAGACTGTAGCGCCTTTAACCGCCCGGCCACTCCGGCCGGCTGGGTGTTTTTCAATTGTTCTTTCGTTTACCTGAATCAATATGCATAATGTAAATGCACAAATTTCTGTGAACAGTTGTTAACAAAAACAATAAATCAGTTGTACATCTTCTGTGTTTTTGTAAATTATCAGAAACTAAGAATACAGTGGGTAAGACAAACAAACTATCTTAAATAGAAATCTTAGATTGACTATTACAAGATTCTTAACTTGTGCACATTTTCTGGTTAAGTAGTATAAAATTTACCTGACACATTGGCAAGATGTGGCTTGCTGCGTCAATGTTTCCCTTGGCGTACAGCAGCCAGATTAGGCGACAGGAATGGATGTTTGACATGTTGCCGTAGCGTCTACATCTACATACATACTTCGGAAGCGACCGTAGGGTGCGTGGCAGAGGGTACGTTGGACCACTACTAGTCAGTTTCCTTCCTCTTCAGTTCAAAAATAGAGCGAAGGAAAAACGACTATCTACGTGCCACCGTACGACACCTAATTTCTCGTATTTTATGTTCATTGTTCTTACGCGAAATATATGTCGACGTAGTAGGATCGTTCTACAGTCAGCTTCAAATGTCAATTCTCTAAATTTTCATAATACTGTTCCTCGAAAAGAACGTCGACTTCCCTGCAGGGACTCCCACATGAGTTTTCAAAGCACCTCTTTAATACTCGCATGTTGATCAACGTAACGGTAACAAATATAGCAGCTCGCCTCTGAATAGTTTCAGTGTCTTCCTTCAATCCGATGTGGTTGGGATCCCCAGCACTCGAGAACGGATTGCATTAGTGTTCTATATGCGGTGTCCTTTACAGATGCACCACACTTTCCTAAAACTCTCCCAATAAACCGAAGTCGAGCATTCGCCTTCCCTACCACAATCCTCACATGCTCGCTGTTCAAAGCTGCGCCCTGATAACTCTGTCAAGCACCACACTACTTACGCCGTGTTCGAATATAACGGTTTTGTTTTTCCTACTCGTGCACATTAACGTACATTTTTCCACATTTAGAGCAAGCTGTTACTGATCACATCAACTAGAAATTTTATGTAAGTCTTCTTGTATCCTCCTGAAGTCACTCAACGCCGACACCATTCCGTACACAACAGCGTCATCAGCAAACGACCGCAGACTGCTGCCCCCCCATATCTTTTTTTATATAGAATATGACAGCAGTACCATTACACGCTCACTGTTAGGGGCAACATACTGGGACCGAGCGAGGTGGCGCAGTGGTTAGCACACTGGACTCGCATTCGGGAGGACGACGGTTCAATCCCGTCTCCGGCCATCCTGATTTAGGTTTTCCGTGATTTCCCTAAATCGTTTCAGGCAAATGCCGCGATGGTTCCTTTGAAAGGGCACGGCCGATTTCCTTCCCAATCCTTCCCTAACCCGAGCCTGCGCTCCGTCTCTAATGACCTCGTTGTCGACGGGACGTTAAATACTAACCACCACCACCACCAACATACTGGGTGCTATTACGTAAGGGGTATTCGAGTCACTCAAATATCTGGGAACCTATTCCGTACGAATTTTTCGATGCCGCTGAGCCACAGTCCTGCAATAGTTTATAAAAGAGTAAAACGCCATTTGAGTGTATTTTTATATTTATCTTTCGTACTATCCACATATTGGCTTTTAGGCCATTATCCATAACAATGCTAGAAGTTGTTAGACCGTTATTAAGTCACGTCTGTTAAGGATCTCCAAAGAAGTTCCTGCTTTGGACTGCGTTAAGAGACATGACTGAATAATGGTCTAACAACTTTCAGCACTGTACTTGATAATGCCATAAAGCCGGAATGTGGATAGTACAAAAGATACATATGATAATACACAGTCAAACGGAGGTTTACTCTTTCTAAAACTATTTCGTATGCTCGTACCTTCGTTCACAGTCTGCAGTGGGGCATCGTGTGAAACGCTTCTCGGAAATTTAGGACTACGAGACCCACCTGTTACCCTTCAACCGTGGTTCGGAAGAAGTCATGTGAGAAAAGGGAAAGCTGAGTTTCGCACGACCGATGTTTTCTAAAACCGTGCAGATTTGTGGAAAGGAGCTTTACCGTCACAATGCACTTTATTCAAAAAATGGTTCAAATGGCTCTGAGCACTATGGGACTTAACATCTGAAGTCATCAGTCCCCTACAACTTAGAACTACTTAAACCTAACTAACCTAAGGACATCACACACATCCATGCCCGAGGCAGGATTCGAACCTGCCACCGTAGTAGTCGTGCGGTTCCCGACTGAAGCGCCTAGAACCGCTTGGCCACCGCGGCCGGCGGCACTTTATTATCTTATCTTTTTGTCATAGGTACAATAATTCTGCGGCAAACAGATATTAAGGATATCCGTCTGTAATTTTGCGGGTCGGTTCTTTTATTCCGTTTAGATACAGGTGTCACCTGCGCTTTTTTTCCAACCTCTTGGGAACTTGCCCTGGACTATAGATTCGTGATAAATGCCAGCTAAGCAAGGGACCAATGCCGGAGAGTACTCTTTGTAAAACCGGACTGGGATTCCACCCTGACCTGGCGACTTGTTTTCTACTGTAAGTTGCTTCTCTACGATGTCCTCGTTACGTGAGTCTATGCGACGGTCGAACGACGGTATGTTTGTACTATCCGCCTGCGTGAACGATTTCCTAACTGCGAGATTCAGAACTTCATCTTTCCTTGTTCTACATTCTATTTCCGCGCCAGATTGGTCAACGAGTGACTGGATAGTAACGTTCGACCCACTTAACGATTTTATGTAGAACAAGAATTTTATTGGTTTCTCTGCTGGATCTTTTGTGAGGGTACGACGGTGATAGTTGTGTGCTTTATCCTGACGTATAAATCTCCACTATCTTATACCTGTCTTCATTTGCGGAAGCAGATTGAGCTCACACATTCCACTACACCTTTATTTTTATTTAAGACGACCCACCTTCAGCTCCTGCTTGCTTTGTGTGGTTCCACTAAAATTCTAATCTTTTGCATATCCAGGCTACATGCCAATTTGACGGTTATTGCAAAAAAATTCCATTCATATTTAATTGACGGCGGGGGAGAATCTAGTATGTCATCTTCCTGAAACCAGCGAGCTACCTCGAGAACTCGGCGAGTCGCGGCTGCGCCGCCACGCTGCCGGTAACTGTGACGTCAGCACGCGCGCCCGTGTCGCTTTGCGCTGCTCTTTCGACAGCTGTAGCTGACGCGGGCGTTCCGAAGCGCCAGGAACGCTGTTACATCACGGGCCTCCTTTTCATGCCACAGGGGATAGAAGTGGGGCAACCAGATGAAAGTAGTACTTTCGTCGTTACAAATTCGAGACCATGCGCGCATACATACATTACATCACACACAATATTAAGAGAGTCCTCAGTATTACAACGGCTGGAATTTCGAGTTGTCTGAAGTTGTAAACCGAGAGTATATGCAGAGCGACCGGAAACACGAATGGACAGACGCAAGTTACGATCCTGATTATTTGTCAAAGCAAATTCCTCCAGTTCGCCATTCACCATTTTACTTCGAACAACACGCTAAACGCAATACCGGGGCATCTCGTGGGATTAGGTCACAGAGGAAGTATTTGCTGCACTTACAGGTATAGCACTTCTCCCTACACACACATCTAGTTACGTATGCAAGGTTTGAGAGGCAGCTATTTTATAAGGCACTGAGTACGCAATCGTTTACGGAACGTAGTCAGTACACTGGGTATCTGAATGTGCGACAAAGAAATACTGCAGGTATCACAAAAAAGAAAATCAAACATGTGAGAGTGTAGCCCAATGGCGCCATTTAGAAACCTACTACAGTATACACCTCTTTTAATTTTGAACAGAACATGACCACAATACAGACGCGACAGAACACATTTTTCGAAGTCGTCGTGTTATTTTGCGTAATAACTAGTGACTATATATAAGAGTACATTGATTATATGTTAGTAAATGCGATTTAAAATCAAAATGCACAAGAGGCGTTCAATAAGTAATGCAACACATTTATTTCAGTTGAAGAAAACGTGGTTCATGGTGTGGGTTCCTGTTGTCATGTCCTAGTTCATGAACCACGGGCAACGTATGAGTGGCCAAGTAAGTGGTCCTGACAGTCGGGATACCATTTACTTTGGAATAAGGCTGGGCATCTCGGACATATTCTGAGTCGTGGTCACCTTTGTGCTCAGACGGCAAAGACTACCAAATTCACCGGTTAGTCCCTGAACCGTTAGGGGTAAAACTCAATGGGACACAGGGCAAGTAAGGCTAGCAACCTGCTTCCCTGGTACTTTAAATATGATGCTGGCAACAATCAGAGCAAAATGCCTCGGACCTTTAGAGGTGACGGAGTCCCACCTCTAATTGACAAACCAGGGACTCCTAAGATACGACTCGGCAAACGAATGGTAACGAGATGGGGAGCTATTAATATCAATGGGAGCTACTCTGGGAAGAAGGTAGAGCTGGCAGAGGCTGCAAGTAAGATGGGGTTGGACGTTTTAGCTGTTAGTGACATTCGGATAAGGGGTGAGAAAGAAGAGGAAGTGGGAGAATACAAGGTCTACCTGTCAGCAGTCAAAGCAGGAATAGCACACTGGGGTGTAGGGCTTTTCATCAGGAAAGAAATGGAAACCAGCGTAGTTGCAATAAGGTATGTAAACGAACGACTGATGTGGATAGATTTGACAGTGTCTAGCAAGAAAATTAGGATTGTGTCAGTATATTCGCATTGTGAAGGGACAGATCAAGATAAGGTGGATAGTTTTTTTGACGCACTCAGTCATGTAGTTGTTAAAGGACAAGGACAGTGTTCTGCTCATGGGTGATTTTAATGCCAGGATTGGAAATCGAACAGAAGGGTATGAAAAGGTTACGGGTAAATTTGGAGTGAATATGGAGGCCAACAGGAACGGGAAACAACTCTTGGATTTCTGTACCAGTATGGGCTTAAGTAATCACAAACTCCTTTTTTAAACATAAGAACATTCACCGGTTTACTTGGGAAGGCAGGGGGACCAGATCTGTCACTGACTATACAATAACAGATCAGGAATTCAGGAAGGCTGTGAGGGACGCACGTGTATTCAGGGGATTCTTTGATGACACTGATCACTATTTAATCTGCAGTGAAGTTGGTATTGTGAGGCCGAAAGTGCAGGAGGTCAGGTCCATATGTAGGAGGATAAGAGTGGAGAAACTTCAGGATAAGGAAATCAGGCACAAGTACATAACAGCGATCTCAGAAAGGTACCAGTTAGCTGAATGTAGTCAATTACAGTCACTGGAAAAGGAATGGACAAGGTACAGTGACACAGTACTAGAAGTGGCTAAAGAATGTCTTGGAACAGTAGTGTGTAAAAGTAGGATGAAGCAAACAGCTTGGTGGAATGACACAGTCAAAGCAGCCTGTAAAAGGAAAAAGAAGGCGTATCAAAAATGGCTACATACTATAACTCAGGTAGAGAGAGAAAGTTATGTTGAAGAAAGAAACAAAGCCAAACAGATAATTGCAGCATCCAAGAAGAAATCTTGGGAAGACTTTGGAAGCAGGTTGGAGACTTTGGGTCAAGCTGCTGGAAAACCATTCTGGAGTGTAATTAGCAGTCTTCGAAAGGGAGGTAAGAAGGAAATGACAAGTATTTTGGACAGGTCAGGAAAACTGCTGGTGAATCCTGTTGATGCCTTGGGCAGATGGCGGGAATATTTTGAAGAGTTGCTCAATGTAGGTGAAAATACGGAGGAAGTGGAGAAAATGGTCAATATATTGCAGTGCAATAAAGCGGCTGGGGTGGATGAAATTAAGTCGGAACTCATCAAATACAGCGGAATGTCAGGTCTTAAATGGCTACACAGGATAACTGAAATGGCGTGGGAGTCGGGACAGGTTCCATCAGACTGGACGAAAGCAGTAATCACACCAACTTTAAACATGGAAACAGAAAATATTGTAACAACTACAGAGGTATATCTTTAATCAGCGTTTTGGGTAAAATCTTCTCAGGCATTGTTGAAAGGAAAGTGCGAGTATTAGCTGAGGACAAATTGGATGAAAATCAGTGTGGGTTTAGGCCTCTTAGAGGTTGTCAGGACCAGATCTTTAGCTTACGGCAAATATTGGAGAAGTGTTACGAGTGGAACAGAGAATTGTATCTATGCTTTACAGATCTAGAAAAGGCATATGACCGGGTTCCCAGGAGGAAGTTATTGTCTGTTCTACGAGATTATGGAATAGGAGGCAAACTTTTGCAAGCAGTTAAAGGTCTTTACATAGATAGTCAGGCAGCAGTTAGAGTTGACGGTAAATTGAGTTAATGGTACAGAGTAGTTTCAGGGGTGAGACAAGGCTGCAACCTGTCTCCACTATTGTTCATATTATTTATGGATCATATGTTGAAAACAATAGACTGGCTGGGTGAGATTAAGATATGTGAACACAAAATAAGCAGTCTCGCATATGCGGATGTCTTAGTTGAGATGGTAGATTCGATTGAAAGTTTGCAAAGTAATATTTCAGAGCTAGATCAGAAATGTAAGGACTATGGTATGAAGATTAGCATCTCCAAAACGAAATTTATGTCAGTGGGAAAGAGATATAAACGGATTGAGTGCCAAATAGGAGGAACAAAGTTAGAACAGGTGGGCGGTTTCAAGTACTTAGGTTGCATATTCTCACAGGATGGCAACATAGTGAAAGAACTGGAAGCGAGGTGTAGCAAAGCTAATGCAGTGAGCGCTCAGCTACGATCTACTCTCTTCTGCAAGAAGGAAGTCAATACCAAGACTAAGTTATCTGTGCACCATTCAATCTTTCGATCAACTTCGTTGTATGGGAGCGAAAACTGGGTGGATTCAGGTTACCTTATCAATAAGGTTGAGGTTACGGATATGAAAGTAACGAGGATGATTGCAGGTAGTCCGCAGCTCGTGGTCGTGCGGTAGCGTTCTCGCTTCCCGCGCCTGGGTTCCCGGGTTCGATTCCCGGCGGGGTCAGGGATTTTCTCTGCCTCTTGATGACTGGGTGTTGTGTGATGTCCTTAGGTTACTTAGGTTTAAGTAGTTCTAGGGGACTGATGACTATAGATGTTAAGTCCCATAGTGCTCAGAGCCATTTTTTAATTGCAGGTACTAGTATATGGGAACAAAGGCAGGAGGGTGTCCTCAATGAGGAAATCAAAGAAAAACTGGGAATGAACTCTATAGATGTAGCAGTCAGGGCGAACAGGCTTAGATGGTGGGGTCATGTTACACGCATGGGAGAGGCAAGGTTACCCAAGAGACTCATGGGTTCAGCAGTAGAGAGTAGCAGGAGTCGGGGTAGACCAAGGAGAAGGTACCTGGATTCGGTTAAGAATGATTTTGAAGTAATAGGCTTAACATCAGAAGAGGCACCAATGTTAGCACTGAATAGAGGATCATGGAGGAATTTTATAAGGGGGGCTATGCTCCAGACTGAACGCTGAAAGGCATAATCAATTTTAAATGATTATAATGATGATGAAGAAAACGCAGAATTTGTCGCGGGACATCGTGGAATATTCCAACCTCACCCCCTACAGTTTCTTTAAGTTCTGCTATACGTAGCCTTCAAAATAGCGTCTGTAACGGAGATGCGTTCCAAGCGGCCATCAGTCGTTGAGTTTCTTTTGGCGGAAAACCAGAGCAACGTAGACATTTATAAGCGCCTGCAGAATGTCTACCGAGACACAGCAGTGAACAAAAGCACGGTGAGTGGTTGGGCAAGAAGGTCGTGCTAACCTGTCCCGTCTCCAGCTGTGACTCTAGCAATGTTGGAACGCGTGGAAACTCTCATTCGAAATGATCGATGATCACAATCAAATTCCTCGCTCCACTACTGGACGTCTCTGTTGGTGCTGCTGAAACACTCTTCCACAAGCTGGGGTACTCCAAAGTGTGTGCCCCTGGGTTCTTCGCCGTCTGGCAGAAGACCACAGAGAGCAACAGGGTCATATGTGCGGAGCTGCTTGCGGTTTACGAGGCTGATCGTGAAAATTTTTGGACGAACATCGTCACAGGCGATGAAACATAGGTTCATCACCCAGAACCGGAAACAAAACGGCGATCCACGGATTGGCAGCGCACCAACTCTCCCCCGAATAAGAAGTTCAAAGCCGCACTCTCAGCTGGCAAAGTCATGACGACTGTCTTCTGGGGCTGTCGTCCGTGATGGCACAACAATCGATTCTGAAGTGGTGTATCGTTCTATCCTCAGGAAGTCGAGGAAACGAATTCAGGTGTTCTTCGCCACAAAAACGCAAAACGATCTTCTCCATGACAGCACAAGACCTAACACGAATGTGCGCACCTGAGATGAGCTCACAAAATTTCATTGAGCGTTCTTCCTCATCCACCCCACAGCCTATATCTCTCTTAGTTCCATCTGTTTGGCCCACTGAAAGATACACCCTGCGGGTGCAGTACATAGATGATGGGGGAGGGGAGGGGGAGTGGTAGTTGATGCAGCAAGACGTTGGTTCCAACGTCGACCAGTAGAGTGGTACCATGCGGGTATAAAGACCCACCTAGTAACGTGGCGTGGCGAAAGATTATACTAAAAACAGAGTTTCGTAGCCAAATGAGTTGGGTGTAGTATGGTATATTGGAATCCTCAATAAAACCTACCTCCTTTCAGGAAAGAAATGTGTTGCATTACTCACTGAACGGCCCGCGTACAACGAGGACGATGAAGTGAGAAAGAGAATGAGAGAATGAGAGAGAGAGAGAGAGAGAGAGAGAGAGAGAGAGAGAGAGAGACGTGGCGGGGAGAGAGATGGGGAATTACAATTTTTCCACAACTACAGGTAAACATCTTCAGTCTCTCATTATAGGCGCTTGTCCCGGTTAGGAGTAAAACCAGATCCGATATTACTTGGAGAAGTAAGTAATTTGTTTACTTTTGTAACTGGGGAAGACAGATATTCCGGCCAGTATTAATGAGGAGAGGATGGAGCAAACACGCTGTACGGATATCAATAAGCGCGTAATAAATGTAGGTCTCTGTAGGGAGAAGTAAGTGTCGACAGAGACACATCTGGCTGAAGATACGTGTTAAAGGAGCACCAAACACGGCCCTTTGCTTCAGGAACAGCAGAGCCGGAGTATTAGAGGGGAAATCTGGAGAAGATTTCGCGTAATTTTCCTAGTCATGTTACAGTATGAGGAGGAAATTTCAACTTACCTGCTATACATTCCAATGCTCAAGTGTTTAAGGTGTGTAGTTGGGACAGTGAATCACGTGAAATGCTTTTAAATGCCTTATCCGAAAATTACCTTGAGGAGCTAATCAAACTTTTCGACTCAGCGTAGAACATGGAAACAGTGAGCACAAGGCCGTTACATCATCATCGAATAAGGTTGTAAACAGGAATGTGAAGAAAGGTAGTAAGTTATTTTTGCTTAGAAAGAGCAACAACAAACTTTTCAGATTACTTGGCGGTCAACACGAATATTTCAGCTTTACGACTCAAAACGTTATGCACCAATGGGCGAGGTTCAAGAGTATTATACAACACGTCTAGGCAGGTATGTGGCACTGTGACCATAATGACATCGAAACGGAGAATGACAGAACGGGCCGAAACACTAACGGTTTGGGTGAGGAAGATCAAACTATAGTCCCTCCTTTAACTTGACACACGAATGCCAAAATGACAGATATCAAAATAAGTGACCAAGAGACAGAAGATCACTGAAGGCCACTCGACCTGATGGGATACCAATAAGATTTTACACAGATATGCGAAAGAACTTGCTTCTCTTCTAGCAGCAGTTTATCGTAGATTGCTGGAGAAGAGAAGCTTTCCTAGTTATTGCAGAAAAAGCCCAGTTCATCTCCGTTATCAAGAAGGGTCGTCTAAAAACGTACATCGGCCTATATCTATGACGTCAGTCTGTGGTACACTTTTGAAACACGTTTTATGCTCGGGTATTATGACATTTCTGGAGACCGAAAACCTGCTGTGCAGCAATCTGCATGGGTCCGACACACAGCGCTCGTCTGAAACCCAGCTCGCGCCGTTAGTCCAAGAGAGCCCAGACAGCAGTACATACCGGCACCCGTGGCCGGATGCCGCTTTCCTTGACTTCCCCAAAGCGTGTACGCCGGGCCCGGGTTCGATTCCCGGCTGGGGCAGGAGATTTTCTCCGCTCATGGACTGGGTATTGTGTTGTCATCATCATTTCATCCCCATCTCCGACGCGCAAGTCGCCCAGTGTGGCGTCGAATGCAATAAGTACTTGCCCTCGGCAACCGAAAATCCCCGAATGGGGGACTCCCGGCCCACAATGCCGTACGCTCATTTCCATTTATTTCCGCAAAGCGTTCAATACAGGTCCGCACCGCTGCCCAATTTACGTAACACCAGTATACCGAACATCAGACTAACTCTGTGAGTGGATTGAAGTGTTTCTAGCAAACAGAATACAACATGTCATTCTGAATGGAGATAAATCTTCAGACATGAGTAGTAACTTCGGGAGTACCAGCGTCCCATGAGGCTTCCGTAGTAGATATAAATGGCCTAGAGGGTAACGTCGTAAGTTCTACGAGGCTTTTCGTGAAAGATGCTATCGTATACCGAGAAGTCGGAACGATAGAAGACTGTGCCGAAATGCTGGATGACCTGCAGAGATTCTAATTTTGGTGTTGTGAATGGAAATTGGCCATCAACATAAACAATTGTAACGTATCGCGTAAATATAGACAGAAAGGCCTATAATTGTATGGTTACACGATTGCAGATCAATCACTGGAAGCAGTTACTTCCACAAAATATCTAGGAGTATGTGTACGAAACGACTTGAAACGGAACGACCACATAAAATTAATTACGGTTAAGGCAGAGTGATTGTAAGAGTCCTGAGGAAATGTAGTCCATGAACAAAGAAGGTAGCTTACAAAATCCTCGTTCGACAAATAATGATTATTGCTCGGTAGTCTGGGATTCATACAGGATTGGACTGATAGATTAAAGACAAGATCCAAAGAAGGGCAGTATGTTTCGTTATGGGTTCATTTAAGAACAGCGAAAGCGTCACGGAGATGATGGATCAACTCCAGCAGCAGATGCTACAAGAGAGGCATTGTGCGTCACGGTCTGGTTTACGGTTGAAATTCCGAAAGGGTTCGTTCCTAGAAGAATAAACCGATATAATGCCTCCTCCTACTAATATCTCAAGAAAAGATCACGAACGTAAAATTGAAATATTCGAACTCACAAGGAGGCTTATCGGCGATCATTCGTGACCGGCACAGTATAGCGGGAAGCGACACAGGTACAAAGAGCACCCTCCCCAACTGAAGTGTTGGAGAAATTTCTTCAAAGGAAAAACCCTCCAGCTAAGCCGCATTAAAAAAATGCAAATGATTTATAAGTTTCGCGTGCGTCAAGAACGCACATTCCAACAGCGATGGGACTATCTTTTTAATGTTACTTACAGCATACATGACTTTCGTTGAAAATCATTAATAATTATTGCCATAAAAATGATGTTTCAAGCTAGTGCTCTGGTTGTTTGCGTCATTGATCAGTCATGGCCCTACTAACTTGGTTACTTTTATGTGATGAATGAATGCAGCGTTGAATAAACATCTACATTTGAGTCACAGCCATAAAAGCACAAACACATAGTTACCCCATTGTTACCCTGCACAACTACTCAAAAGAGACACACACGCGTTACACGCGAGTCCCGGGACGTGGACAGCAGGAAGACAGGCAATGGTAAACCATCTCCACAAAAACCTGAAAAAGAAAACAACGCGAAATTCCTATGTAGCTCTAAGGGTCAATAATGATAAGTGTCGTATTATTAAACATTTATTGCGTTACGGCCGGTTTCGTTCTTACAACATCTTTCGATTTCCGAGTTGTGCTAAAATCATGTTATAAATGGTCCGGTTGTCGTATATGATGTTAAAGACCACATTTAGAAACGATTATCACAAATGTTCTACCGACAACCTGGCGGAAGTAAGCTAGCAGACGCGGCATGCTGCATAAAGTAGACCGTCTACTGTACGCACACTTCCGCCAGGCGGTCGCCTGAGTGTTTGTGATAATTGTTACTGAATTTGGTCTTTCACATGATACGAGGGCGTGCTGAAAAGCAATGTCTCCGAATTTTTTACTCGGTCGATTTTCGTGCTTCGGTGACGCAAATTGCAACGTTCTGCGCTAGAGCATGTAACGAGGCGGTTTGTAAAGTAACAATGCCGGTACGTGAGAGACGGCTTGCTGTAATGGAGTTTGTAACCGAATAAAGCGTGTCTCCAATTGAAATCCATAGAAGAAAGAAAGCTGTGTGTGTTGATGATTGCATCGACATCAGTTATGTCTGACGTTGGTTTGTTCGTATTCGTAATGAAGGAAACAGCGGTGTTAACTTCAACGTGTGTGACAGAGCTCGCTCGGACTGTAGACTGCTTACGGCAATAGACGAGACTCGTCCGAATCGGGATGATGAACTCGTCAGAGAATACCGTCGGATAACACAGATACAGCTCTCATGTAGGTGTGGCATATCACGAGATCGTGTACAGGCCACCATCATTGCAGAACTGTGGTATAGATGTCTGTGTGCTCTGTGGCTGCCTCGCACCTGACATGAAACACAGGATATTAGACACCTGTCAATAATTTCTTTTCCGATTTGAGTGCGAGGGTCACGGGTTCCACAATAACACTGTGAAAGAGATAAAAAGCTGGGTTCACAATTTTGATCACTTTGACCCCGATACCAAAAGAGAGCATCAATGGATTCGCTACGAAAGATCACTGACTGCACAAAAGTTCAAGACCGCGCCATCAGCAGGAAAATTCGTGCTCACAGTGTGGTGGGGTATTCAAGGTGTGGTGCGTTTGGAATTCTTGCCTAAAGGCATCATCGTACACTCTGCAAGGTACTGCGATGCCCTCTGAAAGCTTAAAACTACGAATTACAAGAATTCGTCCACACACTAAGTACGCTTCCTTCAGCATGACAATGTCAGACCACACACGGGCATTGCAGCATCTGGAACAATCCGTCGCCTTGGGTTCTCTCTCGTCGTCCATCTTCCCGACTTGGCCCCATCTGATTTTCATTTGTTTCCGAAACGTAAAGAACACCTTCCTGAAATTCACTTTGGTGGTGATGAAAGGGTGCAAGCAGAGGTGAGATTGTGGCTCCGTCAACAAAGTCAAACTTCTACAGTGACGGCATCAACAAATTGGTCTGCCGTTGGGAAAAATGCGTTCATCGCCAGGGTGACAATGTTGAGAAACATCTCCTTAGTAGAAATGGTTCAAATGGCTGTGAGCACTATGGGACTTAACATCTGAGGTCATCATGTAACACCATAACTCTAGTACTCTACTGATTTACTTTGCTTTTGTTTCATTTAATATTACATCGTTAAGCTTCTGTAAATGTGTTTGATTGAATAGCTAACACAAAATTGTATACTCTTTTCTTTGTCAAAACTTTGATGTCGTGATTTGTTTCTATGCAAAGTGGTATATCTGTCATTTAAATTCTTTGTCCCATTTGGGGGGAACAAAACTTGCTATATATAACTGTAATTTCTGTGTGAATAATTTTTGGTAGAAATGTCAATATGTGCAAAGGTTCTGTTTTATTGAAAATATTTGTTTAATGTTATGTAAACTGCTGATCCTCACTTAGGGCTCTTAGTTATTCTGTATGTAAAAGTTGTTGTGGTTCCCCTCGGGAACGCAACTGTGTAGCGCGCGCAAATTGTGGCTGGCCTATGTAGAAAAGGTGGAACTGATAGTCAGTCGGGGACGAGCTACCAAACTGTGCACTGCCATGTAAAAATTGCATATTGTGCTGATTCCGAGAGAGAGGCTTTTCTGCTACTTTCCAATGCCTCGGATGGATGGATAAATAGCTGGAACTATTCTGGAATTTGTATCTATCATCGCCACCAAGAAATGACAGAGTCCAGCAATTCTACCTGCAATTCCACCTGCCAACATGCAATCGCCACCTTATTGCGCAATCATTGCATCGGAATGCTACAATGATGTACAGTGAAGGATCAGCTTAATGGATGTGTTAGTGTGCTCAAATACAAGGTAATTTATATCTGAATTTATGTACCTACCTTGATTTTTCTCCTCATCCTAACAACTCTCAGGTTCCTCTCCGTTTGAACTAGTGATTTCCGAGTGTCCTTACTGAAAGTACATTAAAACCCAGTTTGCTAATTGATGCCTCTTGAACATAGTAAAAAGAAAGTTAAAGTTAATGTGGCAAGAGAGTGGATTAAAGTTAATGATGCTTGCTGACAATTTTCCCAGTAAAACTGCTTATTAATGTGTTGTTGCCAACTTCAAATTAAAAAGTTCTCAACACCGAGGCTTATAAAGGTTTGCTTAGTAAATGATTACATTACTGCCTGTTGTAAATCGCAGAAGGTGAGTCAGTATCTTACATATATGTTAATTCTGTGTCTCACTGTAGTAAAAGTGGAAAACTGCAGTTATGAAACGTTATATACTTATGTTTACTAAGTGTTTGTCTCTCTTGTGTATTATAAGTGCAAATTAACAGTATAACAGGATCCACAGTTTGTCTAGTGTGTTAATGTTCGGTAACAAGTAACGGAAAGACCACTAATTACGAAAACCATAATTTCTTTATTCAAATGATAGTGAGAAGCAACCTGTTAGTGGATTCCAATTAACTTTCATTTTAAATAGTAAAGTATTTAACTGAGAGAGACTTCACATATGTACAATTTATGATCCTGCAGTGAATGTTAATAGTAATGATACAAATACCATTCATTTTGAACAAGTCCTGAAAGTAAAAGAGTGTTTTGGTATCTGTTATATTTTTGCAAATAGTTTGTGCTGCTCCAGTTGTTAGCTTCAATCTTAACGTAAACATATGTATGTGTCAGAGTTCATTGCACTCGCTTGTGGCCAAGTATAGGTTGTGTTTATCCATTACAGTTACTATTTAAGATAGTTTTATTTCACAACCTGCCTCCAGCTTCGAGGTTATGGTGTAGCAGTAGCAGACGGGAGTGTTATAATCAGCCCCCTAGAACTTAGAACTACTTAAACCTAACTAACCTAAGAACATCACACACATCCATGCCCGAGGCAGGATTCGAACCTGCGACCACAGCGGTCGCGCGATTCCAGACTGAAGTGCCTAGAACCGCTCGACCACACAGGCCGGCTCCTTAGTAGATATGTAACATTTCCTAAGTGTCCTGCCAATAGGACGTAGTCTTTGTTAGCCTTCCCACAACACTTTCTATGTGTTCTTTCCAATTTAAGTTGATCGTAATTGTTCGTATTTAGTTGAAATTACGGCGTTTAGATTTGGCTGATTTATCGTGTAACAGAAGTTTAACGGATTCCTTTTAGCACTCATGTGGATGACCTCACACTTTTCGTTATTTAGAGTCAACTGCCAATTTTCGCACCATACAGATAACTTTTCTAAATCGCTTTGCAATTTGTTTTGTTCTCCTGATGACTTTGCTAGTCGATAAATGACAGCGTCATCTGCAAACAACCTAAGACGGCTGCTGAGATTGTCTCCCAAATCGTCTATATAGATAAGGAACAGCAAAGGGCCTATAACACTACCTTGGGGAACGCCAGAAATCCCTTCTGTTTTACTCGATGACTTTCCGTCAGGTACTACGAACTGTGACCTCTCTAACAGGAAATCACAAATTCAGTCACATAACTGAGACGATATTCCATAAGCACGCAATTTCACTACAAGTCGCTTGTATGGTACAGTGTCAAAAGCCTTTTGGAAATGTAGAAATAAGGAATCAGTTTGAAGTCCCTAGTCAACTGCACTGAACACTTCGTGCATGGAAAGAGCTAGTTGCGTTTCACAAGAACGATGTTTTCTAAATCCGTGTTGACTGTGTCAATAGACCATTCTCTTCGAGGTAATGCATAATGTTCGAACACAAATGGCTCTGAGCACTATGGAACTTAACTGCTGAGGTCATCAGTCCCCTAGAACTTAGAACTACTTAAACCTAACTAACCTAAGGACATCACTCACATCCATGCCCGAGGCAGGATTCGAACCTGCGACCGTAGCGATCGCGCGGTTCCAGACTGTAGCGCCAAGAACCGCTCGGCCACTCCGGCCATGTTCCAAAATCCTGCTGCAAATCGACGTTAATGATATGGGCCCATAATTTAGTGGATTGCTCCTACTACCTTTCTTGAATATTGGTGTGAACTGTGAGACTTTCCAGTCTTTGGGTACGAATCTTTCATCGGGAGGATGGTTGTATATGATTGTTAAGTATGGAGCTACATTGCATCAGCATACTCTGAAAGGAACCTAATTTGTATACACTCTGGACCAGAAGACTTGCTTTTATAATTATGTAATATTACTTTTCAACACACCCTCCTATACGACAACCAAACGATTTATAATACGATTTTAGCACAACTCGGCGACGTAAAGATGTTCTAAAGAACGACGCGAGGTAGAAAAAACTAACAGCATGTTAATGATATGACACACTGTGGAGGACAGTGTTCCTCGTTTAAAAGCTGAAGACTGACGACAGAGAGACACACCGGTTTGTATGCATCGCGCACATTGAGGACAGAATTTTACGTAACGCCGGTTGGTGTCTAGTGCGATGTTTTGAATGCGATGTGGGACGGCAGCCCAGGCCACGCGCTCGTCGCCGGCACTCCAGCTTTACGTAAACCGGGCGACACCGCTCCCAGCTGTTGCCGTCCTGTAATGCCGTTTCACGCTGTTCTTTTGATAAGGTTAGTGGTGCCAGCGGATATTAAGTGCTGCAATGCTAAGCGAGTAGAGCTAAAGTATCGTCGAGTTGTCGTCGTGATCTTCAGTCCGAAGACTGGCTTGATGCTGCTCTCTACGCTACTCTATCCTGTGCAATCCTCTTCATCTCCGAGTAACTACTGCAGCCTACATCCTTCTGAAACTCCTTGCTGTATTCATCTCTCGGTCTCATCTCTACGATTTTTACTCCCAACGCTTCCCTCCAATGCAAAACTGGTGATCCCTTGATGCCACAGAATGTGTCCTACCAGCCGATCCATTCTTCTAGTCAGGTCGTGCCACAAGTTTTTTTTTATTTTTTTTTATTCCCCGATTCTATTCAGTACCTCCTCATTAGTTACGTGATTTACCCATCTAATCTTCAGCACTCTTCTGCAGCACATTTCAAAAACGTCTATTCTCTCCTTGTCTGAACTGTTTATCGTCCATGTTTCACTCCCATACACTGCTGCACTCCATACAAATACTTTCAGAAAGGACTTCCGGACACTTAAATCTTCACTGTATGTTAACAAATTTCTCTTGATCAAAAACGCTTTTCTTGCCATTGCTAATCTACATTTTATATCCTTCCTGGTTAGACCAAAATCAGTTAATTTGTGTGGTGTCACCGCCAGACACCACACTTGCTAGGTGGTAGTTTAAATCGGCCGCGGTCCATTAGTACATGTCGGACCCGCGTGTCGCCACTGTGTGATCGTAGACCGAGCGCCACCACACGGCAGGTCTAGAGAGACGTACTAGCACTCGCCCCAGTTGTACGGACGACATTGCTAGCGACTACACGTACGAAGCCTTTCTCTCATTTGCCGAGAGACCGTTAGAATAGCCTTCAGCTAAGTTAATGGCTACGACCTAGCAAGGCGCCATTTGTACCATTGCATGTATCTCAAGATAGTCTCACTTGTCTCATCAAGAATGCTGTATACCAAAGGACGATATAAAAGTTAAGTGTTCTAGTAGCTACGTTCTTTTC
This sequence comes from Schistocerca nitens, assembly GCF_023898315.1. Taxonomy (NCBI): domain Eukaryota; kingdom Metazoa; phylum Arthropoda; class Insecta; order Orthoptera; family Acrididae; genus Schistocerca; species Schistocerca nitens. The sequence goes on along the minus strand of NC_064618.1, from coordinate 865,574,136 downwards.
TTTATCACATTCATTACGAATCCTGTTCCAGACTTCGCTCCAGTCGGCGTGTGTGTACGTGGGCCCTCTCGGCTACCCGTCTCTGTGGACTGGCTGCCTTGTCAGTCCACTACAATTTGCTTCAAAATAAAAAACTCATCTACTACTTTAACTGTCTCATTTCCTAATCTAATTCCATCAGTATCACTTGATTTAATTCGACTACATTCCATTATCCTCGTTTTCTTTTGCTGATGTTCATCTTATACCCTCCTTTCAACAGACTGTCAATTCCGTTCAACTGCCTTTCCAGGTCCTTTGCTGTCTCCAATAGGATTACAATGTGATCGGCAAAACTCAAGGCTTTTATTTCTTCCTTCTAAACTTTAAGTTCCACTCCAAATTTTCTTTTGTTTTCTTTACTGCTTCCTCAATATACGGATTGAATAACATCGGGGATAGGCTACAATCCTGTCTCACTCCCTTCTGAAACACTGCTTCCCTTTCGTGCCCCTCGACTCTTATAACTGCCATCTGCTTTCTGTACAAATTGTAAATAGCCTTTCGCTCCCTGTATTTTACCCCCGCCACCTTTAGAATTTGAAAGTGATTATTCCAGTCAACATCGTCAAAAGCTTTCTGTAAGTCTACAAATGCTATAAACGTAGGTTTGCCTTTCCTTAACCTGTCTCCTATGAGAAGTAGTAGGTTCAGTATTGCCTCGTGTGTCCCTACATTTCTCCGGAATCCTAATTGATCTTCCCCGAGGTCCGCTTCTACCAGTTTTTCCATTCTTCTGTAAAGGATTCGCGTTAGTATTTAGCAGCAGTGACTTATTAAGCTGATAGTTCGATAATTTTCATACCTGGCAGAACATGCTTTCTTTTGAACTGAAATTATTATATTCTTCGTTAAGTCTGAGGGTATTTCGCCTGCCACACACAGCTTACTCACCAGATGGAAGAGTTTTGTCATGGCTGCCTCTCCCAAGGCTATCAGTAGCTCTAACGGAATGTTGTCTACTCCCGGGGCCTTGTTTCGACTCAGGTCTTTCAGTGCCCTGTCCAATTCTTGACGAAGTATCACGTCTCCCATTTCATCTTCATCTACATCCTCTTCCATTCCCATAATATTGCCCTCAAGTACATCGCCCTTCTACAGACACTCTATATACTCCTTCCACCTTCCTGCTTTCCCTTCTTTGTTAAGTACTGGTTTTCCATCTGAGCTCTTGATATTCATACAGCTGCTTCTCTTTTCTCCAAAGGTCTCTTTAATTTCCCTGTAGGTAGCGTCTATCTTACTCCTAGTGATATATGCTTCTACATCCTTACATTTGTCCTCTAGACATTCCTTCTTAGCCTTCTTGTACTTCCTGTCGATCTCATTTTTTAGGCGTTTGCATTCCCTTTCGCCTGCTTCACTGTGTTGTCAAGATCCTTCCTTGTTGCTTTAATACACGTGGTAGTTTGGTGATCTTGACAGGGGCGAGGTTCCAGTGAACGTCTTAAAAAAATCACTCATTCCATCTTACAGCAGCAAATGGCTGCTGTGATTTGGCATTCGTTGGTTTACTAAGATTGTAACAGCCTGATCTACAGGGCGGCAGATAAGAATGGAACACCGTTATAAAGCAAAACAGGAGAATAAACAGAAATTTAAAGTCAAGTAATATGAGATGGGGGAGAGAGAAAAAAAATGGTTCAAATGACTCTGAGCACTATGGGACTTAACAGCTGAGGTCATCAGTCCCCTAGACTTAGAACTACTTAAACCTAACTAACCTAAGGACATCACACACATCCATGCCCGAGACAGGATTCGAACCTGCGACCGTAGCGGTTGCGCGGTTCCAGGCTGAAGCGCCTAGAACCGCTCGGCCACAACGGCCGGCAGAGAGAGAAAAGCTGTGGACCAATGTTTAACAACGTGACGGTTGAAATTCCGTCAAACTGACTCGGGTGCAGGCAGACCGGAAGCTGGATGACCGAAAACTCCTACGGATGAAGCAACTCAACCACTGTCCTGACATGCTTCAGTATGGGCCTCCGCACACTGAGCGACTCAGAAGCAACTCGTTGCCGACGTGAGTTGGGAACGGGTCGGCAGCGAATCACTTTCTGTGTATCTAAATAGGGTTCCTCAGACGGCGCGACTGCAGAGTGACTCACCAATCAGTCGCTAGCAACACGTTGCCGACCAGTTGCCAGGGATTCGGAGCCCGCGTTGCCCAGTGATCTCAGTTGCGTTGTGTTCTGGAAATCAGCTCTGCGTTGGTTTAATTCCAAAATGAACGAACAGATTGTGAACATTATCTTTGTACGGCAAATCGGAAAACATCCCACTTTATACAGGGTGGTCCATTGATCGTGACCGGGCCAAATATCTCACGAAATAAGCGTCAAACGAAAAAACTACAAAGAACGAAACTTGTCTAGCTTGAAGGGGGAAACCAGATGGCGCTGTGGTTGGCCCGCTAGATGGCGCTGCCATAGGTCAAACGGATATCAAGTGCGTTTTTTTAAAATAGGAACCCCCATATTCATTACATATTCGTGTAGTAAGTAAAGAAATATGAATGTTTTAGTTGGACCACTGTTTTCGCTTTATGATAGATGGCGCTGTAATAGTTACAAAGATATGGCTCACAATTTTAGACTAACAGTTGGTAACAGGTAGGTTTTTTAAATTAAAATGCAGAACGTAGGTACGTTTGAACATTTTATTTCGGTTGTTCCAATGTGATACATGTACCTTTGTGAACTTACCATTTCTGAGAACGCATGCTGTTACAGCGTGATTACCTGTAAATACCACATTAATGCAATAAATGCTCAAAATGATGTCCGTCAACCTCAATGCATTTGGCAGTACGTGTAACGACATTCCTCTCAACAGCGAGTAGTTCGCCTTCCATAATATTCGCACGTGCATTGACAATGCGCTGACGCATGTTGTCAAGCGTTGTCGGTGGATCACGATAGCAAATGTCCTTCAACTTCTCCCATAGAAAGAAATCCGGGGACGTCAGATCCGGTGAACGTGCGGGGCATGGTATGGTGCTTCGACGACCAATATACCTGTCATGCAATATGATATTCAATACCGCTTCAACCGCACGCGAGCTATGTGCCGGATACCCATCATGTTGGAAGTACATCGCCATTCTGTCATGCAGTGAAACATCTTGTAGTAACATCGGTGGAACATTACGTAGGAAATCGGCATACATTGCACCATTTAGATTGTCATCGATAAAATGGGGGCCAATTATCCTTCGTCTCATAATGCCGCATCATACATTAACCCGCCAAGGTCGCTTATGTTCCACTTGTCGCAGCCATCGTGGATTTTCCGTTGCCCAATGGTGCATATTATGCCGGTTTACGTTACCGCTGTTGGTGAATGACGCTTCGTCGCTAAACAGAACGCGTGCAAAAAATCTGTCGTCGTCCCGTAATTTCTCTTGTGCCCAGTGACAGAACTGTATACGACGTTCAAAGTCGTCGCCATGCAATTCCTGGTGCATAGAAATATGGTACGGGTGCAATCGATGTTGATGCAGCATTCTCAACACCGACGTTTTTCAGATTCCCGATTCTCGCGCAATTTGTCTGCTACTGATGTGCGGATTAGCCGCGACAGCAGCTAAAACATCTACTTGGGCATCATCATTATTTGTTGCAGATCGTGGGTGACGTTTCACTTGTGGCTGACACTTCCAGTTTCCTTAAGTAACGTAACTATCCGGCGAACGGTCCGGACACTTGGATGATGTCGTCCAGGATACCGAGCAGCATACATAGCACACGCCCGTTGGGCATTTTGATCACAATAGCAGTACATCAACACGATATCGACCTTTTCCGCAATTGGTAAACGGTCCATTTTAAGACGGGTAATTTATCATGAAGCAAATACCGTCCTCACCGACGGAATGTTACGTGATACCACGTACTTATACGTTTGTGACTATTACAGCGCCATCTATCACAAAGCGAAAAAAGTGGCCCAACTAAAAGATTCATATTTCTTTACGTACTACAAGAATATGTAATAAAAATGGGGGTTCTCATTTAGAAAAACGCAGTTGATATCCGTTTGAGCTATGGCAGCGCCATCTAGCGGGCCAACCATAGCGCCATCTGGTTTCCCCCTTCAAGCTAGACGAGTTTCGTTCTTTGTAGTTTTTTCGTTCGATGCTTATTTCGTGAGATATTTGGCCCGGTCACTATCAATGGACCACCCTGTATAACTGTAAGCCTCCAGACCACTGCAGGAAAAATTTCAAGGAAAAAATTGGTTTATGAAGTGGGAAAAGAATTTCACATGACATGTATAGTGTACTGTACATCTATTGTTTAAAATAAAATTACCGCCACCTCAACTGAAGCAAATGTAAAAAAAACTGTAAATAATTTTGTGTGGGTACCAGCCTTTGTTGTCCTGTAAAATTACATTGTCAACTGGAAACTAATAGTGAAAAACCACAAATTTCCGATACTTGTAAATACAAGTGTGTTCACATACAAATGATTTAACGAGCATAAACCACCTTCACCATATTTCCATGTATATAAATCTCATGGTGTTTGGGTTTTCAAAATTAAAGTGATGGTGGAAGAATCACTGTAGCACCGTTGAGTCCTTCTATAAACAGCTATTAATTTCGAATCTGTCTGTTACAGCCGCTTGTCAGCTATATTTCTTTCTATGTACGAGTGAATCCACAATTTTCTTCGTCTTCTTATTCACGAGTAGATAATAATAATAGTAATAGAGAAGAACTTCTTTCTCTGTAGTTGAATCTGTTCTCAACATGCTGAGTGTAACCAAAATATGTTGGGGTGCAACAAAGAATACCCTCTCTCAGCTCCTGAAGAACAGACACCACGCAGAATCCGCAGCTGTGATACATATTATGTAAATTGGAGGCGGCGGGGGGAGAAAGAAATAAGTGTAGGAACTGATGACTATCAACTGCATCGGGCCTTTATGTGGAATCGGAGGCGACGAGTGAAAAATATACTCCGCACTAGGACTCGACCCGGGATTTCCTGCTTAATAGGCTGTTGCGTTAACCTCTGCGCCATCCGGACACATTTATCGCGAATCCAAGGACTGCCCGTAAGAACAGACACCACGCATTCATCTAATTGATTCACCTCGATGACCAACGAATCCACAACCTTCAGTGCGGATGCACAATATCGTTCGACCTCCTGTGGTAATCCGAAAATTAGCGAGCATAGAGGACACGAACGGATATTTCGGATAGGTGGGAATGTGGGTCGGCTGGGGAGCGTGCCTAGATAGTTCGTATCAGCTGTGATAAACACTGTGTCCGGATGACGCAGTAATTAATACAACTGCCTAGTAAGCGGGAGATCTCCGGTTCGAGTCCCGGTCTGGCACACATTTTCACTCGTCGCCGCCGATTCCGCGTAGAATCCTGGTGCAACTGCTATCGTCAGTTCCTGTCCTTCCCATTCCTTCCTTGTTCCTCCTCCGCGTTCAATTTACATACTTCATGAGTTGCTTCGTGTGCTAAACTGCTTTGTAAGCTAGTCGGCAACTAGTCGCCGATGTAGATCGCCTGCCCTAAGAGTTCAGAACGCTGTCCTCGCCGTCTCTCGCAAAAAACTGGGCTCAGCCGTCGAATCAGAATGTTGGCCAAACATAAAAGGCAACTTCATAAAATACAAATGTTACATTATCTCATTGCGGACGATGCAGATCGTTGGTTTCAGTTTGCGGAATAATGTATAGCGTATCTACAAAAGGTTTTGTGACACGTGTACCAAAGGTTCCGCAGTTAACAGAAACAAGGCATCAGTTCCGAAGAACAATGTTTAACCAAAGAATACAGATAGTTACATCCGCACAGGGTTTTGTTAAGTAGAAGAACAATCGAAATATAAAAACTTTAAGTTAATGAGTCACTGCGGATAGTAATAACTTTGAGTAATTAGATGGTTGAATAAATTTAGACTAGAAAATAATTACGGTCGACAGCTCAAAAATGAACAAAAGATAATTTGGTTAATGACTGACGTGACTCTGAAATAACGTAAAAACTGGGACTGAATGATAAAGCAACAACTGAACAATACGCACTAGCGCGAAGTTAGATGTTACAGGCAGGGGTAACATGGACAAAATGATATTAACTTGGTGTACACTGATATTATTTATAATTACGAATGCCAATAATGGGTAATGACCACCAGCAACACTTCATGGAAATCGTACTGAATTACGTAACTCACGATAAAGGTAACTGTTTGGAAATTTGCAAAAACGTTAACGAAACAAATTACTGTTCCGTAAGGATCACTCTTCCAATTACGGCCGTCAGAGGTTTCATTTAAAGTACAACCATTTGGCTACGACAAAGTTACAGTGATATAAGTAGATGAAATTATCTGTAACATACAACATGAAATCATAAAATTACTTTATCGCAATAGCGTCAACATACTTTTGTTACTGAAATACAAACTGCTTTTGATTTGACTGTCTGCAGTAGTAACGCAACAATGTATGAAGAACTGTAATTACAACTGCCTGTGATTCCAATAATGAAAGTTAACTTTAAAATTGATTCGATTTATCTTCTTCTGATTATTTCTTTCACTTGTGACTTTCTCGGAAATTTTGGTGAAAGGATGGGAGACTCGTGACGGTTTATCACTTGGGTCAATTAGCTTCACTCACTAAGTTTACGACCTGTCTAAATAGCAGTACAGGATAATGTTAAAGAAATTAACAACTACGCTGGGAAGGCTTGTACACACATACAAAATAACTTAAATTTTTTGTATTTGTGGGGATCCAAACGCTTAATAAATGTAAACATGGTCCGTAGTACGCTGTACTGCGATGTTTATTTAATGGTGCGATTAGCTAATTTCGACTATGCGTCAGTGTCAAGCACATTTGTATTTCATGTCATTTTCAGATCTCTCTTAATTACAAATAGAAAAGTAGCCATATGCAGTGATTTGTTTACGAAACGATGCACACTTCAGTGACACCTTTTAAGATCGTATTCTGAACTATGCTCTATGTCCAAGAACATGATAATATCTTGCAAATGCTCTTGATAACGCTGCTTAATCGAAATTAACTGATAGTACGATAAAAATAAACATCGCATTACAGCATATTACGGACCATGTTTACGTTTATTGAACAAAATAACTGGTTTGAACTTACTTTGCGACGAGTTGCCTGTGATGCTTCTTATGGTCTGCATGTTTGCCAACAGGCTCCTCTCGGTTAGCGAGCTGTACACAGTAATCTTTCTCAACGATCGGATCTTCTTATAACCATGCACTATGCCCATACATGTGCTCGTTCACTTACATAGTCTCCTTGCCACATATTGCAAAACGAACTCCAGAACAATTTCCATTTTGGAACTAGCGTTTCAACACTTCACATCTGTGTCCCATCACAGATGATACGTAGATCTCTTCTACGACGGCGCGTTCGCGTCAACGATGCTTTGTTACGTTGAAAGATATTCTTTGGGCACCGTGCAGTTCGCATTTCCGCGACATTACCAGCCTGTTTGCTACAAAGCTTCGACGTAATTATTTCTTACTTGTTCTTCTAGCATCATATTACAGTTTCATAAACACTAAATACTGACAAATCTCGCAAGTACATAATTACAAAAAATGGTTTTAAAATCATGGAAATAAGTGTCTGTAAACTATGTGAGGCGCTGTGCACTAGTGTTGCAAGTGACAGTGAAACAGGCCGAAAATCGTCATCATCTTTATGCTCACTGTTAACGGATGAGACCAATTTCTATGCGACCTGACTGTTAAATAAACAGAATCACGGCTACTTGGCAGGTATCAACCCTCACTGGATAATCCATTGAAGATAGATAGTGTATCTAAAGTGGCGTTTTCGTGTGGAGTGTGAGGTTTCCGCATTGTTGGACCCTCCTTCGTTCAAGGAATACTAACAGCAGGAAGTTATCTGCAGTTGCTGGATAAAGATGTACTGTCGCCGCTTATGTCCAACCCGTTTCAGCCCCATTACGAGCTAGCTGTCCAGGTGTTATTTGGGCACGCAGTTCCCCGGAGATGGATACTTGGTGAAGGTAAAGTGGCGTTCCCCGTATTTAAGTCCATTACATTTAAACCTGTGGGGACATGTGATGGAAGCTGTATATGCGGTCAAGATCTAAAGGCTTGCACACCTGAGGGAATGGATTGTTGATCATCCGTTCTCGCATTCCAGTACATGTGTTAGTTAAAGTTCATGAGGAATGAGTAAAGCGGTAACAACAATATTACAAAGATCTGTGCATGTCGCTCACGTTCTTTCTGTTGGAATATCAGTATTTGCCTTGTTCTGTACATAATTCCTATACTCGAGAATGAATAAAGCTATATTCAAATGAAAGATTCGATTGTTGTTTTTGTAAAATTCTTTACCGGTTTATGGCCCCTTTTCGATTTGAAAATTACGAGTTGCATCCAAGCTGGTGTTTCGAAGTTGGCGGCCACATGTTACAAAACCAATATAGTAACATAACCTCGCAATCCCTCACGCCTCCCTTCCCTGCCCCATCTCGCACCTATGGGGCACCATATAGTACTATTTTTATTTATAAATCTGTCATAAAAATAAATCTGCAAGACCATTTCCCAAGTCATTGGACCTGTTAGTGTGAGCTAGCAACAGTGAACTGGAGACAACGACACACAGCATCTGAACTGGATCTTAGCACGTTAGCGAAGAGGAGAACTAGTAGCTTGGACGCTGGCAAACAGGCATTCGTTTCTCCAGTAGGTGAGTGTCTTCCGCTCCCCTAATTATCGTCTGAATCTCCCGCGCAGAAGGCTGGCATTGTCTGAAACTTTTTAGATGTAGTTTTTTTATACCTCAGTGAATAACCCCCCCCCCCCCCCCCCCCAAGAACCATGGACCTTGCCGTTGGTGGAGAGGCTTGCATGCCTCAGAGATACAGATGGCCGTACCGTAGGTGCAACCACAACGGAGGGGTATCTGTTGAGAGGCCAGACAAACGTGTGATTCCTGAAGAGGGGCAGCAGCCTTTTCAGTAGTTGCAGGGGCAACAGTCTGGATGATTGACTGATCTGGCCTTGTAACCCTAACCAAAACGGCCTTGCTGTGCTGGTATTGCGAACGGCTGAAAGCAAGGAGAAAGTACAGCCGTAATTTTTCCCGAGGGCATGCAGCTTTACTGTCTGGTTAAATGATGATGGCGTCCTCTTGGGTAAAATATTCCGGAGGTAAAATAGTCCCCCATTCGGATCTCCGGGCGGGGACTACTCAAGAGGACGTCGTTATCAGGAGAAAGAAAACAGGCATTCTGCGGATCGGAGTGTGGAATGTCAGATCCCTTAATCGGGCAGGTAGGTTAGAAAACTTAAAAAGGGAAATGGATAGGTTAAACTTACAGGGTGTTTCAAAAATGACCGGTATATTTGAAACGGCAATAAAAACTAAATGAGCAGCGATAGAAATACACCGTTTGTTGCAATATGCTTGGGACAACAGTACATTTTCAGGCGGACAAACTTTCGAAATTACAGTAGTTACAATTTTCAACAACAGATGGCGCTGCAAGTGATGTGAAAAATATAGAAGACAACGCAGTCTGTGGGTGCGCCATTCTGTACGTCGTCTTTCTGCTGTAAGCGTGTGCTGTTCACAACGTGCAAGTGTGCTGTAGACAACATGGTTTATTCCTTAGAACAGAGGATTTTTCTGGTGTTGGAATTCCACCGCCTAGAACACAGTGTTGTTGCAACAAGACGAAGTTTTCAACGGAGGTTTAATGTAACCAAAGGACCGAAAAGCGATACAATAAAGGATCTGTTTGAAAAATTTCAACGGACTGGGAACGTGACGGATGAACGTGCTGGAAAGGTAGGGCGACCGCGTACGGCAACCACAGAGGGCAACGCGCAGCTAGTGCAGCAGGTGATCCAACAGCGGCCTCGGGTTTCCGTTCGCCGTGTTGCAGCTGCGGTCCAAATGACGCCAACGTCCACGTATCGTCTCATGCGCCAGAGTTTACACCTCTATCCATACAAAATTCAAACGCGGCAACCCCTCAGCGCCGCTACCATTGCTGCACGAGAGACATTCGCTAACGATATAGTGCACAGGATTGATGACGGCGATATGCATGTGGGCAGCATTTGGTTTACTGACGAAGCTTATTTTTACCTGGACGGCTTCGTCAATAAACAGAACTGGCGCATATGGGGAACCGAAAAGCCCCATGTTGCAGTCCCATCGCCCCTGCATCCTCAAAAAGTACTGGTCTGGGCCGCCATTTCTTCCAAAGGACTCATTGGCCCATTTTTCAGATCCGAAACGATTACTGCATCACGCTATCTGGACATTCTTCGTGAATTTGTGGCGGTACAAACTGCCTTAGACGACACTGCGAACACCTCGTGGTTTATGCAAGATGGTGCCCGGCCACATCGCACGGCCGACGTCTTTACTTTCCTGTATGAATATTTCGATGATCGTGTGATTGCTTTGGGCTATCCGAAACATACAGGAGGCGGCGTGGATTGGCCTCCCTATTCGCCAGACATGAACCCCTGTGACGTCTTTCTGTGGGGACACTTGAAAGACCAGGTGTACCGCCAGAATCCAGAAACAATTGAACGGCTGAAGCTGTACATCGCATCTGCATGTGAAGCCATTCCGCCAGACACGTTGTCAAAGGTTTCGGGTAATTTCATTCAGAGACTACGCCATATTATTGCTACGCATGGTGGATATGTGGAAAATATCGTACTATAGAGTTTCCCAGACCGCAGCGCCATCTGTTGTTGACAATTGTAACTACTGTAATTTCGAAAGTTTGTCTGCCTGAAAATGTACTGTTGTCCCAAGCATATTGCAACAAACGGTGTATTTCTATCGCTGCTCGTTTAGTTTTTATTGCCGTTTCAAATATACCGGTCATTTTTGAAACACCCTGTAGATATAGTGCGAATTAGTGAAGTTCGGTGGCAGGACGAACAAGACTTTTGGTCAGGTGAATACAGGGTTATAAATACAAAATCTAATAGGGGTAATGCAGGAGTAGGTTTAATAATGAATAAAAAAATAGGAATGCGGGTAAGGTACTACAAACAGCATAGTGAACGCATTATTGTGGCCAAGATAGACACGAAGACCACACCTACTACAATAGTACAAGTTTATATGCCAACTAGCTCTGCAGATGATGATGAAATGATGAAACGTATGATGAGATAAAAGAAATTACTCACGTAGTGAAGGGAGACGAAAATTTAATTGTCATGGGTGACTGGAATTCGAGAGTAGGAAAAGGGAGAGAAGGAAACGTAGTAGGTGAATATGGGTTGGGGGTAAGAAATGAAAGAGGAAGCCGTCTGGTAGAATTTTGCACAGAGCATAACTTAATCATAGCTAACACTTGGTTCAAGAATCATAAAAGAAGGTTGTATACATGGAAGAGTCCTGGAGATACTAAAAGGTATCAGATAGATTATATAATGGTAAGACAGAGATTTAGGAACCAGGTTTTAAATTGTAAGACATTTCCAGGGGCAGATGTGGACTCTGACCACAATCTATTGGTTATGACCTGTAGATTAAAACTGAAGAAACTGCAAAAAGGTGGGAATTTAAGGAGATGGGATCTGGACAAACTGATTAAACCAGAGGTTGTACAGAGTTTCAGGGAGAGCATAAGGGAACAATTGTCACAAATGGGTGGAAGAAATAGAGTAGAAGGAGAATGTGTAGCTCTGAGGGATGAAGTAGTGCAGGCAGCGGATGATCAAGTAGGTAAAAAGACGAGGGCTAGTAGAAATCCTTGGGTGACAGAAGAAATACTGAATTTAATTGATGAAAGGAGAAAATATAAAAATGCAGTAAATGAAGCAGGCAAAAAGGAATACAAACGTCTCAAAAATGAGATAGACAGGAAGTGCAAAATGGCTAAGCAGGGATGGCTAGAGGACAAATGTAAGGACGAAGAGACTTATCTCACTAGGGGTAAGATAGATACTGCCTACAGGAAAATTAAAGAGACCTTTGGAGAAAAGAGAACCACTTGCATGAATATCAAGAGCTCAGATGGAAACCCAGTTGTAAGCAAAGAAGGGAGAGCAGAAAGGAGGAAGGAATATATAGTGTCTATACAAGGGCGACGTACTTGAGGACAATATTCTGGAAATGGAAGAGAATGTAGATGAAGATGAAATGGGAGATACGATACTGCGTGAAGAGTGTGACAGAGCACTGAAAGACCTGAGTCGAAATAAGGCCCCGAGAGTAGACAACATTCCATTAGAACTACTGACGGCCTTGGGAGAGCCAGTCCTGACAAAACTCTACCATCTGGTGAGCAAGATGTATGAGACAGGCGAAATACCCTCAGACGTTAAGAAGAATATAATAATTCCAAACCCAAAGAAAGCAGGTGTTGACGCAGATGTGAAAATTACCGAACAATCAGTTTAATAAGCCACAGCTGCAAAATACTAACGCTAATTCTTTGCAGACGAATAGAAAAACTAGTAGAAGCCGACCTCGGCGAAGATCAGTTTGGATTCCATAGAAATACAGGAACGCGTGAGGCAATACTGACCTTACGACTTATCTTAGAAGAAAGATTAAGGAAAGGCAAACCTACGTTTCTAGCATTTGTAGACTTAGAGAAAGCTTTTGACAATGTTGACTGGAATACTCTCTTTCAAATTCTAAAGGTGGCAGGGGTAAAATACAGGGAGCGAAAGGCTATTTACAATTTGTACAGAAAACAGATGGCAGTTATAAGAATCGAGGGACATGAAAGGGAAGCAGTGGTTGGGAAGGGAGTGAGACAGGGTTGTAGCCTCTCCCCGATTTTATTCAATCTGTATATTGAGGAAGCAGTAAAGGAAACAAAAGAAAAATTCGAGTAGGTATTAAAATCCATGGAGAAGAAATAAAAGCTTTGAGGTTCGCCGATGACATTGTAATTCTCTCAGAGACAGCAAAGGACTTGCTTTCTAACGGAATGGACAGTGTCTTGAAAGGAGGATATAAGATTAACATCAACTAAAGCAAAACGAGGGTAATGGAATGTAGTCGAATTAAGTCGGGTGATGCTGAGGGAATTAGATTAGGAAATGAGACACTTATAGTGGTAAAGGAATTTTGCTATTTGGGGAGCAAAATAACTGATGATGGTCGAAGTAGAGATGATATAAAATGTAGACTGGCAATGGCAAGGAAATCGTTTCTGAAGAAGAGAAATTTGTTAACATCGAGTATAGATTTAAGTGTCAGGAAGTCGTTTCTGAAAGTATTTGTATTGAGTGTAGCCATGTATGGAAGTGAAACATGGACGATAAATAGTTTGGACAAGAAGAGAATAGAAGCGTTCGAAATGGGGTGCTACAGAAGAATGCTGAAGATTAGATGGGTAGATCACATAACTAATGAGGAAGTATTGAATAGAATTGGGGAGAAGAGGAGTTCGTGGCACAACTTGACAAGAAGAAGGGACCGGTTGGTAGGACATGTTCTGAGGCATCAAGGAATCACAAAGTTAGCATTGGAGGGCAGTGTGGAGGGTAAAAATTGTAGAGGGAGACCAAGAGATGAATACACTAAGCAGATTCAGAAGGACTTAGGTTGTAAGAGGTCCATGATAAAGGAATTTGTTGCTAGCGCACTCGAGCAGATGTAATTTCGAAAATTTGCTGACGCGCTGCCTGCGATATGTAAGATATAAGAGAATCTGAGACCAAAGAGCAGTGTTATATGCAGTAGGAACTGTGTAGCAGTAGCAGTAAGTTGTTGCTAGCGAGCAGTCTGGTGTATCGTGTTGGCTGGGTCGGTAGTGGTGCAGCGTTGGCGGAGCCTGAGCATTATTGTATAAGGTAAAAGCAGCCTCGCGCATATGTAGTATTGTTATATCAAGTCCCAAGTAAATGTTTAAAAAAATCTCTTAATAATAATCATTCTCGTAAAAAGTAACTTTTGACGATCATTCATTTCAATTTAAAGAATTTACTAATTTCTCCAATCCTTGGTCATCCCGATTATTGAAAAGAAAAATCAGTTGTTTCCTTTTATAAATGACAAATCTATCGGCCAGCATTGCACAGGGCTGTGCCAGAAAAATTTATTGTAAGAGCAGATATATATGCGTTATCCGGCGACCTAATTGAGCTAAGAATTTTCAATTTTTTCAGAATGATCTTTCAGGGCCATGACGCAGCACTGCTGACGTCCAAAATTTACCAGGTTAAATTCACAGTCAATTATTGAAAAGTTATAAGTGAGCGACAATTTAATTGAGAGGTTAGTTACATTGTATTATTACCAGGTTACTGAATTTATTTTTTTGTTGTGACGTTACACTGAATGTGAACGACATAATTATAATTTTTACTGTTGAGAGGTTTAGGAATTTTTCTGTTTCGAGGTTACACTAAAATGTGAATGAATTTTGTGGGGAGGTTAAATGAGAAGGAATTTTGTGGGGAGGCTACACTTGGCGACAACCGGCCAGGATCGTATTTTCTTTGTGAATTTCTGAGAAGTAGTCATATATCTGCTCTTATTTACTTAAATGTAGTTTGCATCTCGCGCAACGCATCTACTAACTTGTTACTCTTTCTTTCACAGATCATCGGCAATTTATTGCCCTTTGTTGTAATTGCATTTGTTCCAATTTTGCTTTGTCTTTGTTTGATTTTGTGCTTAGCTTTGGTTTGTGAAAATGCCGCGAAAAACTGCTAATAGTACATCGCGAAGTGCAATGAGTGAAAAAGCCGACTCGAATAATTCGACCGATAATACTAGCGACACTCAGTGTCTAAACGATAATCCTCCATTTACAGACAATCAGTGCGTACCGACCACTAGTAATGATTTTAATTCTAATGATGAGCAAACAAATTCAATTGTGTCCACTGTTAATTTAACGACAATTGATGACGCGGCACGTTCCGTTACAATGAACGCTGCCCATTTTGAAACACCTGATTTGCAAAGTTTACACAGTGAACTGACAAATGTTTCCAACGAAGGTGAACAATATACACAAAACGCGTCA
The DNA here is from genome assembly GCF_023898315.1 of Schistocerca nitens. Classification (NCBI taxonomy): domain Eukaryota; kingdom Metazoa; phylum Arthropoda; class Insecta; order Orthoptera; family Acrididae; genus Schistocerca; species Schistocerca nitens. The sequence continues at coordinate 865,559,063 of NC_064618.1, read as the reverse complement.
GATTTATGTGATTCCTAGGTAGCGACCAACAGAGCACATCCGATTTGCAAACCTTCTCGCGAATCAGACAATGACCTAATGGTTACACAAAACGCGACAAATGCAGATACACCAACACACAGCATAGAAAATAGAGTCGCTAATTTTGGCATGGATCAAGTTATGGCAGTATTGCTACAACTTAATGAAAATCTCAAACAGTCGAAGAAAGCACAAGACGACAATTTCAAACGACTTAATGAATCGAACAAACAACTTAATGAAAAACAAGATAACCTTAATGAATCGAACAAACAACCTAATGAAAATCTAAAACAGTCGAATGATAAACAAGACAACAATTTCAAACAACTTAGTGAACAGATTACAGCCGTAGGCGTGCAATGTCATGATACTAAAGAACAATTACGTGAGGAAATTAAGGCTTGTGCTGGGAACAGTAGTGAAGAAATTAGATCTGTGGCACAAGAATTAAGTAATACACATGCAGCAACAACGAAATTACTTAGAGATGAAATTTGTGTAGTCGCTAAACAATGTTCTGAAAACGCAACACAGTTACGCGACGAGTTTAAATTAATCTCATCAGAACTTTCACGCACACTGGATGCGAAAGTAGATACGAAATTTGAACAACAAAACAGCCAAATTGTCGAACGTTTTAATCACCACCTACAAAACAGTGAAACGCGTTACCGTAAATTTGTACAGGAACAGAACAAAGTAATGAAACAAGTCATGGAAACAATTACTGCACAGAGACAGGAAGATCAGCGTAAATTATTTACGAAAGCAAAAACATACGTAGAAAACAACATTGCTACAGTATCAGACGAAATCAAACAGTTGAACACCGAATTGCATGATGAAATCTCCGATCTTAAAACAAAAACAGACACACACACAGTAGACTTTCAGACAGTGACCAACAGACTTGAACAATTGGAATTAATACAGGATCCCGATGCCATTAAAGCAGACGTTAAGAAATTGAACAAAACCACACGTAAAATACAAAAAACAAATTAATGCTTGTGACACTAAAAACGACGATCACGTAAAAGCACTGACTGAAAAACTTGATGAACTGGCCAGTCGTATTGACGTTGAGAGGCACCCACATGGCTTGCTCATACTGTGGCATCAAGCAGTCAGGCCTGCAAGATGAGTGGTCTGCCAAGCGAGTGGATTCATTCTTATTTATCGAGTAACATGAACTCTCGTACTCACAATTAAGTTACAAATTATCCTCCTGTATGAATAATACGCAACGGAAACGCACATCTGACTATCAGTAATTTACAGAACTCTGACTGTTCACTACGCACTGGCAATACCACATTTTCTTTCTTTTTTTTTTTATTTAACGGCTTTTGTCAACACGTGGCCATCGCGCTGAATATGGGTGGCGCACACATTATAAATTCTGGATATCATGACAACATACAATTCGAAGGAAAGGGCCACCAATCTTTCTCTTTTCACTATCTTATTTATTCCGATAAATTCCATAACCTAAACACACAAATTCTATAACCTACAACAATAACACATGAGAAATTCCGCCCAGTGGGCATGGCTTTACATTGATGAATCTCTATCTTATGGTCTCGTAATTATTTAACGCAACAGTGCCCTTTCTGGATAGGATGGTGGATCTTTTATTATTTCTCACACTTCGACTCTCACAATCATCATCACGAAACTTCCTCCAGACCGAGCAGTACAAAAAGAACACACATAACTCACTACCTCTGAAACTACCTTGCTACTCTCCCATGCAAACCACATATACTTAAATTGCATGACATACACCACACTACAACATGAAATACAACACAGGGAATAGTCACAACATTATCACTTTCAGCTTTCCCACTTCAATTAATATTTATCCCAGTTTCACACGACACTGTCCCACTTCGTAATTCTACTTTCCTACTATGAACTCTGGAGATATATGCACGTCTTCCTGTGCAATGCAAGCCAAGTGGCGTTGCTGGATGGACGGCTGACTCACCTTGTTTCTCTCTCAGAGTATTATAGTTTGAATCAAGCGTCACACGGAAACATATCTCGCAAAGTAATATTAAGAACATATTCATCACACACACGAGTCCTCAACTGATACCATGGACGAGTACTTCTTTTTATCCTTTGTCTCATACACAGATTGAGACTCACACAGTACTCACCACGTGGAAGTACTCGCCTCTAATTTCAAGTCCTGCACACGCTATTTCTTAAATATTGCAACTTATAGTACACACGCTAGTAACTCAGCTTAACTTAAGCACACGGAAGTATTTCAACTTATTGCTACACGTGGTTTCATTGTGACCGTTGGTCACTTCCGAAGATTACTACGACCCCATTAATATTACCTGCCTGACATTTAATTCTCCCCACAAAAGTTCCTGAAATAGAGAAATTATTATTTCAAACTACTCTTAAATATTCCACATGCATACCATGTCTCCACTCTTTTGTCTTTACGGAGCACACCTAAGACAGGTGTTAACAGTACAAGATCGAGCGGCAGAGTGCCGAAACATGGCCATTCTTCAGGTCCTCTAGCACCTCTGCCGAAGTGGGGGAGCACCTTGCTGCCATATTGGTCAGCCACATTTCAGGCGCTCAAAGCTCAGGTAAATTTCATCCCTTTGGTCCCACCAAAGGTGGCCAAAGGATCGTCTCAAAGATGATCATATATTCACATTCACTATCTGCGGTTAGCAGACGACGATACATTCATTCATTTCATAGATCTCACCAAACTGGATGTAGCGATTTATTTTGTGGGAGTGCACATGTGATCAATTAAATAAATAAATTGTCATTCTTTCCCACACTGGTATCCGGCTTCACTGTATTAATTGCAATTGAGTTATTTTACAAAAAAATGTGTTGTTCTGACAAAAATAATGAAGTATGTTGTACCTATTTTCAATGTCGGGCGGTAATGTACCCTTTCACCACCGGCTACCTATGCAGAAAAAAATGGCACGGTGCTATCCTTGCAATGCGAGGGTAGTTCCGAACATTTTTTTAAGAAAGCTGTATTAGAACAAACGTAGCAAGTCATCAAAATAACCAGGAGGAGACCTTAGCCCCTGGTGACCTCAAATAGACGACCAAATGTTGTTACTTTACCAAATTATTGACACAGTTGTTGCATTATTGTACTCTCCACAATCCGGAGTAACGTACACATACAAATTTACATCAATCCAAATGACAAATAAAACATTACATCATACAAAATAAAAAATAATGGGGAGATAAAAATTTGCTTGGCCACCGGGATCTCCGTTATTTTTAGGAGTAATCCAAATCAACAAAAGAAAAAAATTGCGTACACTAGTTCCATGTATAATGTCAGGCTCCATACCATTACTCTAAAATATACATCAAACGTACAGAGAAATAAAACTGAGAAGAAAAACAATGATATATACCACAAGTTACATACTGGTTACGTAATATAGTTCATCTAAGACATCATGTCATACCTCATTAACTCTCATCACTTAAGCAGTTGCCACCACTACTCGACTGTGAGTTTAACCTTATCCTCATCCACCAGTACAAATACCTGCTGCTGAGCTAGTCAGTCCATCAACTTTGATCAATACACGCAATAAATAGTTAGCAATAAGTGCTTGAATCCACCAGTAGCTCTCGTATCTTACTCTACTGCTCATTTCTCTGTTGTTACACATTTAGACGACAAGAACTTGCATTTCGACTAGCATTCGTTACACTTTAATGTGAAATATCACCACTGTGATAATGCAAATAAGTGGCTTCAGTCAACTCACCAACAAGATTATTACTGTCCACGACATCAAAATGCATCAGTTAATTCCGAGATTTGTTGTGCAATGCAAACTCTTGTCCCCTGTGACAACTTTACTGACCAATGCAACAAGAGCCGCTACGTTAGTATTACGCCACTGGCTAATAATGAAAGCATCATTGTACCAAATATTCTAATAAACATGCTACGTGAACTTGATAACCCAGAACAAAAAAAAACACTAACTATTCTACACACATATGTTAATGAAATACAATTACACTTGCTGTCCCATCAGGAATGAAACATATAAAAAAAATTTACACAATTACAAGCACAAATACATTATTTCCTATCTTGCGAGTCACACAGAATCATTTCATTCTGTGATTTTCTTGGGGTCAAAAACGTTGCTGACTGATTCCCTAGAAACACTGTCTCGGTGTCAAAGCTCTCCCATGGTTACCAGGACGAAAGTCTTTTAAGTCACTCAAATCGGCATTTTGAACACATTAAACACAAATGTCATAGTCACTCTCAGAGTACCATCCACACGAATCTGGTCGTCCAGAAATGGCCCTACAACTACTATTACCCACAGTTCTGTCCTTTCAGTTCATGGAATGCAGAAGTAAGAATTGGCAATTGTTATTTTGAAACATAGGTGCATCGTTTTTTTTTTTTTTTTTTTACTGATCGATAGCAGCGTATAACAGTTTATAGCTATCGTGATATTCTGCGCTTTTCAGGAGCGCGGCAAAGATATCTGGTTCCAAAATTCATTGGTATATGTTAAAAGTTCGCACATACTGACGCGAATACAAAAAAATACTTTTACATGTTAAAAATCGCAGTGATAAAGGCTGTAATGTCACATGTTTTATTCTCTGATCAGAAGTATGGTATTTGCATTCCTACATATCAGTAGAGTATGTCTGCTACATAGACAATTTTCAGTGCCAGCGGCATGTGTTTTAAGGCAAGATGCTAAGGGCTGATATGTTGGATTAGTTTCTCCTATCCTTCAATCCATTTTGACAAGAATGAAATGCCAGGATTCCATGCTCTCCTGTCATTCTGATAGTTTCTGCCGTTCCTATCCTCGACACTGTCTGACCTATGAGTCGTGTCTCCGTTCACGATGTTGCTCTCATTACCCAATTCTTGTAACAAGTGCTGAAATGACACATAATCGTCCAAGCCTCTGCCTGCTATCGCTATATCTCTGTGCAATTTCACTGGCAACTTCGTTATACAGATCCTAATGAACTCCCCAGGTTCGTATGGCACATCCAAATACCTATTTCGTCTCAGCATTTCCTGATAGCACGACACTGGATCTCTTATACCACCTTCGTTACAATTTGGCATCATCAATATGCTTTGCTTAACCTGGTCCTGCTTACTTTTCGACCAGAATTCATTTAAAAACTTGTCACAAAATATCTTGTAGCTACTACAGTCTTTAATAACATCCTGCATTTTCGCTCTAGCCTCGTCCCTCAAATGGTTACACACAAACTTCATTTTGAGGAGCGGTCCCCACGATGAAGGTAATGAATCTTGAAATTGAGACAGCCACAGGCATGGATGTTGGTAATTATCAGGATCCGGAAAACAAGTGTACGTTTGTACCGACACGAAGGGCCTCCTACATTCTTCTTCCGCATTTATGTTTTCCGATCTTGGACTATACCCAGTTGCGTTTGCCACCTGTTTTATCCAACACAACCGTTCTTCTAACTCTCTGAGTTCGTCTTCCTCTTTCTGCCTATTTTCGTTTTTTGAATTTATCTCACTCTCCGTCAGCAGTCTACCTGGTGGTGTGTCACCTTCGCTACTGCACGCTAATTGCAACTGTGCTAGTCCTTCCCTATGTTTCCTACTTATTTTTAATTGTGCCTCTTTAAGCTGTAATAGTGAGTGTATCTCCCCCTGGTTGGCATAAACCTCTCGCTGTGTACTGTCAGAGCCTCTTATACTGATCTTTTCTACATCTGCACTAATCGTATTCATTCTGACCACTACCTCTTTGATTTGCTCATCCGGCAACATGTCCCTACGTTCTGTAGTATCACTCTCTATTGCAATTATTCGTACCTCCAAATTATTGGCTTTTTCTATCACGGCGTCACATACTTGCTTCAACGCACCCAGATTCTTCTCCCCCTCATCTAACCGATTATTAACTGCAGGCAGACGCTCAACGATAACTGAGTGTAGCTTCCTCATTGCCTCTTTATTTCCCTTATCCATTGCCTCCAATCTTTCCTTACTATCTTTATCCATCGCCGCCAATCTTTCCTTATTATCTTTATCCATCGCTTCCCATCTTTCCATATTAGGTTTATCCATCGCTTCCAATCTTTCCTTATTATCCCTATCCATCGCTTCCAATCTTTCCTTATTCTATCTCTCTCATTATTATCTCTATCCATCCTCTGTAAAAACTGCAGTAGCACATTGTCATTTGCTACTTTTGGTGCGCTCACCTCGTTCACCTGAGAAACCGTAGCTTCGCTGAGGGTAGCTACACTTTCATACCTGACCTAGTCCCGGCTCGCCTGCGTCGTCGGGAAAAGCCCCCGATTGTGGACAAAGCCCGCTGCTTAAAGGATCACCTAGCCGCGGTCCGCTGAACAATTCAGCCCCTTCCAAGTGTTTGCCGTTCTCGCTCATTAACCCAAGGTCGACACCTACTTCCTGCTGCATTGCTACGTTCACCCCAGAATCACTATTCTCCATGGTGACTACACTTTTCGACTGCGACCTAGTTACTACGGACATTACGCAAAAAAATTTAATCAACGATCTTCCAGCCTTGGACAATATAGCAATTAATTACATAAAAAATAAAAGATCCTCACCAATCCAGAAAGAAATTGCAAACAAAAATATTTTACTTCTTAGCGCTATCACAATATATTCCATTAAAAAAAAAATCTTAACAGCAAACCCTAACAGCAAAATCCTGGCAGGGTCGAAATTATGCGAGGCACCCACATGCCTTGCTCATACTGTGGCATCAAGCAGTCAGGCCTGCAAGATGAGAGGTCTGCCAAGCGAGTGGATTCATTCTTATTTATCGAGTAACATGAACTCTCGTACTCACAATTAAGTTACAAATTATCCTCCTGTATGAATAATACGCAACGGAATCGCACATCTGACTATCAGTAATTTACAGAACTCTGACTGTTCACTACGCACTGGCAATACCACATTTTCTTTCTTTTTTTTTTATTTAACGGCTTTTGTCAACACGTGGCCATCGCGCTGAATATGGGTGGCGCACACATTATAAATTCTGGATATCATGACAACATACAATTCGAAGGAAAGGGCCACCAATCTTTCTCTTTTCACTATCTTATTTATTCCGATAAATTCCATAACCTAAACACACAAACTCTATAACCTACAACAATAACACATGAGAAATTCCGCCCAGTGGGCATGGCTTTACATTGATGAATCTCTATCTTATGGTCTCGTAATTATTTAACGCCACAGTGCACTTTCTGGATAGGATGGTGGATCTTTTATTATTTCTCACACTTCGACTCTCACAATCATCATCACGAAACTTCCTCCAGACCGAGCAGTACAAAAAGAACACGCATAACCCACTACCTCTGAAACTACCTTGCTACTCTCCCATGCAAACCACATATACTTAAATTACATGACATACACCACACTACAACATGAAATACAACATAGGGAATAGTCACAACATTATCACTTTCAGCTTTCCCACTTCAATTAATATTTATCCCAGTTTCACACGACACTGTCCCACTTCGTAATTCTACTTTCCTACTATGAACTCTGGAGATATATGCACGTCTTCCTGTGCAATGAAGCCAAGTGGCGTTGCTGGATAGACGGCTGACTCACCTTGTTTCTCTCTCAGAGTATTATAGTTTGAATCAAGCGTCACACGGAAACATATCTCGCTAAGTAATATTAAGAACATATTCATCACACACATGAGTCCTCAACTGATACCATGGACGAGTACTTCTCTTTATCCTTTGTCTCACACACAGATTGAGACTCACACAGTACTCACCACGTGGAAGTACTCGCCTCTAATTTCAAGTCCTGCACACGCTGTTTCTTAAATATTGCAACTTATAGTACACACGCTAGTAATTCAGCTTAACTTAAGCACACGGAAGTATTTCAACTTATTGCTACACGTGTTTTCATTGTGACCGTTGGTCACTTCCGAAGATTACTACGACCCCATTAATATTACCTGCCTGACATTTAATTCTCCCCACAAAAGTTCCTGAAATAGAGAAATTATTATTTCAAACTACTCTTAAATATTCCACATGCATACCATGTCTCCACTCTTTTGTCTTTATGGAGCACACCTAAGACAGGTGTTAACAGTACAAGATCGAGCGGCAGAGTGCCGAAACATGGCCGTTCTTCAGGTCCTCTCGCACCTCTGCCGAAGTGGGGGAGCACCTTGCTACCGTATTGGTCAGCCACATTTCAGGCGCTCAAAGCTCAGATAAATTTCATCTCTTTGGTCCCACCAAAGGTGGCCAAAGATGATCATATATTCACATTCACTATCTGCAGTTAGCAGATAACGATACATTAATTCATTTCATAGATCTCACCAAACTGGATGTAGCGATTTATTTTGTGGGAGTGCACATGTGATCAATTAAATAAATAAATTGTCATTCTTTCCCACACTGGTATCTGGCTTCGCTGTATTAATTGAAATTGAGTTATTTTACAAAAAAAAATGTGTTGTTCTGACAAAAATAATGAAGTATGTTGTACCTATTTTCAATGTCAGGCGGTGCTGTACCCTTTCAACGTTATCGAAAATAACAATGACATCAAATCAGACGATTCTTCACCAGTTTCGTTTAATCAAACGCCCGAATTCCAAAATTTACAGGAGACGATCAGTGAGATAGGTTCGTCCAATAATACATTACGTAGAAAGTTGTCATCTTTACAGCAAGAAGTGATAGACATGAAAAATGTTTCAGCCTCTAACACGGCACAGCATACGCCACATTCCGAATATTTCTCACACTCACAAAGCCAGTATAATTTAGGTAATTTAAAGAGAGTACGTGACTTAGATTTCGAACAGTCACAGACAAATAGATTATCATACAATCCTGAACCTGTTCAGACATACAGAGACGATAATTTTGATTACAAGCACTTTCTATCCATTAGGAAATTTAAGGTATTTAAAAATGACAGAACACAGATTCACCCTTTGGATTGGATGCAACAATTTAGCTTTGCTCTTCCACCAACTTGGCCCGTAACACACAAACTTGAATTTATTTGCAGTTTTTTGGAAAGCGAACCGGCAACTCGTATGAGTCCGATCGCAAGACAATGCAACTCGGTAGAAGAATTTCAGAATGCTTTTCTGTCAGCGTATTGGTCGAAGACGCGGAATCAAGGATCAATTAATTAGCTTACCAAATTATGAGAACTCAAATTTTCCCACTGTCACGCAATTTTTTGAACACATAGTTCAACAAAACCAGTACTTAAGTGAGCCATACAGTGAATCGGCACTTATCCAATTGTGTATTTCTAAATTACCACGATCGTTAAGAGTATCAGTTTTAACAGGACAGCAGTTAGAAAATATTTCGGCATTTAGAGATCTGTTACAGCTTTTGGAAGTTCAGCAATCAGACTATTCTTTCATAAACAAACATTTTTCACATTATAACCGAGGCCAACAAACATATAGTAATTACGATCAGCCACGCTATTTCAATAGCAAAGGTGATCGACGCTCCAGGAACGACAACCACCAGAAATTTAATAACAGACAAAATTTTAATTATCAGTATCGTCAAAATTATCAGCAACAGGAAACACATTTTGGTAACAATAGAGGTTTTTCCCCACAACAGCAACAAAACCAGCCGGTTAGCATACCTACCCAACAATGTAATGTGCAAGGTCAACCAAGCTTTAATGTTTCGCCGCCTACACGTATAGCGTCGGCTCCGCCAAATACTAACGCACAGCAACAAGGAAATCACTACGTACAGAAGACGCATCATTTTAATTCCTATCGCAACGCGCCGTATAGCAATGATTATCATGACAGACGTAAGAGTATTGAGCACAGTTTTCAGCGCGTAAAAGTCGGTCTTACCAGTAGCAGAATCATCCGCAACAACAGATTATCATGAATGAACCAGACAGTAGATATCATCCCGAACCTAATACGTCAGGAAGAAATAACAGAACAGTACAAATAGTGGAAATGCCACAGCATCCTCCCTCAAATAACAGCACGTCAGAAAGAATTTGACTAGATACAGTACAGGCTGAATCTTTCAGCAACGTAAGCACTAGTTTTGACACACAGAATCTTGTTCACGAAAATGTTATTACTTTTGACGACATCCGAGACACACTTTTGCATGAAAAACCAGTTATTCAAAAAACCATTTGCCACCCTGTCATTGAAGTAAAGATTGGATCATCCACATTTTCAGCAGTAATCGATTCTGGATCACCTATGTCAGTTATAAATGAAGAAACTTTCAACGAATGTAACAAAGAGAATACCTATCCTACGTTACCATTAGGCAAAACTAAAGTAAAAGGAGCAGTATCTGGTAAAGGAGTAGATGTAAAATTACAGACACACTTATCATTTTGTATTGCAGGTCATACGTTCCACTCAAATTTTTGGATTGTTCCCTTATTGACAACAGATGTTATTTAAGGTATGAGTTTTTTGGTACAACACGACGCAATTATTGACTTTCAAAATTCCTATTTAATGTTAAAGGATGAAAATGTACAACTGGCATTAGAATTTCAGCACTCTTTATCTGCAGAAGAACAAACAATTAATCGGACAGAGGTCATTTCTGCATCACGTAACACGGACTGTCATTCCACATTGTTCACAGATACGTATGTTCACAACTACAATACACCAGTCGAAGCCGACTATGACGTTATGCAAATGATTTCTGATAAAGTAAAACAAAGCAGCGCAAATACAGACGACGAACGTACTCAACTACGCAATATTTTTTTACAGCAAGCTCCAGTTTTTGACAACGTCCCTGGTACTATGTCCGGTTTTATGTATGAATTTCAAGTTAAACAGCACGACACGTTTAAAGCCAAACATTATCCCATTCCTTATATCCACAGAGAACAAGTTAAGAAAGAATTACAAGCTATGCTTGACCAAGATATTATTCAACCGGCAGTTAGTCCGTACATAAACCCGCTCCATATTGTTAAGAAAAAGGATGGCTCACTTCGGCACGTACTTGATTCGCGTCACATCAATGACATTATTATTAATGAAACAGATCGCCCTCAAACACTAGAAGAACTTCTACAGAAATTTCATGGTACTGCTATTTATTCCACATTAGATTTGAAATCGGGATTTTGGCAAATTCAGCTCCATCCGAACTACAGAAAGTACACAGCATTTCTCTGTTTTGGTGACTGTTATCAATTTTGCAAATTACCGTTCGGTTTAAAAATTTCTTCAGCTGCATTTATTAGCGGTTTGAATACTATACTTCCGACAGAACTGAAAGACCGAATCACAACGTATGTAGACGACATTCTTATTGCAGAAGCTAACTGGTCTGAACACAATTTGATTCTTGAATAACTGTTGCAAACGTTTCGTGCACAAGGACTCTCAGTTAATCTTAGCAAATCGCACTTTGGCAAAACTTCAATAAAATTTCTTGGACATTTCACCAGAAGGCATTGCGCCTGACCCGGAAAACTTCAAGCTTTACGTGACATTACTGTTCCAACGACGAAGAAACAATTACACAGCTTTTTGGGTTTAATTAACTTTTTTCGTAAATTTATTCATTACTCTGCTTTAGACACCCCTAGATTATGCCAATTTACGGGTAAAAACGCTATTTGATCCTGGGATAGCCAAGCCATTCTGAATTTGTCAATTTGAAACATGCCTTGTTGAATGCACCTCTTTTATCACACCCAGATCTTTCTACAAATTTTTCCATTGTCACCGACAGTTCTAACACCGTTTTAGGCGTACACATTTTGCAGGAAATTGAAGAAGATGGTACTACAGTAATTAAAAACATCGCCTTTGCAAGTCGCATTCTGTCACCTGGTGAACGCAATTATTCTGTTACAGAACTTGAAACATTATGTGTTGTATGGGCATTTACGAGATTTAGGCATTTTCTTTATGGAAGACATACGACCGTTTACACACATCATAGAGTTATACAGTTTTTACTTTCCGCAAAATTTACACACGACAGATTAAGCAGATGGAAACTTTATTTACAGGAATTTAATTTTACAATTGTTCACATTCCCGGTACACAAAATATTGTAGCAGACGCACTATCCCGTTCTCTCAGCAACAATCAGCAAGACATTGCAACCAACTTCTGCCAAGCAAATTCTATCGTCATGTATATTCAACAAGTTGCATTCGAAAATTTTATTTCGGCGTCATTACGAGACATAGCACAAGAGCAGAGTAAAGACAACGTGTGGAAAGAAATTAAACGCCTTTGGCAAGATAAGAATAATGTTACCATTAGAAACCATTATACTGTACGCAATAATATTCTGTTTCGCCGCTCTCACCCTGACAGCAACAACTGGGTATTATGTATTCCTGACGAGCTTGTTAACAAATTAATTTGGTATACTCATTTAAGTTACGCACATTACGGAGCCAGAAAATGTTTTCTTATACTGAGACAGAACTGTTATTTTGCCAACATGGAGAAACGTATACGGCGAGTTTTAGCGTCATGTAAAACCTATCAGAAAGCTAAGTCAGACACGACTTCACATATTCCTCCGTTACATCCCATTGTACCCGTTAAATTGAGACACATGGCCGCTGTAGACATTTTTGGTCCGATTCCCAGAACTAATAGAGGTTTTTGCTACATCTTTGTCGCTGTTGAACTCACTTCAAAATTTGTAACCTTCACTCCGTTACGCACAGCTACTGCTAAAACTATTTCGAATGCATTTGTAAAACATTTTTTATTTCGTGTAGGGCATGTATTGAAAGTAATTTCCGACAATGGAGCGCAATTTCGATCTGCTATATGGACACGTATGTTACGAGCTAGAAACATTTCTCCGATCTATATATCCAAGTATCACGCTTCTTCGAACCCTTCTGAACGATTAATGAAAGAATTTGGTAAACTATGTAGAATATACTGCCATAAAAAACATATTGATTGGGATACACACATACTCTCATTCCAGGATCTAATTAACTCCATACCAAATGAATTTACTATGCTATCTCCGACTGTTATATTGAAAAATGTTGGACCACCTAACAAAATTAAAGAATTAGTATCTTTTCCTACATCTCGTCGACACGCCACCATGAAATAACTGACATTGCGCTCAACAATATCAAACGTGCCGCAGAGTGCCAGAGAAGACAGCAAAAACAGGTTTGTACACGCCGTGACTTTCACATTGGACAGATGATATTAGTATGCACACACTATTTATCCAACAGAGGAGAAAGTAGATGCAGTAAATTTGAGCTTCTATACGCAGGTCCATACAGAATTCGCAGCATTCCTCACCCCAATGTAGTACACGTCGAAACTTTGAGAACCAGAAAAAGCAAAGGCAATCACCATGTCTCCAATATTAAACCCTTTATTGAATGAATATACTTTACGATTTATCACACTGTAATGACATTTCCTGATATTTGTATGAGCACTTAAGCAATTATATCTATGTGACTACTTACTGATAATGATCGTATTTTTTCTTGGCAAGTGCCCGGCAAGGTAAGGTTAGCAGGTCGCTTTTCCTGTCGTTATATATCAGACCGTGCACATATTCCATTTTTTATGCATGTATGATTGTTTTCCTATCGAAAGTAGAATTTTTGTCTGTGTGCACTATGAAATCTTTAAGATATAACGAACACCAGTTGACTAAAATTTTTGCCTTGTGATATCTCACATCTTGACTATTCTACATTTTTGCTACTACATTATGATACTGTGTGTACATTTTTTGCACTTGAAAACTGTCTGTTTTTGACCTAATACGTTTTCTGTCATGCTATGCTGTATGCTTAATTATATCACTAGAAACAAGTTTTTATTTAATGAGTATATGATTTAAATGCAAGATATTAATCCATATTCATCATTTTCAGAAAGCAATAACGTGTAAAAGAAATAAATTAAACAAACCACAGTGGATTACTCTGAAATGGAAATTTTACCATCGGAATGAACGAAAGAAAATGCAATATCTTGTCATGAAGAGTAAATGGATCAGAATTAACAAGCATTAACCAGAATATACTATACACATCGTATGATAGCAGTCTTGACTAATTATTTTTCTTTCAGAATACGAGGTGATTGAGCAAGCTGTCAGACAGAACTACACATCTTAATTTTAGTGATGAAATATGCTAGAAATAAGAAACTCTATACTATGAATAGTTGTATGAAGTAAATGGTAATATGAATAATGAAGTGTCTATTTTTTTGCAGATGATAATAAATGATGATGAATAGTTATATGAAGAATATGCTAATATGAATAATGAAGTTTTTCTTTGCAGGTGATGATAGTGATGAAGTTATGGTAATATGAATAATGAAGTTTTTCTTTGCAGATGATGATAATGATGACATTTATATATTTACTGTTAGTTAAGAAATGCTATGTAGTTATTTAAGTATTTCTTGCAGTTCCTTTTGACAGAATGTCTTATGTTGCATGGTATAATGACTGAATGTTATGGGAAAGACAGCTAGAGTACATACATATTGAGTACACGTTTCATTACCTGTTAATTCGAAGTTCACTACTTTTCAGCATAATATGCGTTTCTTCTTTCAGCTCAATAATCCATTTTGTATTTTTTCCAGGAGAAGCTATTCATGAAATTAATGTGCTATAAGCAGTTAGTCATTAAACCTGTTCTAGTACTTGCATTTTTTTTACCCATTTGTGTGTATCATTCATGAATGTGATCACATATACTCTACTTGTTTCATAACCTTGCTACAGCTGACTCATGACGAATGACATTATTAATCCTTATTTCCAGCAATAAGTCAAAAGCAAATATTTTCGTGCCCCAGCAATTAATTATCAATCCCAATGCAATGCATTGCTAGCAAAAAAAAAAAATTATTACCAGTCCCAACTATTACCAGTATACAACCAAATAATGCTACCAGTTTAAGATATATTTCTAGTTCTAAATATAATACAAATTTTCTGTTGTACTGAATCCATTATATCTATGTATTATTGGACTACAAACCTTGAGTAACTGTTACAGTGTGTTACATTTTAAATATGTCCTATGTCACTTGAATGATGAGTTCTGAGTTATACTGAATGATGACTTATGCATCATGCTATTCCAATAATTAACTCTTGTTTTGAATGATGACTTCTGAATAATACTGAATAATCCAGAATGAGATTTTCACTCTGCAGCGGAGTGTGCGCTGATATGAAACTTCCTGGCAGATTAAAACTGTGTGCACCGACCGAGACTCGAACTCGGGACCTTTGCTCTAGCACTTGCCCGCGAAAGGCAAAGGTCCCGAGTTCGAGTCTCGGTCAGTGCACACAGTTTTAATCTGCCAGGAAGTTTCAATACTGAATAATGTTTTGTAAAACTATATGAATACTTTGTAACTGGCCAATGAGTGCCAATAATTACTGCAATCAGATGAGTTATGAATAGTGTTTTGTAATATTCAATACTTGCTACATGTTTAGTAACTGGCCAATGAATGCCAATGATTACTATATTGAGATGAATTATGTATAAATGCTATGCCAATAATTAACTCATTTTGAATGATGACATCTGAATAATGCATAAAACAATGCTTTGTAACTGGCCAATGAGTGCCAATAATTACTATATTGAGATGAATTATGAATAATGTTCTGTAATACTCCATACATACTATTTAAATGCTGTGTAAATAGCCAATGAATGCCAATAATTATTCAAATCGGTTGATACACTAGTGTAATTCTATGACGACTACCATAAGACGTAATGTCCTTCACCTTCTGACCTAATTACCAGAAATTACTGCAATATCCGTTTGTCCTGTCCATCCTCATGATCATGGAGCACTATATTTGGTTTTTGCACTAATTCTCTGTTGATGTGAGAGTATGGATTCTAAAAGAATGTGGTGTTGACGTATCAAGCTGTCCACCACCTTGAACGATGTAGATGTTATTATGGTCCTGTTTGGTGTAGCTAATGTACTACCAAAATGATAACATTGAATATTAATACAACATTTCAGTGTCTTGGCTACACTGATTAATACTTCAGGGAAGAGAACTTCAGTTGTCTCACTTGGTGTTGTGCTTCTGTAGAAAGATATGGACTTTCAGTGCAGCTATGTGCAACCTACTGTGCTACAACCATGATGCAATCCTTCCCATTCCTTTCCTAGTTCTTGTAAAATGGTAAAGACTTATACAGTGCGTTTAAATTCTTGTAAAATGATACAGACTTTTACAGTGCGTGTGCTCTTCATTTCATTTGTTAATATGATCAGTTGTCCTAAATATGCTAAAGACTTTTACAGTGTGTGTGTGTACTTCATTTCATTTGTTAATATGATCAGTTGTCCTAAATATGCTAAAGACGTTTACAGTGCGTGTGCACTTCATTTCATTTCTTAATAAGATTAGTTATCCTAAATATGCTAAAGACTTCTACAGTGCGTGTGCACTTCATTTCACTCCATGATATGTTATGTAAAAATGCTAAAGACTTCTACAGTGTGTGTGCACTTTATTTCACTCCATGATATGTTATGTAAAAATGCTAAAGACTTCTACTGTGCGTGTGCACTTTATTTCACTCCATGATATGTTATGTAAAAATGCTTAAGACTTCTACAGTGCGTGTGCACTCAATTTCACTCCTTGATATGTTTATTTGTTGTAAAAATGCTAAAGAGTTTTACAGTGTGTGTGCACTTTATATCATTTGTTAATATATTTTGTATTCATTGCACATACATTTTGTCTCTCTTAATATGTTCTGCACTTATCAATAACGTATATACTCTGTGACTGTAGACTTAGTTAATTAAGTAGATTATAGAAAAATTTGTTCCTCATGGCAAGTCCAACTGACTCACCATCGCTGCCAAATTTTTGCCCCCCCCAGTGGAGGGTTACGTAAGAGGTCCATGATTAAGGAATTTGTTGCTAGCGCACTCGAGCAGATGTAATTTCGATGGATTGCTCACGCGCTGCCTGCGATATGTAAGATATAAGAGAATCTGAGACCAAAGAGCAGTGTTATATGCAGTAGGAACTGTGTAGCAGTAGCAGTAAGTTGTTGCTAGCGAGCAGTCTGGTGTATCGTGTTGGCAGGGTCGGTAGTGGTGCAGCGTTGGCGGAGCCTGAGCATTATTGTATAAGGTAAAAGCAGCCTCGCGCATATGTAGTATTGTTATATCAAGTCCCAAGTAAATGTTTAAAAAAATCTCTTAATAATAATCTTTCTCATAAAAAGTAACTTTTGACGATCATTCATTTCAATTTAAAGAATTTACTAATTTCTCCAATCCTTGGTCATCCCGATTATTGAAAAGAAAATTCAGTTGTTTCCTTTTATAAATGACAAATCTATCGGCCAGCATTGCACAGGGCTGTGCCAGAAAAATTTATTGTAAGAGCAGATATATATGCGTTATCCGGCGACCTAATTGAGCTAAGAATTTTCATTTTTTTTTCAGAATGATCTTTCAGGCCAATGACGCAGCACTGCTGACGCCCAAAATATACCAGTTTAAATTCACAGTCAGTTATTGAAAGGTTATATGTGAGCGACAATAATTTAATTGAGAGGTTACTCACATTGTATTATTACCAGGTTACTGAATTTATTTTTTTGGGAGAATACACTAAATGAGGATATTATTCATAATATTATTTTATTTTGTGGGGAGGTTACACTATATTATATTTTATTTTTTGGGGAGGTTACAAGATTGCAGTAAGTACTGGGAGATGAAGAAACTTGCACAGGATAGAGTAGCATGGAGAGCTGCATCAAACCAGTCTCAGGACTGAAGACCACAACAACAACAACAGTGAATAACTGCAGTATGCGCTTAACAACCAACGAACAATTCGAAGTACAAGAGATAGCCTGAAAGTATAATCATCACCACGAAAAATCAAGCAAAGTCATTCGTTCTTTTTTTGTTTCTTTGCAGATATATGCCTGCACATGCGACAGCGCAAACGATCAGTTTTCTCTTCGATCGTCTACTGCCCAAAATAACGGACATTTCAACCATTCTCTGATCTTCAGCATCTTCCCAGCAGCCTGGAAGCAAGGACTCATAAAACCATTATCCGAGAAGAAATCTGCCAAACGATCTTCCGACTACCGGCCCATTTCCATTCTACTAGCATCATCCAAGACTTTGGAATACACACTTCACGAATGGCTCACTAATTAGTTAACATCAGATAACCTTTTAGATGAATACCATTCCGACTTCCTGCAAAATCGCCGCACAACGACAGCTCATGTAAAAGTGACTGACGAGCTGAAACAAGCTGTGGGCAAACAACAGGGATCTATTATGTACTTTTTGGATTTCAGCAAAGCTTTCGACACTGTCGACTTTGACAATCTACTTACTAAGCTCACAAGCCAAAATTTTTCTACATAGTGGTTACACTCACACCGTACATCACGCCAATAGTGTCTAATGGTTGGAACAAAAGGTCTTGTATGTTAATGATGTGTCAACTATTCTCTCCCACTGCAAAAATAACATATATGCTGACGACATTCATTATATCTAAGTGCAAGTCCAGCAAACCTGTGCACAGCCGTACATGTAAATGTTGATTTACTTGCCCTATGAGATTGGGCGCAGAGCATAGGTTTGAAATTTAACCCACCTAAAACGCAAGCAGTCTTAGTCGCCCACAAAAGACTTACTATGCCTCAGTTCCCTCATTAATCCTAAACGGAAGAGAAATAACCTTTCCTTCGTCTGCAAAGAATTTGGGGATAATTGTGGACCATCACTTGGACTGGACTGAACAGAGAAATGCAGTCTGTAAGAAGGTGTCACCGTCACTTCTCTAACTACTGAAATATAAAAAAGTATTTTCTTTCGTGCTTAAAAAGAAGTTCGTATAGTTATTAATACTCCCCACCCTTGACTATGGTGATGCTGTTCTCCTAGTAAGACTTCAGTACGACTGTTCACACGGGCAGGAATTGGTGATGAATGCTGGTGTACGACATATTGGTTCAAATGGTTCAAATGGCTCTGAGCACTATCGGACTCAACTTCTGAGGTCATTAGTCCCCTAGAACTTAGAACTAGTTAAACCTAACTAACCTAAGGACATCACAAACATCCATGCGCGAGGCAGGATTCGAACCTGCGACCGTAGCTGTCTTGCGGTTCCAGACTGCAGCGCCTTTAACCGCACGGCCACTACGGCCGGCGACATATTGGTGACGCACGCTTTTTCGACCATATCACACAAGCCTACAAAAAACAATGGCAACACGTGCCGATAAGCGTAGAGACTATCGTATTGTATGTTTGCTGCATGGTCTTTCCAATCACTGCACTCGCTCTTATTTATCTTGAGCTCTTTTACTACTATGGGATCAGCACACTGCTGTCCCCAACACAGTGAAATTTTCTGTGTACCATCACATAACACTGTCAATCCTAAGGGCCCGGGTTCGATTCCCGGCTGAGTCGGAGATTTTCTCCTCTCAGGGACTGGGTGTTCTGTTGTCTTAATCATCATCATTTCATCCCCATCGACGTGCAAGTCGCCGAAGTGGCGTCAAATCAAAAGACTTGCACCCGGCGAACGGTCTGCCCGACGGAAGCCCTTGTCACACGACTGTTCGGTTCCCCTTGAATCTAAGTCCACGCACGTTCGCAGATCTGCAGGTGGTGCAAAACTTCTTTTGTGATCAGTTTAGTCTCGCGGTCATGCAGGCACAAGCCACGTGCGGTCCTATCGAAAATGACAAACACCGGTCAACAATGCCCAAACAGCAGTCGGTATGCCTGACCTGGCTCGCCGCTACGACAATGTCCGCCACACTCTACGAACAGTCCAACATTTAAGAAAATAAAAACAACTTGATAACCTAAATGTGAGGAGAGCCAGTATTCTAACACTGCCCGCTTTTTCCCTCCCTTCACGATCACCATGCCTTCACACCGTAGCTACATCGCTATGCATTGTTGCTCTGGTAACAAAGGTGTACAATGTAGCCAGTGATTTTTCTCCAGTTTTCTATACAGAGATAAAGACCCACACATTTGATTTGCTGTTTCGAGATGACGTGGGTGAACTTTTGTGGTGAAAGCTATGTAATTATTTTGTCATTTACTTGTCATAAATCTCCTAGTTCAATGTTGATTGTTCTCAGTAGTTCACTGAAGAACGTAAAAGTAATTATATTCCCACACTTCTCAGTAAGACTTTTATGGGAATGGGCAGGGAGAGTTATGGCGTATCCGAAAGTATTGGCAAAAGGAAGGATGTCAGTTATTTCCGATACAGTGGAAATGTTTTTGGGTTAAAAGGGGTACCAAATATTAATGTAAAAGCGACAAAAGAGTGCCTTTATCTACAGTGGAATACTCAGAACTCGCTTGACTATCCATATCAGTGGCAATCAGGTCAGCTCAAAGGATTCAAGCAGGAAAAAGGGAAGAAATGTTCCAGAATTAATTAACAACAGTCGGTGAATAAGCATTCCCAACCACTATTCCCTACCACTACAACACAACAAGTATAGGTTCAATCAAAAAAGAAGTCGATATTCACTATGTAACACACTAAGTTAAACTTGTACAGAAAGGCACAAACTACCTGCATATAATATCATATCGAGAACTAAGATTTATCTCCTCCAATTTGCTGATCACACCGCTTTCCTAACCATTTATCCTACCCTTTAACGGTCCCAACATAACCCCCAAACCCACCTTGACCAGTTCACCGCTTGCTACAACCAAACGTTCCTCCGTATCAACCCCTCAAGACCCAGGCGATCATCATAGGCTGGACCATGTGCTCCTTCTGTCTCCATGATTTCTATCTCACCATTTATGGCCGTCCTATCCACCTCACTCCTACCCTCAAATATCTTGGCCTCACCCTCGACCGCCACCTCACCTGGACTCCCCACCTCCTTACCATCCAACAGATTCCGCCTCCTGAAACTCCTGTCTGGCCAGACATGGGGTCTGCATCCTTCCACCATCTTTCACACCTACAGATCCTTGATCTGCCCTATCCTTTGTTATGCCAGTGTTGCTTGGATTTCCGCCTCTCCCAGGTTCTATAAAGCCCTCCAAATCCTTGAACGCCATGCACTCCACCTCGCCTTCCGCATCCACCTTCCGTCCCCCACGCACATCCTCTACAACTTCATCCCCTTCCCCCACCTTCTCCTTTTCCTTGAACACGTCCACACCTTGTATATTGTCCACCACCTCAACCCTGCTCACCCCCTGGTGTCTACCTTCCTCTCCACCCCCAGCCTGTTTCCGTGCCTTTAGCACTGTGTCCCGCCCTCTCTCCATCTCCACACCCTCCACCTCCTTTCCCAACGCAACTTCCAGCACCTACCCCTCCCGAATGATGAGCTTCGCCCTGATCTCTACGCTTCCTACCAACTCTTAACTCCACCTTCATCCTGCCTCCTCCTCGGGGCTCCCTCTCCTCCCAAGTGGCTTCCCCCTCCTACACCCCATCCCTCTCCTGTGCTCCCCTTCAGTGTCTCTGCACTCCCTCCTGCCTTGTCTTCCCTCTTCATCTCCTGCCCCACCTGTCTCCTGCCTCTTGGTGCATCCCCTGACGCCCCTACTCTTTTCATCCCAACCCCTCCCCTGCTACTTGTTGCTCTCCCCTCCTTTTCCATCCTCTCAGGCCTCTCCCTCGGCAGGTCCCTCCTGGCAGTTTTACTGTTTGTCATGTGTCCCTCATCTTTTCAAGTGGTTTTAAAGTTCCTTGTTCTGGAGTGTTTGTAATACTGTGGCCAACTTTTAACCTGTGCGTGTAACTTCAGTGCACTTTTTGTGCTCTGTGAATCACCAACAGTGCTTTTTTAACTTTATGTCGAATTTTTTAATTGTCCCTACATGAACGTCTCCATGTCAGTGTATTTTTACCTCCATTACCTCCCCTTACTCTGTTTTTATGTCCGCCTTTTATCGCCTTTATATGTACAATTTTCTTCTTTTATTAGTTGTCACGTCACTCGGCCGAAGAGCGGCGGATTGTGCCGCTGACAGCCCTCCCCTCCCCATATGGGGCAGGGGAATGAAATCACAATAAAGAAAAAAAAACTAAAATTGAATAATTCTTGTAAGTTGCAAGAAAACTAGTATCTTGACATATGCATTTGAGCTAGATGTAGCATTGCAAGAAAATCCCTCCCTAACCCACTGCAGCTTGTCCCGAAATTAGGCACCATAACAGAGTACTCAGATCATCCTTTTATTCCACAGCAAGAGGAAGTCCGCTGCTGTTGCAGGATCAGAAAAGTAAGACGTGTGTTCCGAAACATTACTATATAGCATGTTGTTACGAAGTTCATGACATGCACTACATTTACATTTCAGTATGAAAATTTTCATTAATTTGAAAAGTTACAAATATCTCTCATCTACGTCTCACAGGAATACATAATAAATTCATAATTTGACACACGCTGCTTTGTTTAGGGGCCACATTTCTCACAGTCAGCCCCGCGATAGTAGTTAAGCAATGCATTATTATTGTTGCAGACTGTTTATGGAAAACTTTTTCTCTCCCTGTAACATAAAAGAACAGAAATGGAAACCGAATTTTCAGTCATATGGATCATGAGGCAGAGCTAAATCATTTTCTGAAATTAGTTTGTTCGGAAAACGTTTTACTATCCACAAACAAAAATTAAGAAAATACTGTTTTTGGATTTTCGTGGGGTTTTTCTTTCCGCTATGCAACGTTTCTCATATGATTTCACAAAAAAGGTATATTATAGTCGAACATTCGTACTTGGCAGTGCAGTGGCTACGTATTCGGTATTAGTCATACTTTTTCCGATGTTTATAAATGAAGTATCATAATTCGTTGAACATAATTTGAAGAATTTGCAGTAAAGAATGACCTCACTGGCTATTTCCCGTCTTGTGCACATTAGGTCATGTGTTGCAGCGAGCCAACTGAAGCTAACGTACCGAAGTAATGTTTTACAGTGATAAGAAAACTGTATCTTACCAGAAACTAGTACCGTATAGGAATTGTATGTGTTGGTGATACACCACACTTGACAAGCTTCTGCACGTCATGCAGAGTTCATCGTGAAAGTCATTACACAGAAACAGTTCAAGATATAGAAACAAAGTTCTCGGATAATAAAAACCAAATTTCACCCATTAGAGAACCATTAGTTTCCACGAAAGAATGGAAGACCTTGTAAATCGGAATGTTTTGTGGCTTATCCGTGTCTACATTACGAAGAAAATAGTGGCAGTGTTTCTGCTATGACTGCATTCGGTGCATCCACTTAGTGAATAATAAAAGACCACATAAAGAGACGGCTTTTCTTAAAGAAGGTTTCTGTAACTGGAAAGAAGCTACGAAAAAGTTCAAGACACAAGAAAACAGTCTTTTTCATCGAGAGTCTCTCGCAGTTATTCAGCAACTTGGAAATTGCACACCTGTGATTGCCGAAGTCGCGCGATATCTGCTGACCGATCAGGAGAAAGGTAGAACCGCTTCAGTAGTAATTATGAGTTCATTCAGATTCCTGGGTCGAACAGGAAACGCACTGAGAAGTCATGGGACGATCTCTGGGAACATCATGACACTTCTCGATGAGAGAAAGAATGATGTGCCAGAATTGAAGATATGGCTAAAACGCCGTGACACTTGGTTGGTGCCAGCGATACAAAACGAAGTACTGGAAATTATGGCTCATATGACTGTCATTCGAAATTGAGTTTCTATGCAGCCACTTTTTCGATGGTCCAGCTAATACATCTGGGCGAAACAAAGGTGCAAAGGAAATTTTTCTTCAAGACCTGCCAAAGAGTTGTTACATCCACTGCAAAATCATTGTTTAGATGTGGCTCTACAAGAAGTTTCAAGAAGCTGTGACCCATTGAGCGATGAGCTAGTAACTGTGGAAGACTTCTCAAATATAATTCTAGAATCTGCAAAAAGGGAAGATGTGTATGCAGGTGGTGTGCTACCATCTGGTGTCGACGAGACGAATCTAAATCCCACGTCTCAACGACTGATTCCAATGTGTACACCCCGATGGGCTGTAAGAGTAAAATTTTTGACACGTTTCAGGGAAAACTATGAGTGGGTCCAGAAAACGGTGACCAAAATATTGAAAGTACTAAGCTCAGTTAGAGACGAAAGAAGGTCGGTCCTGCGGAGCTATGCAAAGCGGCTCGAAAAGTTTGAAACTATTCTTTGGCTCTGAGCACTATGGGACTTAACATCTGCGGTCATCAGTCCCCTAGAACTTAGAACTACTTAAACCCAACTAACCTAAGGACATTACACACATCCATGCCCGAGGCAGGATTCGAACCTGCGACCGTAGCAGTCGCGCAGTTCCGGACTGAGCGCCTAGAACCGCTAGACCACCGCGGCCGGCAAAACTATTCTTTAAATATAACATTAGCAACTGAAGTGTTTGGACTTTTTGAGGAAGTGGTCGGATCCTACAGAATCCAAATTTTACTGCAGCTGCAGTGAAACATTCTGTAGGGGTTCTAAAAGTAGCTCTTGCAAATCTTAAGAATACAGAAGCATTTGATATGCTGGTAGAGAAATCCAAAGATTATTCTATAAACCTAAATATGAAAGATCCAATTATCTCACGGTCAAGAAAAATACCAGCGAAATTACAGCACGCAGAAACACCACCTGATCTCAAAGAATTGTCTCAAGAACGAAAATTTAGAACAGATTTGTTTGAAATTCATCTCCTTCTGAATGAGATTGGTCGAAGGTTCAACCATGAGGATCTAAAGCGACTCTCCCCTCTTGAAGAGATATTTATTACGTCCTCCCAAACACATTCTCCATCTATACGACGTTTGGAAGAATTGTTTGGAGTACGTGTAACAGGCTTAAACCTGGATGGGCTTCATGCACAGCTGGAAATGCTGCGAACCATTACGACTGGTATACAACCATGTAATGCGTCCCCTATTGGAAGAAAACTTACTGCCGAACCTGGTAGGGTTAACGAACTCTTTCAGAAAGTTTTTCGCCTCATCAGTGTGGTTCTGACAGCCCCGTTATCATCAGCATCGTCTGAGATGTCATTCAGCGCCTTGAGACGACTTAACATTTGCCTCAAATCAACCGTGACTCAGCCGAGACTCACCCATCTACTCCTTCTCTATGTTCATCAAGACAGGGCTGCAAAAATGAATGTCATGGATGTCATGAAAGAATTTGTTTCTCAAACTATCGAAAGGAAACCTACATTTTGAAATCGTACGTAAAATTTTGAATCTAAATGAAAACAAAATAAGTGCCTTCTTCTTTTTCAAACAAATCATGTTTTTCTTTTTCATTAAAATGTGAAGCAGAATGTTTGTAAAATAGTAATAATAACAAAAGATTTCTCTCTGGTCGACTGATATTGCAGTCTACAGTAAATAAGAACTCCTTTTCGTAAATGGTCTCAAAACGAAGTAGGACCAATGCATTCACAGATAAATGATGTCTTTTTAAAAATTAAAGCAACTAAATTGTTTTCTGAGCATGACCTGTAAAATTTGGTCCATATTAGTATTGATGAGTTGTTTCTCCCTGTAGAACAACACAGCACTGGTTACCTAACACATCTTCCCACACTATCGGTATGCATGTATTCTTAACGGTTTTGCTGAAACAAATGGTTAGCTAGCACCCCACCCCCCTCTAAAGAAATAGTTGGTACGCCACTGCCTCTACGGAGTTTCCTTAAGACGCTAATCCGGAGTTAGACACAAAGGTTTAAGGTTCAGAAAGTTCAACTCTTATACACTCCTGGAAATTGAAATAAGAACACCGTGAATTCATTGTCCCAGGAAGGGGAAACTTTATTGACACATTCCTGGGGTCAGATACATCACATGATCACACTGACAGAACCACAGGCACATAGACACAGGCAACAGAGCATGCACAATGTCGGCACTAGCACAGTGTATATCCACCTTTCGCAGCAATGCAGGCTGCTATTCTCCCATGGAGACGATCGTAGAGATGCTGGATGTAGTCCTGTGGAACGGCTTGCCATGCCATTTCCACCTGGCGCCTCAGTTGGACCAGCGTTCGTGCCGGACGTGCAGACCGCGTGAGACGACGCTTCATCCAGTCCCAAACATGCTCAATGGGGGACAGATCCGGAGATCTTGCTGGCCAGGGTAGTTGACTTACACCTTCTAGAGCACGTTGGGTGGCACGGGATACATGCGGACGTGTATTGTCCTGTTGGAACAGCAAGTTCCCTTGCCGGTCTAGGAATGGTAGAACGATGGGTTCGATGACGGTTTGGATGTACCGTGCACTATTCAGTGTCCCCTCGACGATCACCAGTGGTGTACGGCCAGTGTAGGAGATCGCTCCCCACACCATGATGCCGGTGTTGGCCCTGTGTGCCTCGGTCGTATGCAGTCCTGATTGTGGCGCTCACCTGCACGGCGCCAAACACGCATACGACCATCATTGGCACCAAGGCAGAAGCGACTCTCATCGCTGAAGACGACACGTCTCCATTCGTCCCTCCATTCACGCCTGTCGCGACACCACTGGAGGCGGGCTGCACGATGTTGGGGCGTGAGCGGAAGACGGCCTAACGGTGTGCGGGACCGTAGCCCAGCTTCATGGAGACGGTTGCGAATGGTCCTCGCCGATACCCCAGGAGCAACAGTGTCCCTAATTTGCTGGGAAGTGGCGGTGCGGTCCCCTACGGCACTGCGTAGGATCCTACGGACTTGGCGTGCATCCGTGCGTCGCTGCGGTCCGGTCCCAGGTCGACGGGCACGTGCACCTTCCGCCGACCACTGGCGACAACATCGATGTACTGTGGAGACCTCACGCCCCACGTGTTGAGCAATTCGGCGGTACGTCCACCCGGCCTCCCGCATGCCCACTATACGCCCTCGCTCAAAGTCCGTCAACTGCACATACGGTTCACGTCCACGCTGTCGCGGCATGCTACCAGTGTTAAAGACTGCGATGGAGCTCCGTATGCCACGGCAAACTGGCTGACACTGACGGCGGCGGTGCACAAATGCTGCGCAGCTAGCGCCATTCGACGGCCAACACCGCGGTTCCTGGTGTGTCCGCTGTGCCGTGCGTGTGATCATTGCTTGTACAGCCCTCTCGCAGTGTCCGGAGCAAGTATGGTGGGTCTGACACACCGGTGTCAATGTGTTCTTTTTTCCATTTCCAGGAGTGTATTTCAACGCCTATTATGCGTGTTTCACACCATTTTGTTGGTTACCTGTCATACAGATTTTGTCACGCTGATCTTCTCTTAAATACTGAGGTCAACCTACAATGCTTCTAAGAACAGTATCCTATCCCGTGTATGAACACACATCCTGTTGTTTGCCATTTCGTAGGCGCGTCATATACGCTGCGTTTTGCTCTAGTGCTTG
The DNA here is from genome assembly GCF_023898315.1 of Schistocerca nitens. Taxonomy (NCBI): domain Eukaryota; kingdom Metazoa; phylum Arthropoda; class Insecta; order Orthoptera; family Acrididae; genus Schistocerca; species Schistocerca nitens. The sequence continues at coordinate 865,531,529 of NC_064618.1, read as the reverse complement.
TAGTTGCGTTAATCAGAAAACAGCTCGGACTCTCGTAAATGATTAGTACGTCAATAAAAAGCTCACTGTGTCTTAGCCCTTACTACAAGACACCGCCATCGTCAGGATATTCTACAGCATACCAGAGAAATTCTCCGAATCCATTTTTCAGATATGATTGAACGAGGGTATCATTGCCACCCCAGATAATGTTTTATTTTAGTAAGCTAGATCTTGAGACATTTGGTTTGTTGTTAGTATTATACTTTATTTTGTTCATTCGAAGATAAAATATTCCTTAACCTCTTATATTGCGTTTATTGTGCTAAGCGCGATATATTCAGACAAATATTTGTCATTTTAAAAATCAAACAGCTTTACATTTCTACATTAAGACGTCGACATTTGCTTATTCGCGAGTAGGTTACGTATGTTGTGCTTCTCTTCGCTTCACTGTAAACAAAGAAAGATGTCACATACACTTGTCAAAACCTATCAGTGTTCATAGTGTAATGGTACTTGAATTACATAACCATTACGGCACCTCACCTCAACCTCTCGATACCAGCAATATTCTACTGTGTTTCTGTAAAATAGTTAACATATTTCTGTGACAACATTCAGATTTGATTTCATTAATGTAGAGGTACTTTGATACATTGATATGTTTATATTGCAATGATATTATTCTTATGTGTATTCTTTCTTTTGTCACTATGATCTTTGACGTGCTTGTAACTCTGATTTTTGGGCGCATAAGCGGTTATTAGAGAGTCAAGTTTTGGTCGTCATGATGAAAAGACGCAAGTTGTAGTCAGTTTATGAAATGTGAACTTAAACAGTGAGGAAGATATGTTCAAGTACGTTTTATATTGTGAAGTGATGGTGCAACAAAAGTAATAAAAAAGAAGTGTAACTTAAATTCCGAGTGCTGATTATTTTTTTACATCACCATTGTGCTAACTTGCAAAAGTTTAATCTTCAAGAATGGTTTATGAAACACGTCCATAAAACTTTTGAATATCGTAGAATAACACCTATACTCCATTCACCGAAACAAGAGACATACTGTAAACATGGCAAGGCGCGTGACCACAGCGCTACCGTCGAGGGGTGTACAAGGCAGGGGCGTCAGAAATTAAGAAATGAAACTCGTGTTTTTTATAATTTGGCACCTGAACATGATAAAGTGATCCTAGAAGTACCTTCCGACACCTTTTCTTTACATTACATTAAAATTTATTGTCACTGAAAGACAGAAATATTTAAGCTTTCAGGAAAAGTTGGTTTTTTTCGCGTTACTCTACATTTATCACGCCATATGTCCTAAACTGTGTGTCGCACAGCCAAATAATTTTATAATTGCCTTCAATACTATATGTTGATGACGTCTGCAAATTTTCTCCCCAATAGTCAGCAATAGTGAAATAATAAATTAAAATCTCACGTCTGATGCAGAACTTTTACCAAATCATCATCCAAAATATAGTAAGCGACAAATTTTTCCCCTTTAAATTTTTTTCTGGGGGTGTAAGCGAGAAACGTTTCACAAAGATTTGAATTTAATTTTGTAGTTTGTTCGAATGCGATGGGTGCAACCGTTTGTCCTTTATGAGCGATGCATTGTGCGGTTCGCAGGTGCGGCGCTCAGTCAGTGTGGCCGCCTCAGTTGCAGGTGTGAGCTCGTTAGTGGGTGTTGTACAGCGGCGATTTCAGGATATCTTTAAGTTCATATGTAAAGACGCTTGAAAGACTAGTTGTTGATTATTAGAGTAAGTATATGTGTTTGTAGTCATGCTGAGCATTCACTCTTTATGTGCGCATCCAATAGCATTGCATGGTTTCTTATTTTTTATATTCACTATTTCATTAGCATCACATATGGCTGTTCTCATTATGTCATCCACGGAATCAGCGAGCGAGGTCGACGTGCCAAATCTGAGTCCACCAAAGAAGCGAGCAAAGAAGAAATCATTAAGTTCTTCCGAGAAGCACATGGTGCTTAATGTGTATAAAACGGAACTGTTCATCCAGAGCAGTCGATGAATGACATTGTTTCGAAAAAAGCTGCAGCTACAGGTATTGGACGTTCTTCAGTGTATCGTGTGATAAGTGAGTACAAGGCCACACACTCTTTGAAGTCTCCCAAGAAAGGAAAATTACGACAGAAACTTTCTGAAAGTTTTGATGGCTTCGATATAAATGCGATACGAAGGAAAGTACATGATTTTTTTTTCGTAACGAATTCCCAGCAATTGACAAAGTGCTTACAGTCATGAACGAAGATGCAGACCTGGGCAATTTTCGGAGAACTACATTTTATAAGTTATTGAGAGAAATGAATTTCAAACATGTCCAGCGTGGGCGCGATAGCATGCTAATAGACAGGGATGACATCATTTTATGGAGGCGGCGTTATCTTCGAACCATTAAACGGTGGAGAGATGAAGGCAAACCCAATTTACTATTTGGACGAGATGTGGGTGAACGCAGGACATACCCGAAGTTACGTCTGGGTAGATGACACTACAAATTCCTCAAAACAAGCGTTTCTGTCCGGATTATCCACCGGAAGCAAGGGCCCATCAGGTAAAGGGAAAGTTCCCAATGCGAATTCCAATAAGCACGAAATATCAGAGTGGCTAAAATCTAAAAACATCGATTTCGAAGACGGTATGTCGAAGAAAGAACTTTTAGATATAGTTAAAAATCACAGAGAGCGCACAACGAATACACAATAGATGAAATGGCGAAGAATACAGGGAAAACTGTTCTCAGAATTCCTCCGTACCACTGTGTATTAAATGCCATCGAGTTAGTGTGGGCCAGAATCAAAGACTATGTTGCAGCGAAAAACAAAACATACAAAATGCCGGAAGTTAAAGTACTGCTAGAAGAAGCAGTAAAACAGTGACTGCAGAGGATTGGAACAAGTGCGTCCTCCATGTCGTAGAAAAAATGGAAATTAGACTGCATTATAGAGGAGAGAGAGAGGAGCGGTTTGTTATAAACCTCAATGAAAGTAGTTCAAGTTCGACACAGTGAACCTTGTTTCGTCCTTTATCATTATTATTACTGGTATTGTTATTAAAATTAACAATTAATTGTGTTTGAATGGAGCCTTTTGTTAGCAACCTGAATGAAAATAAATCTGCTTCGACAGAATGAACGCATTTTAACCTTATTGTAACATTATTGTTAAATGTATTTCGTACATTGTTGCCCAGGTTTCCCACGGTCCGCTGTGACAGCTCGACAGCCAGCCAAACGCCGCCAGCTGCAAAGCGTGCGCCAAGTATTTTCCACACCCCTACGTATCACGTGAACACCGAATGCTTTCTCTGGAAACCAGCGTAGTCGCTCACGTGACACTGTTTATGTTTCGTCCCAGCTCTCGGTAAATAGACTATAGGCCTCTTTGCATCCGAGCTTGGAATCATCACCACCTGGATTTTCGACGATTGAGCCATGAGTTCACAACGAGACAAGCGTGGGAAAACGAAAAGATGAGTGCCTAGTTTATCCATTATTTCATGAAATGACTTTATTAACTGTGCTCTAATGACACCTGCCACATAATATAACTTTGTTGTTGCCCGAAAATGCAATATTTAGTAGCGTGAGCAACACTACAATCATAATTAATTTTTGAGCTCTGTTGTGGTAGGGTTGTTAGAATAGTTACAAATGTGACGTAGTTACTTAATCAACATTATATTTCGGCCGTGCAGGAATTCGCTAATACACCCCTTTTTTGCAGAACGTAGTAATACTGTTGAAGACAAATTGTCATTTCCAATACTGCGCGTCCGTACACCTGGTTCCACCCATAGGATAGGAAAATCTGTGCAGTGAGTATAAAGTATTATGTGTGGAGGTATAATGTACCTCCATGGTACTGTCACTGTTACAAACATCAAACTGGGATTACATATGGCGTTTGGGGTTTGAGGTTGGGGATAGGGTACTGTTCGAAATTCATACAACGCAGTATGATACAGAATAACGACTTTATTGTGCTCAAATGGTACACTATAACAAGGCACATCCACACGAATCAAAATCAGAGAGCATACTGACTAAACACAATCAACTCCAAAGGCAGTCTGTAGTCAGGCAAGGTCGATAGTCAGCAGGGTTATACAACGTGGTTCCCCCATGTGTGGAGCACTTTGGAAAGGTGACTGTCGTGGTCGCACGATGGTGCAAAAATATGACATCCATGCGACGGTGTAGTAGTGGGCGATGCGTCGTGGTCGTCATGCAGGACAGTGTAGAAGGTAGATGTGTCAGAGGTATGGCGGTCTCGCACCCGTTGCCCTGCACTTAGGGGGCATCTTGAAGTATGCGGGTGGGCGCCGGCTGCGGCAATGGCGGGACTTTTGCGGAATGTCACTTGTCAAGGCATTTAAAAGGGTTCAGCTTGCGGGAAGTAATCTTCGTGGTCGTCGATTGGGGAAGCGAAGGGGTGCGATGTCCCGGGGGCGGTAATTGTGAGGAAAACATCTGTGGGCACTCGTAATGCGATGTCAGCCATGTCCTAGTCATTGGACAGTTCGTAGGAATGTGTGAAACGGCATTACCAGCATCACCTTTAGGCTGTTGATCTTTGAAGACCAGGAAATTATGACCAGCTTGACGTTAAAGTCGTCGGGTCGAGTTACGCTACAAAATCGTTGATGGCCACAGTGTGTCTGGTTAAGTCACCTTGTTGTGTGGTGGAGATTAATGTACCGTCGGTGGATGGGTCGTCCTAAAGTATCCACATGGGTTTTAGACAGTTGATGGATATCGAGCTGGGTCTTCTATTCAGTAGTGTTTTGAACATACAGTATATGTGCCGAGTTTTAGAGCCTCGTGCGGACCTGTATAAGGAGGCTGTGAAACAGGCCAAATCCTGTCATCACGAAGCATGACGTGGTTCCTAACGCACGAAAATTTTGGGGGTGCTGTGGGGCTATGAGGTGGGATCTTGAGCTATGCAATATGCTCTTTTACCCTAATGGTAAGAACAGGAAGTTCGGTGGTTTCCACTACCGGCACCTGTAGCACAAAATCAGCCGGAAGGGCGAGTGGCTCGCGGTATAGTACTTCAGCGAGGGAGACGCTGAGATCGTTTCGTGGGTGATACATAAGCCGAATATCTCCCATGGTGAAGTTTCAGTCCAGAGACTGACATATCTTTTAGTATGCGATATCATCGTTCCACGAGACCATTGCTTTGAGTGTGATAAGCGGTAGTTCGAAAATGATGAGTGCTACGAAAGTTACATGGTTCACTCAACAGGTCAGATTAAAGTTGTTAGCCTTGGTTGGTGGTCATGGACACCAGACATCCTTACCAGGGAACACAAGTGTCAGTGAAGGCTCTGCCTGCTAACTATGCTGACATGTCTCAAACACACCGCACAACTCGGTGACTTGTTGAAAAGATGTATTGGTAATCTTCAGATTCAGGGAGTAAACTGTGCGAGAGGTGTCTGCGCGTGACGTCCTACTTTGCTTTTTCGATAAGGTATGCACGTGCTTGTTGTAACGGGACATCCTCCGCTAGCATTACTTTTCCTCAACAGTAGTTGTAGATACCAGCATTATTTTTCGAATTTTGGAGAGGTCAGTATTATCTCAGCTGCTTTTCTAAAAACTTTCACATAATTTTATATACAATGTGTTATATTTCAAGCTAAAATTTATGGAAAGGAATTACGTTATTTTCGAAGTTATAATCCATGAATACTAGTTCTGAACATACAGTCCAAATTTTTTTAGGAATCTAGTACTGTTTATAATGTTTATTTCTGGATTCATTTGTGGAATAATAATCAAAACTAATATTCATTTACCAAGAAAAACTGTAAACCCTTTGGAATATTGTTATTACCGCAAAGTGAAGTAGTAGTAAGCATGTCTCTGATGTGATCGGACGTATTTTTTTATTTTGGACGAACAATGTAATTTCGGTTTTGTTAACGCGAAAATTCAAAAGACTGTGTGACATACTAAAATGTGACAAAATATATTAAAAACAACAAAAATACAACAAGAATCTTCAAAATTATTTAGATCAATTCAACCTTGAGTACCTAAAATGTGAAAATTTCAGCTTAAAGAATCAGGCCCCTAGACAAGAAGAACTGGAGCCAACTCGACACGAAAAACTAAGTAAACTAGAAAGTTTATTGTAATCTTCACTCCTCTCAATTTTTTTCATGGAAGACTCTGGTTATTTTGGACAATAACCGGAATTGGGAAGGAGTGGGCAGATTGCAGTGTCCACTTCTTGCAGTCTTTCTTGACGTTTGGCTATAGGAAACGATCTGTAATGAGGCATGTCGTCAGTCACATGCTGAGATGTGAGAAGTTGTGCAGCTGGTCGAAGATGATTTTCTGAAAAGCTTAAACTACAAGAGGACAAATTATGTTTTGTGACATGCCACACAGGGTTTGTTTAAGATTAGTAGCTGTAGCATTGTGGAGTTGTAACATTGTTGAGCCTTTCCAAGTTTGTCACAGTCAATTTGTGCAGGCACGGCGTTGATCTGTGAGAGGTAATCGGCGACGACATTGTCTAAACCTTTCAAATAAATTAAGTTAGTTGTGAATTACGTGGTGCAATCTAGGTGCTGGATGTGTCTTTGGCACAAGTCTTCCAATGGGCTACAGACTAAGTCTGCCAGTGGTCGGCGATCCGTATAGATCACTAGTGGCCTGCCTTTTATGCTGTCCTTGCACTGCAGGATTCCTTCGTAGACCATGAGAAGTTGGCACTCGTAGGCGGACCATTTGCTCTGGGAAGGAGTCAATTTTTTCCAAAGAAGTGTGAGTGGTTGCTGTACACCTGCTGCTTCCTGTTGGAGGACCAGACCGATCGCAAAATCACTCGTATTTGATGTTATCGTTAATAGTGCGTTAGGAAGTGGATGTGTCAGAGTCATCGCCTGAGTGAGACAGTCTTTGAGATGGTTAAAGGCTTTCGGTGTATCTACATCTACATCTACATGACTACTCTGCAATTCACATTTAAGTGCTTGGAAGAGGGTTCATCGAACCACAATCATACTATCTACCATTCCACTCCCGAACAGCGCGCGGGAAAAACGAACATCTAAACCTTTCTGTTCGAGCTCTGATTTCTCTTATTTTATTTAGATGATCATTCCTACCTATGTAGGGTGGGCTCAACAAAATATTTTCGCATTCGGAAGAGAAAGTTGGTGACTGAAATTCTAACAGAGGACGATCGAGTGTAGTGTAAGCTGTCTCTTTAGTGGACTTGTTGCATCTTCTAAGTGTCCTGCCAATGAAACGCAACCTTTGGCTCGCCCTCCCCACAATATTATCTATGTGGTCTTTCCAACTGAAGTTGTTCGTAATTTTAACACCCAGGTACTTAGTTGAATTGACAGCCTTGAGAATTGTACTATTTATCGAGTAATCGAATTCCAACGGATTTCTTTTGGAACTCTTGTGGATCACCTCACACTTTTCGTTTTTTAGCGTCAACTGCCACCTGCCACACCATACAGCAATCTTTTCTAAATCGCTTTGCAACTGATACTGGTCTTCGGATAACCTTACTAGACAATAAATTACAGCATCATCTGCGAACAACCTAAGAGAACTGCTCAGATTGTCACCCAGGTCATTTATACAGATCAGGAACAGCAGAGGTCCCAGGACGCTTCCCTGGGGAACACCTGATATCACTTCAGTTTTACTCGATGATTTGCCGTCTATTACTACGAACTGCGACCTTCCTGACAGGAAATCACGAATCCAGTCGCACAACTGAGACGATGCCCAACAGGTCCGCAGGTTGATTAGAAGTCGCTTGTGAGGAACGATGTCAAAAGCTTTCCGGAAATCTAGAAACACAGAATCAACTTGAGATCCCCTGTCGATAGCGGCCATTACTTCGTGCGAATAAAGAGCTAGCTGCGTTGCACAAGAACGATGTTTTCTGAAACCATGCTGATTACGTATCAATAGATCGTTCCCTTCGAGGTGATTCACAATGTTTGAATACAGTATATGCTCCAAAACCCTACTGCAAACCGACGTCAATGATATAGGTCTGTAGTTCGATGGATTACTCCTACTACCCTTCTTAAACACTGGTGCGACCTGCGCAATTTTCCAGTCTGTAGGTACAGATCAATCGGTGAGCGAGCGGTTGTATATGAGTGCTAAGTAGGGAGCTATTGTATCAGCGTAATCTGAAAGGAACCTAATCGGTATACAATCTGGAGCTGAAGACTTTGAGATTGCAGCCCACCCCGTACTTTCCCGAGGCCTTCTAACCTAAAAAACGGCCCAGTCCACGCCACACAGCCTCCGCTACCCGCGTAGCCGCCAGCTGAGTGTAGTGAACTCCTTACCTATTCAGCGAAACCCGAAACCCCACCACCCTATGGCGCAAGTCAAGGAATCTGCAGCCAACACAGTCGCAAAACCGTCTGAGCCTCTGATTCAGACCCTCCACCCGGCTCTGCACCAAAGGTCCGCAGTCGGTTCTGTCAACGATGCTGCAGATGTTGAGCTCTGCCTTCATCTCGTAAGCAAGACCGGCAGCCTTCACCAAATCAGATAGCCGCTGGAATCCAGAGAGAATTTCCTCAGATCCAAGCGACACACGTGATTAGTGCCGACATGTGCCACCACCTGCAGCTGGCTGCACCCTGATGGTCCTCGGCGGCTTCCGTTTACCGTTAGTGTTTCTTCCTTTGAAGGCCTCTGTGAGTAGAGCCAATAGTGATTGCCTGCAGGGAGTGGCACCTATAGAATTTGATCATCGCTATAAATCGATGTAATGTTTGGTAGTCTTATGCAGCCGGTAGTTGGCAGAGGATTTCCGTTCATTGTGGTCTATGATACCGTTTGCTGTCATTATATCGAAAACTTGTTTGAGGTGAGAGTTACGCCTGCCAATGTGCTAGGAAAAAATGAGGATGTCATCGAGATAAGTGGTGCAGAAAAGTATCTTGCATAGAATACCATTTAAAAACCGTCGCCAAGTTTGGGCTGCGTTTCTGAGGCTATATGGCATTAAAAGATACTTAAATAGGCCTAAATGTGTGATGATTGTTGTCTCTTGCACATCTACTTCACTCATTGGTATTGGGTGATTAGCTCGTTTTCAGTTCAGGACGCTGAAGACAGAAGCTCCTGAAAGGTAGTGGGTAAAATCTTGGATATCTGGCACTGGGTAACTGTCAGTTATGGCACATGCATTAAGAGTTCAGTAGTCAACACATAAATGTAAAGCACTCTCTTCCTTTGGCGCTAGTTTAGTGGGTGAAGCCTATAAACTCTATGAAGGTCTGACTATGACGGTCTTCAAAAGTTCGACAGATTGTCTGGCAGGGCCGGCGTGGTCTGTGTTGAACTTGGGGGTGTGGCGTGGTGGGGATATTGTGTACCGTTTGATATGTATGGTGCACTGGGTAAATTACACTCTCAGAGAACCTGTAGGTAGATGTGTGCGTGGGTCGACAGCAGGGAGCGTCGGAGGTGCATTACTGATCTAATTGATCTTTGAGGGCTGCGTGGGTGGAAGTGCTTCCTCAGAGGCTGGTGTAGACGCATCAGAAGTGTGTTGTGCTGGCGCGACGGAATCACTGTTGACGGACGAAGTTAGTCGAGAGTTCAGTAGGTTGTGTCATGCTGCAGTGGGCTTCTAAGACTTTTTTGAATTGCCAACCGTATCGTTTCATTCTTCTGCGTGAGGCGGAAGGCCTCCAGTCGGATTTGGAAGGAAAGGTACTGGTTTTGTTGGGTTTTAATGAGTGAGTTGAGCAGTCGACGGCAATTGTCATTCGTTGGGGTACGCTGCTGTGATTCGACTGAAAAAGATGTAGTAAGGATGTGTCGTTATTCCGTGAGGGCGTGGCTGTGACATCGGCGACTTCAGGGCCATTATCACGTTGAATCAATGTGCTGTTGGATAAGTGTAGTAGAATCCAGGAAAGGTGGAGGAAATCGGCACTGAAATCGAACCTTGTTTGATGTTTCGAACCCCAGGTTCAGTTTGCGAGGCTCCGACGCATAAATGGTGACTGCTGCGTCGTTCACCGCACAGAGCTGTACGTACAGCGGTGTTGCTGAGTGCCGTGGCGAGAAAGATCGGATGTGTCGCAATGGAATCGACTAAATAGTGTATTGTTCTCTGATATGTTCCTGAATATACAGCCTTCCGTTGTCGGTGAAACGTGAGCCGGTCCTTTGCTTCGTGACGTGAGGCGGCTTGAATGATAACCGCGGTCTGGTACGCCTACATCGCCGAACTTAACGTTGCCCCAGCAGAGCCACGGGGTGGCGTCATGGAGGGTGCGGTCGCCAGTAGTTAGCAAAAGATCTTGCTGAAAACCCAAAGAAATTCTGGTCTTACGTAAAATCGGTAAGCGGGTCGAAGGCTTCCATCCACTCACTCACTGATCAGTCTGGCCTGGCAACGGAAGACAGCAAAACGAAAGCTGAAATTTCAAATTTAGCATTTCATAAATCTTTCACGCAGGAGGATCGTACAAATATACAGCCGTTTGAGTCTCGTACAGATTCCCGTATGGAGGACATAGTGATAGACATCCCTGGGGTTGTGAAGCAGCTGAATGGGTTGAAAATAAATAAATCGCCAGGTCCTGATGGGATTCCAATTCGGTTTTACAGAGAATACTCTACTGCATTGGCTCCTTGGTTAACTTGCATTTATCGCGAATCTCTTGCCCAACGTCAAGTCCCGAGCGACTGGAAAAAAGCGCAGGTGACGCCTGTATATAAGAAGGGTAGAAGGACGGATCCTCAAAATTACAGACCAATATCCTTAACATCGGTTTGTTGCAGGATTCTCGAATATATTCTCAGTTCGAATATAATGAATTTCCTTGAGACAGAGAAGTTGCTGTCCATGCATCAGCACGGCTTTAGGAAGCATCGCTCCTGCGAAACGCAACTCACCCTTTTTTTTCACATGATATCTTGCGAACCATGGATGAAGGGTATAAGACGGATGCCATATTCCTTGACTTCCGGAAAGCGTTTGACTCGGAGCCTGACTGCAGACTCCTAACTAAGGTGCGAGCGTATGGGATTGGTTCCCAAGTATGTGAGTGGCTCGAAGACTTCTCAAGTAATAGAACCCAGTACGTTGTCCTTGATGGTGAGTGTTCATCGGAGGTGAGGGTATCGTCTGGAGTGCCCCAGGGAAGTGTGGTAGGTCCGCTGTTGTTTTCTATCTACATGTTCTTTTGGATAGGGTGGATAGCAATGTGCGGCTGTTTGCTGATGATACTGCGGTGCACCGGAAGGTGGCGTCGTTGAGTGACTGTAGGAGGATACAAGATGACTTGGACAGGATTTGTGATTGGTGTAAAGAATGGCAGCTAACTCTAAATATAGATAAATGTAAATTAATGCAGATGAGTAGGAAAAAGAATCCCGTAATGTTTGAATACTCCATTAGTAGTGTAGCGCTTGACACAGTCACGTCGATTAAATATTTGGGCGTAACATTGCAGAGCGATATGAAGTGGGACAAGCATGTAATGGCAGTTGTGGGGAAGGCGGACAGTCGTCTTCGGTTTATTGGTAGAATTTTTGGAAGATGTGGTTCATCTGTAAAGGAGACCGCTTATAAAACACTAATACGACCTATTCTTGTGTACTGCTCGAGCGTTTGGGATCCCTATCAGGTCGGATTGAGGGAGGACATAGAAGCAATTCAGAGGCGGGCTGCTAGATTTGTTACTGGCAGGTTTGATCATCACGCGAGTGTTACGGAAATGCTTCAGGAACTCGGGTGGGAGTCTCTGCAGGAAAGGAGGCGTTCTTTTCGTGAATCGCTACTGAGGAAATTTAGAGAACCAGCATTTGAGGCTGACTGCAGTACAATTTTATTGCCGCCAACTTACATTTCGCGGAAAGACCACAAAGATAAGAGAGATTAGGGCTCGTACAGAGGCATATAGGCAGTCATTTTTCCCTCGTTCTGTTTGGGAGTGGAACAGGGAGAGAAGATGCTAGTTGTGGTACGAGGTACCCTCCACCACGCATCGTATGGTGGGTTGCGGAGTATGTATGTAGATGTAGTTAGTTTTGTTGAGGCAGCTGCATGAAGGTCATTGTCTGTGGCGCAGGCCTCCCTACATCGCAGTCGGACGCGGTCGGTCCAAATGGCTGTCGCAGGAAGCAAAGCATGCCGAGAATTGTGCCGCTGCCCACATGGTGGTCGTGTTGTCAACTAAACTGATGCATTGTCGGTGTTGCGGCGAAAATGCTGTCTACTAATTTGTTTCTAGTCCAACCGTTCACTCGTTGGCGATCATTGCGTGTTGCACTTGAGACGGAAGTTTAGCTATACACATTGTCCACATCGTGTGATAGCGCATCAATTGAAAATCGACTAATGTTCGTAACGAACGTCATAGTTCAAAAATGGTTCAAATGGCTCTGAGCACTATGGGACTCAACTGCTGAGGTCATTAGTCCCCTAGAACTTAGAACTAGTTAAACCTAACTAACCTAAGGACATCACAAACATCCATGCCCGAGGCAGGATTCGAACCTGCGACCGTAGCGGTCTTGCGGTTCCAGGCTGCAGCGCCTTTAACCGCACGGCCACTTCGGCCGGCACGTCATAGTTGTGATGTGGTTCTGTCTATTAATTGTTCGTTACAGATCAGTTGTTGCAGCTGCTCCTCCGGTGTTCTGGTAACGGTAACGTAGATGAACATCCGTTTCTGATCGCGGCACGGTTTGTAGCGCGGAAAGACTGCGTCTGCATTGACGGCTGCGTCAACACCCGGTCGAAAATTGGCTCGAGCGGTGCGGAAGAAACATCGTTCACTGCGGACTACCGCGAATACGATCGGTTGGATACTTGCAGTTCGGCATGGGCGGTTTACGGAACGGGGGATGGCGACTTAGTCACAATGTAAGTCAGTTGTAGGTCGCCACTGTTTGGCAATAGCGGCAGTTCTCGACGCACTGCCATGGCGAGTGTCACTTCACTTCTTGAGAATGCACTCTGACGGAGAGTCGTTTGCGAAGCACTTTATACTCCGGCGCAGCCCTCGTTTGCGTAATTCGCGAATTGTGTTGCACAATGTCTGCATTGTCGATGCGTAGTATCCGGTTCAGTGTTTGTTTACCGTAATTCGCGGTCATCACCAGTGTAGATCTGTACAGTGGGGCACGTTACGAAATACGTACAACTCAATGCGGTACGGAATAACATCATAATTTTGCTCGAATGCTACACAGTAACAAGGCGAGTTCGCGCGAGTCAAAACCTCAGAGCTCACTGACTGCACATATCAACTGCAAATATAGTCCGCTGCGAAGCGAGGACGTTTGTCAGCTATGCTACACAACGTGGTGTCCCCAAAAGTTCTTTGTTTACGTTTTGCAACACTCAACACCCAATAATCATTCAAATTATCATAAAAATTACAACAGTTAAAAAGTCAAGAGTGATGAGGTGTTTCCAAAAGCCGCATGGCTGTACGAATGTGTTTTATTCACAGCTACCGGTTCCACAAAAGTATAGACGCATCTTCAGGTTTATAATGGTTAAATTTCGATAATGTCGATGGACAGTTATGGAGTCCCAGCTTTCGGGAAGTTATCCACGTTGAGAGTCAAATCACACTGATGAGTTGTCGTAAAACTGAGTACAGCCCAAAAATGCTAGAGTTAGTAATATATTGGTTGAGTTTGATAAGGGGGGTAGGACGTCAAACGGGCCGACTTGGAGCAGGAGCGGCACCACAGGACATTTTAATTTCCACTGTCTATACTTTTACAAGTAAATTCATAAAACTTTGTCAGCATGACCAGGAAGGATTCAGGATTCACACTCGTAGCAGCGGAAGTTTAAAAACATAACAAAATAATTTTTTTTAGATATGAAATTTCATCATTTTTTCACTTACTATTGGCTGCATTTGTTGCCATAGGTACACTTTTCTTCATAAGTAAGAGAGACTGTTCGATGAATTTTGCACAGCATACAAACCGTACTTACAGGTATCTGAAACTCTAGAATCTATTTAATTTATGAAACGTGAATGAGCTGTTACGTTTTAAACTTTATGTTTAGAAAAAAATCAATTTTTGTAGTTAATTATCTCAATTTTTACCACAGTTTTTAATAGATTTGGAAAATTCTAGAGTTTCATACACCTGTAAGTATGGTTTGTATGCTGCGCAAAATTCATCAAAGAATCTCTCTTACTTGTGAAGAAAAATGTACCGATAGCAACAAATGCAGTGAAAAAATGATGAAATTTCATATCTAAAAAAAATTATTCGTTATGTTTCTGCACTTCCACTGCTATGAGTGTGAATGCTGAATCCTTCCTGGTCATGCTGACAAAGTTTTATGAATTTATTTGTAAAAGTATAGACAGTAGAAAATAAGATGTCCTGTGGTGCCTCTCCTGCTCCAAGTCGGCCCGTTTGACGTCCTACCCCCCTTAAATGAAAACCAGTCTATAGTTCCTGTAAATTGACGTAAAGCACACAAAAGTATAGTTCAACAGCTCATGGATCTTACTTTCATTCGACATCCAAATTCGAGATTTCTGGACAAACAGCGCGCGAAATTGCGGCTGTGATGCTTTTAGTCACTGTGACTGTCAAGTTGAAAAACTGGTGTGAGGTTTCGAATACTACACAGGCGGGTAGATGCCAACCGGTACAATTAGAATTAAATGACACAGGCATACGAGTACATGCTGCTGTATAAAGCAGCGAGTAAGCCCACCGTCTAAAGGGAATCAACGTTTCCGGAATCACTCAAGTGCTTGGCTGAACTGTATTTGCTGTATTTCTCTTAAACGAGCAAACACTAAATTGTGCCAGACCGGAAAGTAAGTGTCAATTGCCCAATGGCCACGGCATATAATTCATAATATTCTGAGACAGCAAGCATTAGCCAAGCAATACTGCCACTGCCAAACACCTACTGACGTCACAACGCCACCTAAAGGCAGTATTGTTAACTGTCCATGTGCGCACCACGACACGTGTTCAGCATAGGATAATCCAGTGAGAAATGAAGTATTTGCTCAGGTTCAAGGTAACTGTAAAATGGGTTTGAAAAAGACAAAAGAACAAATGATTAACACCACGAAAAAATCTGGCTCTCGTTACAAAAAAGAATTTGCATGTCGATAAAAATGTGAAATGATCGTATAGGATTTTTGCTGGTTGACACCATCTGGGGTTGTTCGGCCTCGGCGCAACAATAACAGAAAAATGTATGAAGAGGTACTTAGTGACGTGCATTCAATGAATAACCACGGCAGTAGAATGTAACGAAGTATCGATGTAACATTGAAAAGTAGTCACTATAAGCATAAATAAGGTATCATCAATCCAAAGGTAGGATTCAACATTACAGTAGTGCCGTTGACTTGCTTCGTTCCGATCTGTGAAATTACTCAACCGTGCAGTCAGGAAGGATGGTTAGATTATTATACCTTGTCGACAACTTACTCGGATTAGAGGAAGGTTGACGAGAGAAATCAACCGTGCCCTTTTCGATGGAACCAAGCAGGTAATAGCCCTAAACTTGGATAAGTAGTTTTATGTACTAGCCAATGCGCCCTTCGATCGAACAGCTATGAAGGAAGAATCGTTGTAGTGTGACAACCGATGAGCGACGCGCTGTGAAATACACACCTGGAAATGGAAAAAGGAACACATTGACACCGGTGTGTCAGACTCACCATACTTGCTCCGGACACTGCGAGAGGGCTGTACAAGCATTGATCACACGCACGGCACAGCGGACACACCAGGAACCGTGGTGTTGGCCGTCGAAAGGCGCTAGCTGCGCAGCATTTGTGCACCGCCGCCGTCAGTGTCAGCCAGTTTGCCGTGGCATACGGAGCTCCATCGCAGTCTTTAACACTGGTAGCATGCCGCGAGAGCGTGGACGTGAACCGTATGTGCAGTTGACGGACTTTGAGCGAGGGCGTATAGTGGGCATGCGGGATGCCGGGTGGACGTACCGCCGAATTGCTCAACACGTGGGGCGTGAGGTCTCCACAGTACATCGATGTTGTCGCCAGTGGTCGGCGGAAGGTGCACGTGCCCGTCGACCTGGGACCGGACCGCAGCGACGCAAGGATGCACGCCAAGACCGTAGGATCCTACGCAGTGCCGTAGGGGACCGCACCGCCACTTCCCAGCAAATTAGGGACACTGTTGCTCCTGGGGTATCGGCGAGGACCATTCGCAACCGTCTCCATGAAGCTGGGCTACGGTCCCGCACACCGTTAGGACGTCTTCCGCTCACGCCCCAACATTGTGCAGCCCGCCTCCAGTGGTGTCGCGACAGGCGTGAATGGAGGGACGAATGGGGACGTGTCGTCTTCAGCGATGAGAGTCGCTTCTGCCTTGGTGCCAATGATGGTCGTATGCGTGTTTGGTGCCGTGCAGGTGAGCGCCACAATCAGGACTGCATACGACCGAGGCACACAGGGCCAACACCCGGCATCATGGTGTGGGGAGCGATCTCCTACACTGGCCGTACACCACTGGTGATCGTCGAGGGGACACTGAATAGTGCACGGTACATCCAAACCGTCATCGAACCCATCGTTCTACCATTCCTAGACCGGCAAGGGAACTTGCTGTTCCAACAGGACAATGCACGTCCGCATGTATCCCGTGCCACCCAACGTGCTCTAGAAGGTGTAAGTCAACTACCCTGGCCAGCAAGATCTCCGGATCTGTCCCCCATTGAGCATGTTTGGGACTGGATGAAGCGTCGTCTCACGCGGTCTGCACGTCCAGCACGAACGCTGGTCCAACTGAGGCGCCAGGTGGAAATGGCATGGCAAGCCGTTCCACAGGACTACATCCAGCATCTCTACGATCGTCTCCATGGGAGAATAGCAGCCTGCATTGCTGCGAAAGGTGGATATACACTGTACTAGTGCCGACATTGTGCATGCTCTGTTGCCTGTGTCTATATGCCTGTGGTTCTGTCAGTGTGATCATGTGATGTATCTGACCCCAGGAATGTGTCAATAAAGTTTCCCCTTCCTGGGACAATGAATTCACGGTGTTCTTATTTCAATTTCCAGGAGTGTATTTCAGAAGACCTAGTTTTCCATCTGCAAAGCTTCGTTAAAAGGTCCACTACCAGTGAAGTTTTGAATCCTTGAGCTACACTATTTCTTTTACTCAATCAGTTGCGCAACTTTTGAGGAGAGGCTGCAACATTATTCGTTCAAGACTGTATGTTTACGTGAACGTTTTTCTCTTAACTATTACTATTAGATTTGGTTAGTTGTACTATTGTCGTTGCTTTCGAAGATTTAATTTTCATTGTCAAGCGCGATCCGCACTGTTTCTGTGTTATTTTGAGCACCGTAAAGCGAGGATAATTCTAAGTCAGATCGCTTCTAAGCCTACAGTTATGAAGAGGACTTATTTACTTACAGGATGTTAACACTGACGCCGCGCGAAATCACCTGTGAACTGTGTCGTTATGGAACATCAACTATATTGAAAACAAACATCGTAAATAACACATTTGTACAGAGGGATCCCTCTCTCTCTCTCTCTCTCTCTGTCTCTGTCTCCGTCTCTCCCTTTTTATTTTGCATACGCACACACACACACACACACACACACACACACACACACACAATTCCAGGAACGAGTTTTCGAACCTTTTGTCGTTCATCTTCAGATGGTTTTCTGTAAGTTGCACCACTAGTTCTAGCATAATGCTGGCTTGCGACAGTATGGGCGGCTTTTATCTGCTGCAGCACATGCTGGATGCTGGCCGTTTCGATATCACAGTGTAAATGCATGCAGAGTGTGCAAAAATTTGTGAAGTGATGTATCAACCGGCCATCAAAATGGAAGCAGACAGGTGGACACTAACAGAAAAAAGCCGGCAATAATGTCGCAAGTCAGGACCCAACATTATGCTAAATGTAGTGATGTAAGTTACAAAAAACCGTGTGAAGATATATCTGAAGAGGTTCGAAAACTGGTTCATGGAATAACAAATAGCTAATTAAAAAAGTAACTGGTCGAAGTTTTATGTACACTCCTGGAAATGGAAAAAAGAACACATTGACACCGGTGTGTCAGACCCACCATACTTGCTCCGGACACTGCGAGAGGGCTGTACAAGCATTGATCACACGCACGGCACAGCGGACACACCAGGAACCGCGGTGTTGGCCGTCGAATGGCGCTAGCTGCGCAGCATTTGTGCACCGCCGCCGTCAGTGTCAGCCAGTTTGCCGTGGCATACGGAGCTCCATCGCAGTCTTTAACACTGGTAGCATGCCGCGACAGCGTGGACGTGAACCGTATGTGCAGTTGACGGACTTTGAGCGAGGGCGTATAGTGGGCATGCGGGAGGCCGGGTGGACGTACCGCCGAATTGCTCAACACGTGGGGCGTGAGGTCTCCACAGTACATCGATGTTGTCGCCAGTGGTCGGCGGAAGGTGCACGTGCCCGTCGACCTGGGACCGGACCGCAGCGACGCACGGATGCACGCCAAGACCGTAGGATCCTACGCAGTGCCGTAGGGGACCGCACCGCCACTTCCCAGCAAATTAGGGACACTGTTGCTCCTGGGGTATCGGCGAGGACCATTCGCAACCGTCTCCATGAAGCTGGGCTACGGTCCCGCACACCGTTAGGCCGTCTTCCGCTCACGCCCCAACATCGTGCAGCCCGCCTCCAGTGGTGTCGCGACAGGCGTGAATGGAGGGACGAATGGAGACGTGTCGTCTTCAGCGATGAGAGTCGCTTCTGCCTTGGTGCCAATGATGGTCGTATGCGTGTTTGGCGCCGTGCAGGTGAGCGCCACAATCAGGACTGCATACGACCGAGGCACACAGGGCCAACACCCGGCATCATGGTGTGGGGAGCGATCTCCTACACTGGCCGTACACCACTGGTGATCGTCGAGGGGACACTGAATAGTGCACGGTACATCCAAACCGTCATCGAACCCATCGTTCTACCATTCCTAGACCGGCAAGGGAACTTGCTGTTCCAACAGGACAATGCACGTCCGCATGTATCCCGTGCCACCCAACGTGCTCTAGAAGGTGTAAGTCAACTACCCTGGCCAGCAAGATCTCCGGATCTGTCCCCCATTGAGCATGTTTGGGACTGGATGAAGCGTCGTCTCACGCGGTCTGCACGTCCGGCACGAACGCTGGTCCAACTGAGGCGCCAGGTGGAAATGGCATGGCAAGCCGTTCCACAGGACTACATCCAGCATCTCTACGATCGTCTCCATGGGAGAATAGCAGCCTGCATTGCTGCGAAAGGTGGATATACACTGTACTAATGCCGACATTGTGCATGCTCTGTTGCCTGTGTCTATGTGCCTGTGGTTCTGTCAGTGTGATCATGTGATGTATCTGACCCCAGGAATGTGTCAATAAAGTTTCCCCTTCCTGGGACAATGAATTCACGGTGTTCTTATTTCAATTTCCAGGAGTGTATTTCATGGTGTCATCTAGCATGTGAGGCCGTAGCGTGGAATTATGAGCATGTGTTAATCTTATTGCCTTAATGTCAGTATTCCAGAGGGTTGGTAGATACTGTGTGTAGGAGGAATCGTTGTCGCAAATACAGTTCTCTCTATAAAGTCTGCGGAATGATTCTTCGTAAGCAGACGCCGTTTACTAACCTATCTACCATACGATATTTCCTTTGTGCCATTTGAAACACAGACGATCTTTTTAGAGTACACCACAGGCTTTTTCGTTTTTAATTTGTGAAGTGAGGTAACTTTACTTTGGGCTTTGTCCAACTATAGATCTGATTCAGAAGCACTCCTTCCTCCGTTGACGGATCGAATACACTATTAATAAAATTTCCTACACCAACCAGTCACGCCAAGTGGGTATATATCCGCGGTGGAATGGACAATTACGAACAATATCGATGGTAAACGATTACAACAACCGACAAAATTCCGCATACCATTTCACCCAAGACAGACAAGCAAAAGGCTGCCAGGGAAAACAAGAAGAAGCTTGCGTTTTGCCGTTCTGTGGCTCAGTGGCAAGAAAGATTAGTCGGCACGAAAAGAGGCATAATCCGTAAAAAAAAAAAAAAAAAAAAAAAGAAAAAAAAAAAAGAAACTGACAACTCGTGACGTCTTTGAATCATGATGCGTCCCTCAGAACTTCCAGTATATGCAAAATACCGAGTGGATGTGGTCAACTCAGACGAGAGTTGTTTGCGCCTACGATATCCAGAGAAAACGATGACCGATTTGCAAGACATCTATTATTAAACGCACAATTGTTTCTGGGATAGCGTAAGCAAAGCAGTGATCGAGATAAAAATGTCTGAGAACAACCTTAATAAAGACGGTGGCGTGCACCTAAGTACAGCGTACGACCCAGGGATCGAAATATTGAAGAGGGTGCGGCGAGCGCAGTAACGAAGGAATTACTGTGGTCTCGATGTTGCTGGACTGTGCACCAGTGACGTCACTGGCAGCAGTGCGACTGCATAAGAACGGCAGCAGCAACCACTGCGCGATCACCACCTGACAATGGACGAGGAACAGTCGACCGAAAGCTCGTCGATTTGCAGCCACACGACGCAACAGGAAGCTCGAGAAAATTTTATTAGTTTATATCGTCGTGAGAGTAATCAGAGAGAGAGACAGCGATATTAGGTATGCTTGTTCGCATTTTAGTCTACATATGTAGCGTGAATTTTCATAGATTTGCCGAAATTAATTTTTGTTTCATAACCTTTGGTACAATACTTCAACATCAATATTTGGCTGTACTGCCAAGACTGTGACTGCACAAGGCACCCGGTAAAAGGAAGCTTTTAAACAATAACGTGTTACAAATAGCTGGTGCTTGTTTCCTCTTTTGCTATTATTTAACTGAACTTTAAACACTCAGTTGTTCCTTGATCGCCCTTTAACCTATTTGAGATGCAAGCCTTTATCGAGCCCGACAAAAAGGTACACCACGGGCAATGAATTAAAAATCGAAGATCAGTCTACTAGAATATTGGACTGATAAAAGCTGGAAAGTACGGAAAACGTTTACGCTGAAGGTATGAAATTTTCTGATTGCAGTAGCCCTCGTCTGTTCTTAGAATCGGTCTGTGTTCCACAATATGAAACAACACCTGAATAACTTTGTGCTATTAAGTGCCATATGGTATCTCGTTTGTCTCTGATAGGAACTGAATGTCTGCAAAAGAACTGGAAACTACTAACATTAACGTTGAAGGAACAGCACTCTGTTGGACGTTAAAGCACTAGACTGTGGAATGAACGAACGATCAGTATCTCAGAATTCGTTGAGGTTCGGAGTCGCAAGCATTATTCGAAAACATATAGACCAATTCCGTTACTCGCTTATGCGAACCTAGCTGAATGCCATTTGAGTTATGCAACTTTCCAGGTATACTAATCGGTGGTGGTCGGCCGTGTCCCTCATTGCATATGGAAAGATGTGCCACATTTCATTCGGCAGTCGGACTGGTACTTTCGATTTCTTCGAGTAGTCCATCATCTGGCCACGAATCTGATGGCCGTATAAGACGTACCCGGCTTTCACAGGCCAAGATAACGAACGATTACTATGAATCCTTATGTAATGTGCAACGCTCAGTAGCCCGCCGCGTTTGGAATTTCAGACACAGGTCGCAAACGGCGGCGACGTCTCGGGAGGCGGCTGTGATATCAAAAAGAGGTCGATGTTTTCGCCGTGTTGTGCAACCAACAGGATTAAAAGTGAATTGTTTTTTAGGTGTCAGCGGGTAGGCACGGGTACTGTGTCTCTGTTTCTCGAGGGATGTTGTCCCTACGCAGACATCGTTTCAGTTTGTGCTGTGGCTGCAGATTAGTGAGAAAGGATGACAAGAAATATAGCCGAACTGTTGAAGAGGTTATCTACTGAATGTGCAAAAATCCAGGGTAACTACAGACCAACGGTTTAGCACGGTTTTCATGGCAGAGGTGGGCAGCGTTGTTTTAAGCCGACCTCGGGGAAGATCAGTTTGGATTCCGTAGAAATATTGGAACACGTGAGGCAATACTGACTCAACGACTTATCTTAGAAGCTAGATTAAGGAAAGGCAAACCTACGTTTGTAGCATTTGTAGACTTAGAGAAAGCTTTTGACAATGTTGACTGAAATACTCTGTTTCAAATTCTGAAGGTGGCAGGGGTAAAATACAGGCAGCGAAAGGCTATTTACAATTTGTACAGAAACCAGATGGCAGTTATAAGAGTCGAGTGGCATGAAAGGCAAGCAGTGGTTGGGAAGGGAGTGAAACAGGGTTGTAGCCTATCCCCGATGTTATTCAATTTGTATATTGAGCAAGCAGTGAAGGAAACAAAAGAAAAATTTGGAATAGGTATTAAAATCCATGGAGAAGAAATAAAAACTTTAAGGTTCGCCGATGACATTGTAATTCTGTCAGAGACAGCAAAGGACTTGGAAGAGCAGTTGAACGGAATGGTGAGTGTCTTGAAAGGAGGGTATAAGATGAACATCAACAAAAGCAAAACGACGATAATGGAATGTAGTCGAATTAAGTCGGATGACGCTGACGGAATTAGATTAGGAAATGAGACACTTAAAAGTAGAAAGGAGTTTTGCTATTTGGGGAGCAAAATAAATGATGATGGTCGAAGTAGAGAGGATATCAAATCTAGACTGGCAATGGCAAGGAAATCGTTTCTGAAGAAGAGAAATTTATTAACATCAAGTATAGATTTAAGTGTCAGGAAGTCGTTTCTGAAAGTATTTGTATGGAGCGTAGCCATGTATGAAAGTGAAACATAGACGATAACTAGTTTGGACAAGAAGAGAATAGAAGCTTTCGAAATGTGGTGCTACAGAAGAATGCTGAAGATTAGATGGGTAGATCACATAACTAATGAGGAGGTATTGAGTAGGATAGGGGAGAAGAGAAGTTTGTGGAAAAACTTGACTAGAAGAAGGGATCGATTGGTAGGACATGTTCTGAGTCATCAAGGGATCTCCAATTTAGTATTGGAGGGCAGCGTGGAGGGTAAAAATCGTAGAGGGAGACCAAGAGATGAATACACTAAGCAGATTCAGAAGGATGTAGGCTGCAGTAGGTACTGGGAGATGAAGCAGCTTGCACAGGATAGAGTAGCATGGAGAGCTGCATCAAACTAGTCTCAGGACTGAAGACCACAACAACAACAAGACACCAGCCTGCGGACTTGACGACTCATGTTTCGTGTGAATGAAGACAGTTGGACGTGTGGATGTAGATTCACAACCTGCACTGTCGTCAACCCTGGGGGGCCGTTTTCCCTGCCATAAGTAGACATCGGACTACAATCGTAGCCGAGCCATCGTAAGTGCTATCTCTCCAACGTGGCGGGAGGTGGGGGGTCGCTGCCTCCAATCCAATATCGGAACGTACGGCAATTTCTCCTCAAACAAGCTGTCTGTATAAGCTCGAGTTTCAACGAATTTCTAGATACCAAAAGCTACGGGTGTCGCAAAGAAGCGAAATACCCTTGCCTTTTGTCGTCAAAGCTTTAAACCAAGTTCATTTAAGATATCGAATTGAAATTTTGTGATGTCTTTGAATCGCTTGTAGGAAATCGATGCTATCTTTGCACGGGAACTGTCTGCAGTAGCGATGTAATTATATTCGAAATCTGCAAAGCACTAACTAGAGCGACGTACGCCGTCCGTCCGGCAATGTGTGTTGGCAACAAAATTCTGTTGTGCTCATCTGAATGGTCGCTCTATAGGTAAACCAATCTCACTCCATGGTTACACCTATAGATTTGTTAGAATCATTAGAGATTTATTGACACCACTAAAAAACCAAAAAAGCAAGCAACTCAATAGAAATTTGCAAAAGGATAAGTAATATTAAGTTTATCAGTTACGGATATTTTAGAACCCGTGACTGTTAACTGAATGTAAATACACTCCTGGAAATTGAAATAAGAACACCGTGAATTCATTGTCCCAGGAAGGGGAAACTTTATTGACACATTCCTGGGGTCAGATACATCACATGATCACACTGACAGAACCACAGGCACATAGACACAGGCAACAGAGCATGCACAATGTCGGCATTAGTACAGTGTATATCGACCTTTCGCAGCAATGCAGGCTGCTATTCTCCCATGGAGACGATCGTAGAGATGCTGGATGTAATCCTGTGGAACGGCTTGCCATGCCATTTCCACCTGGCGCCTCAGTTGGACCAGCGTTCGTGCCAGACGTGCAGACCGCGTGAGACGACGCTTCATCCAGTCCCAAACATGCTCAATGAGGGACAGATCCGGAGATCTTGCTGGCCAGGGTAGTTGACTTACACCTTCTAGAGCACGTTGGGTGGCACGGGATACATGCGGACGTGCATTGTCCTGTTGGAACAGCAAGTTCCCTTGCCGGTCTAGGAATGGTAGAACGATGGGTTCGATGACGGTTTGGATGTACCGTGCACTATTCAGTGTCCCCTCGACGATCACCAGTGGTGTACGGCCAGTGTAGGAGATCGCTCCCCACACCATGATGCCGGGTGTTGGCCCTGTGTGCCTCGGTCGTATGCAGTCCTGATTGTGGCGCTCACCTGCACGGCGCCAAACACGCATACGACCATCATTGGCACCAAGGCAGAAGCGACTCTCATCGCTGAAGACGACACGTCTCCATTCGTCCCTCCATTCACGCCTGTCGCGACACCACTGGAGGCGGGCTGCACGATGTTGGGGCGTGAGCGGAAGACGGCCTAACGGTGTGCGGGACCGTAGCCCAGCTTCATGGAGACGGTTGCGAATGGTCCTCGCCGATACCCCAGGAGCAACAGTGTCCCTAATTTGCTGGGAAGTGGCGGTGCGGTCCCCTACGGCACTGCGTAGGATCCTACGGTCTTGGCGTGCATCCGTGCGTCGCTG
Source organism: Schistocerca nitens (assembly GCF_023898315.1). Lineage (NCBI taxonomy): Eukaryota > Metazoa > Arthropoda > Insecta > Orthoptera > Acrididae > Schistocerca > Schistocerca nitens. The sequence goes on along the minus strand of NC_064618.1, from coordinate 865,506,620 downwards.
CGGTCCGGTCCCAGGTCGACGGGCACGTGCACCTTCCGCCGACCACTGGCGACAACATCGATGTACTGTGGAGACCTCACGCCCCACGTGTTGAGCAATTCGGCGGTACGTCCACCCGGCCTCCCGCATGCCCACTATACGCCCTCGCTCAAAGTCCGTCAACTGCACATACGGTTCACGTCCACGCTGTCGCGGCATGCTACCAGTGTTAAAGACTGCGATGGAGCTCCGTATGCCACGGCAAACTGGCTGACACTGACGGCGGCGGTGCACAAATGCTGCGCAGCTAGCGCCATTCGACGGCCAACACCGCGGTTCCTGGTGTGTCCGCTGTGCCGTGCGTGTGATCATTGCTTGTACAGCCCTCTCGCAGTGTCCGGAGCAAGTATGGTGGGTCTGACACACCGGTGTCAATGTGTTCTTTTTTCCATTTCCAGGAGTGTATACCGACATACGCTGATGAGACAAATAGTACGAGCCGGCCGGAGTGGCCGAGCGGTTAAAGGCGCTACAGTCTGGAACCGCACAACCGCTACGGTCGCAGGTTCGAATCCTGCCTCGGGCATGGATGTGAGTGGTGTCCTTAGGTTAGTTAGGTTTAAGTAGTTCGAAGTTCTAGGGGACTTATGACCACAGCAGTTGAGTCCCATAGTGCTCAGAGCCATTTGAACCATTTGAACAAATAGTACGATCATCTGCTTAATAGCATATTCGCAATAAAAGAGTGATTCTGCGTGGCATGGATTCTAGAAGTTCTTGGTAGGATTCTAGGTTTCTGGGAGTATGTGCCACTAGGTATCTACGTGAAGGTGAAGCAATAAATTGCAGGGCGATAGCTTGTTCAAGCGGAGCTTGAGCCCGATAACGCCTCGGATCGGGTTCAGATCAGCCGAATTTCGTTGCCAAGACCTCGACGTGAGTGAAGTACGAGGGTTGTTCTTTAAGTAAGGGCCGTTCGCGCGTATAGTCCCGTAGTTCGCGCGGACGCCGCAACAAGCCACCGCGCCACTTGCCGGCATCCTTCCCGTTCACACTGGTGCAAGTTGCAGCTCTGTAGCTGACGTGTACGCATCGCTGTGCTTCTTTATAATGTTTACGATTATTGAATCGCCCGCCGCGTGTGAGATACGGTCAGCGATACGGTTTTTGACCGCGAGAAGCCTATCAGCTGCAGAAATTCATCGTCAGTTAACAGAAGTTTTTGGCGTGAATGCAATGAGTGTAGGTAAAGCGCGTCAATGGGTTAGAGAGTTTAAAAATGGCCGTCAAAACGTCCATGACGAAGAACGCTCAGGCCGGCCCTCTGTGATCACTGATGATTTGGTGGCTGCAGTCGAAACAAAGATTCGTGAGGACAGAAGATTCACAATTTCCACTCTTTGTTTGGAATTTCCACAAGTTTCAAGATCGGTTTTGTACAAAATTGTGTCTGAAAACCTAAACTTTAAGAAACTGTGTCCTCGGTGGGTACCCAGACTCCTCACAGAGGACCACAAAGGGAAGAGATTTGCCACTTCATTGGACTTTTTGATTCGTTACGAGGAAGGAGAGTCAAATTGTCACTGGAGATGAAACATGGGTATCCCATATCAGTCCCGAAAGCAAGCGACAATCGATGGAATGGCGACACACAACGTCACCCGTCAAGGTCAAAGCCAAACAGACGCTGTCAAAGCGCAAGATTATGGCAACTGTGTTCTGCGACCGGCGCGGTGTTTTGCTAGTGGACTTTATGCCACGAGGAACGACAATCAACTCAGATGCCTACTGTGCAACTCTAAAGAAGCTCTGCAGAGCAATTCAAAATTCAAAACAAAAGGCGCGGCATGCTGACAAAAGGAGTTTTGCTCCTGCACGATAACGCTAGGCCTCACACCTCTCAAAAGACTCGGGATTTGATTGATTCTTTTGACTGGGAAGTTTTGGACCATGCACCATACAGCCCCGACCTTGCTCCTAGCGATTTTCAGCTTTTCCGGTACCTGAAACACCATCTTGGCGGGCAGCGCTTCAATGACGACGATGAAGTGAAAGCGGCCGTGAACTCTTGGCTGTCGGAGCAGGCGGCCGAATTCTTTGAAGAGGGAATTAAAAACTTAGTTGTACGGTATGACAAGTGCTTAAATAAACAAGGCAACTATGCAGAAAAATAGGTAAAAGTGTGTAGAATCAGAAAATAAAAGTTTTTTTACAAAAGTATTTGTATCTTTTTTTAAAAAAATAAAAACGGCCCTTACTTAAAAAACAACCCTAGTATAACGTTCTTCAAAAGACACTCGCAAAGTTCCGACCCCGTAGCAAGAACAGCTAGTCCGCTAGAAGAGTGGTTCCTAACTTTTCTTAGTGCGTTACCCGTGATTGCAATCAATTATTAGTTAATACCCCCACCGCACTCGCCTCCCCTCCCCCCCCCCCTCTCCGTCCTCCCCACTATATCCCCGTTCCTTCCCCTTACCCCCGTTCTTTCCACCATCATCAATTATCCGCCTAGCGCGTAACTAAATTTTAGGATGAAAAAAAATTCTTGAACACATGATCAAAGATATTTAGTTTTTGTAGGTGTTTTATAAATTTCAAATGATTCAAATGGCTCTAAGCACTTTGTGTCTTAACATCTGAGGTCATCAGTCCCCTAGACTTAGAACCACTTAAACCTATCTCACCTAAGGACTTCACACACACCCATGCCCGAGTCAGGATTCGAACCTGCGACCGTAACAGCAGCGGGGTTTTCGACTGAAGTGCCTAGAACAGTTCGGCCACAGCGGCCGGCGTTTTATAAACCCACAAACTAATGGGTGAATGAGACTACTAGTATTGCTTATATCTAACAACCTTTTTATACTTGAGTTTTTCTCAGTCAGTACACATCATAAAGCATGCCCCTAAGCCATTCAGTTCCTTGTTTTTATTTTTATTGCTATCGTAGTCGAAAATCTACTTCCACCTCTACAAATCTTGAATATGACGTTTCTTTTCCATGAGCTATGTTCGAATTGTGTATGTGTGTGTATGTGTGTGTATGCGTGTGTATGTGTGTGTGTGTATGTGTTTGTATGTGTGTGCGCGTTTGTGTTTGAGTGGTGAAGCAACACCCGGTGCATCGTGGGTGCAACCTACAACTCTTATCTGATAAGAAAGTTAAATAACCACTGTGACAACAGACACTTACTGCAAAACGTGCTTCCCCTTCAATAGTCATCTCACTAACGGCATTTGCTTCACCTGCTCCCTGCACCTCGTTTTGAAATCAACGAATTTAAAACCAGTGCTCTATACTCTCGGTTGGGAAATCGCTTCTTTGTTGGACACTCTACTTCTGAACTGGTAGAAACTGGAAGACTTCAATCTGACAATGCTTTGAATCTGACCACTGCCACTAACAATAATAATTCGAATCGAGAACAGCTGCCAACATGAGTAACGTAGAAGTAAATATCCTCGGAGTAGTGAAGCAACTTAAATCACTTAATAAAAGCAAGTCTTCTGGTCCAGACTGTATACCATTTAGGTTCTTTCGGAGTACACTGATGCATTAGCTCCATACTTAAACATATACTGTGGTGTCACCGCTAGACACCACACTTGCTAGGTGGTAGCTTTAAATCGGCCGCGGTCCATTAGTACATGTCGGACCCGCGTGTCGCCACTTTGTGATCGTAGACCGAGCGCCACCACACGGCAGGTCTAGAGAGACGGACTAGCACTCGCCCCAGTTGTACGGACGACATTGCTAGCGACTACACGTACGAAGCCTTTCTCTCAATTACCGAGAGACAGTTAGAATAGCCTTCAGCTAAGTCTATGGCTACGACCTAGCAAGACGCAGTTAACCATATCTGGAGAGAGTCTCACTTGTATTAACCAGAGCAATGTACAACAAGAAATTAAAGTTAAGTATACGAGAAGCTCCGTTCTTTTCTTTATAGCATTCATAGAGTATCCTGTTTCAGACTTAACGCAAGACGGCGTGAGTTGACGCGTGCCCTTTCGGCTACTTCTCAGTGTGGCGTAGCTAGCTTGTTACGCCACAACATATACAACCGTTCGCTCGACGAAAGAACCGTACCCAAAGACTGGAAAGTTGCACAGGTCACACCAATATTCAAGAAAGGTAGTAGGAGTAATCCACTAAATTACAGGTCCATAACGTTAACGTCGATACGCAGCAGGATTTTGGAACATACGTATTGTGTTCAAACATTATGAATTACCTCGCAGAAAACTGTCTATTGACACACAGTCAACATGGGTTCAGAAAACATCGTTCCTGTGAAACACAACCAGCTCTTTGTTCACATGAAGTGCTGAGTGCTGTTGACAAGGGATTTCAGATCGATTCCGTATTTTTGGACTTCCGGAAGGCTTTTCACACAGTACCACACAAGCGGCTCGTAGTGAAATTGCGTGATTATGGAATATCGTCTCAGTTATGTGACTGGATTTGTGATTTCCTGTCAGAGAGGTCACAGTTCGTAGTAACTGACGGAAAGTTATCGAGTAAAACAGAAGTGATTTATGGCGTTCCCCAAGGTAGTGTTATAGGCCCTCTGCTGTTCCTTAACTATATAAACGATTTGGGAGACAATCTGAGCAGCCGTCTTCGGTTGTTTGCAGATGACGTTGTCGTTTATCGACTAATAAAGTCATTAGAAGATCAAAACAAACTGCAAAACGATTTAGAAAAGATACCTGAATGGTGCGAAAAGTGGCAGTTGACCCTAAATAACGAAAAGTGTGAGGTTATCCACATGAGTGCTAAAAGTAATTCGTTAAACTTCGGTTACACGATAAATCAGTCTAATCTAAAATCCGTAAAATCAACTAAATACCTAGGTATTACAATTAAGAACAACTTAAATTGGAAGGAACACATAGAAAACGTTGTGGAGAAGGCTAACCAAAGACTGCGTTTTATTGGCAGGACGCTAGAAAATGTAACAGATCTACTAAGGAGACTGCCTACACTACGCTTGTCCGTTCGCTTTTTGAATACTGCCGGCCGGTGTGGCCGTGCGGTTCTAGGCGCTCCAGTCTGGAACCGCGTGACCGCTACGGTCGCAGGTTCGAATCCTGCCTCGGGCATGGATGTGTGTGATGTCCTTAGGTTAGTTAGGTTTAATTAGTTCTAAGTTCTAGGCGACTGATGACGTCACAAGTTAAGTCGCATAGTGCTCAGAGCCATTTTTTTTAGAATACTGCTGCGCGGTGTGGGATCCTTACCAGATAGGACTGACGGAGTACATCGAAAAAGTTCAAAGAAGGGCATCACGTTTTGTATTATCGGGAAATATGAGAGAGAGTGTCACAGAAATGATACAGAATTTGGGCTGGACATCATTAAAAGAAAGAGGTTATTCGTTTCGACGGAATCTTCTCACGAAATTCTAATCACCAACTTTCTCCTCCGAATGCGAAAATATTTTGTTGACACCGACCTACATAGGGAGAAACGACCACCACGATAAAATTAAGGGAAATAAGAGCTCGTACGGAAAGAGATAGGTGTTTGTTCTTTCCGCGCGCTATACGAGATTGGAGTAATAGAGAATTGTGAAGGTGGTTCGATGAACCATCTACCACGCACTTAAATGTGATTTGCAGAGTATCCATGTAGATGTAGAATATTGTGTACAGCACTATAGTAACCCTTATGTAGTTACCATTTTGTCATGCAGGCAGTTAGTTCATACATCTGCTTCCAAGCTAGTAATGAAGCAAGCTTTGGTGTATGGCAGGAACTTGGGGAAGAATTTTCATGAGAGGTTTAGCTTTTGTTACACTTATGTCTCAATTTTACCGTTATCGATGTGTGATACAAAACACACAGTATGTGAGGAAGAAGATGTTCATACATTTATTTCGTAAGCTGTAACCTACAATGCACAGTGTCACTCATTGAGTAATTGAGGAAAAAGAAATTATTGATAACATATATAATCAATATTGCAGTCTTAGGAAATTATGTTATAATAGACCTAACGAACTTTTAAAAATTATTTGGCTTCATGACTGAAACACAGTCAAACCCTTTTGGTTTTTACCCCTCAGAAAATTTCATTTTACCCTTCCGGGGGTGATTACCCCCAGGTTCGGAACCACTGTGCCAGAAGATGCGAATGAAGGGTGCAAGTGGTCTAGAGTAATGTTCACACGGCCCACTTCTGTCGTGGTGTTTTCAATTATTACCACAGGTCCCGCAGAAGTCCTGGTGGATGTCCCCATAGTGCAATACTGTCCCCACTGCGGTATAGTCCAAAGATCGTTGTGATTCACCAAATTCTGCAACGCGCGTCGGTACCACAGACAACAGAGACGTCTAGCTGCAATCCGAAATGACGAATGGTAGGTGTTCTTGAAGACACGCCCTCGCTCTTAACACCACAGCACCATCGCACAGAGCTAGGTACACTATGTGATCAAAAGTATCCGGATACCCCCAGAAATATACGTTTTCATATTAGGCGCGTCCGCAGCTCGTGGTCGTGCGGTAGCGGTCTTACTTCCCACGCCCGGGTTCCCGTGTTCGATTCCCGGCGGGGTCAAGGTTTTTCTCTGCCTCGTGATGACTGGGTGTTGTGTGATGTCCTTAGCTTCGTTAGGTTTAAGTAGTTCTAAGTTCTAGGGGACTCATGACCATAGATGTTAAGTCCCATAGTGCTCAGGGCCATTTTTATTAGGCGCATTGTGCTGCCACCTACTGCCAGGTACTCCATAGCAGCGGCCTCAGTAGTCATTAGACATCGTGAGAGAGCAGAATGGGGCGCTCCGCGGAACTCACGGACTTCGAATGTGGTCAGTTGATGGGTGTCACTTGTATCATACGTCTGTACGCGAGATTTCCACACTCCTAAACATCCCTAGGTCCACTGTTTCCGATGTGATAGTGAAGTGGAAACGTGAATGGACACGTACAGTACAAAAGCGTACAGGCCGACCTCGTCTGTTGATTGACAGAGACCACCGACAGCTGAAGAGGGCCGTAATGTGTAATAGGTAGACATCTATCCAGACCATCACACAGGAATTCCAAACCGCATGAGGATCCGCTACAAGTACTATGACAGTTAGGCGGAAGGTGAGAAAACTTAGATTTCATGGTCGAGCGGCTGATCATAAGCCACACATCACGCCGGTAAATGCCAAACGACGCCTCGCTTGGTGTAAGGAGCGCAAACATTGGACCATTTAACAGTGGAAAAACGTTCTGTGGAGTGACGAATCACGGTACACAATGGCAGGGTGTGGGTATGGCGAATGCCCGGTGAACATCTGCCGGCGAGTGTAGTGCCAAGACTAAAATTCAGAGGCAGTGGTGTTATGGTGTGGTTGTGTTTTTCATGGAGGGGGCTTGCACCCCTTGTTGTTTTGCGAAGCACTATAACAGCACAGGCCTACATTGATGTTATAAGCACCTTCTCGCTTCCCACTGTTGAAGAGTAATTCGGGGATGGCGATTGCATCTTTCAACACGATGGAACACCTGTTCATAATGCACGGCCTGTGACGGAGTGGCTGCACGACAGTATCATCCCTGTAATAGACTGTCCTCCACAGAGCCCTGACCTGAATCCTATAGAACACCTTTGGGAGGTTTTGGAACGCCGACTTCGTGCCAGGGCTCACCGACCGACATCGATACCTCTCCTCAGTGCAGCACTCGGTGAAGACTGGGCTGCCATTCCCCAACAAACCTTCCAGAAAGTGATTGAACGCATGCCTGCGAGAGTGGAAGCTGTCATCAAGGCTAAGGGTGAGCCAACACCATACTGAATTCCAGCATTACCGATGGAGGTCGCCACGAACTTGTAAGTCATTTTTAGCCAGGTGTCCGGATATTTTTGATGATATAGTGTATTTCTTTCTAGATCGTGACCAATATGTGTACCAAACTCGGCTGAAATCGTTCCAGGGGTTTAGCATGAGCTTTTTGCCAGTGGATTTGCCCGCGCACGCACATGTCAAATATATTTCATACACATTTAATATATTTCAAACCCATTCTTACACATATTTGACCAGTACCTCTAGCGAATTTCGCCATTTAGTTTCATTTTCACGCAAGTCAATGTTTACAAAGTCGTTATCTCCAGGACCATGTATTGTACAATGATATAATTTTGCAGGTACATCCAGTGATATATGTGGCTACTATCTGCGAAACGTTTTGTGAACAGAGTTGGCAGTGAAGGAGTAATAAATTAAAACGTCTTGCAGGATACGGCAGTTTGCGCACATGTCACTGTTTATGACGTCACATCTCCTGAACGATGTCTCATTCAATGAAATAATTTTGCTAGTACATTCAGTGATTTCATGTCAAATCTATCTGCAACACATGTCGCGAATACGATTTGTACCAAGAAGTAATAAATTAAAACGTCTTGCCTGATGTGACAGTTTTATTGCACGAACAGTGATAATATAATAATTTATAAACTTTTTCATCATTTTGTGGGGGTTGTCATCGAGAAAAAAATTTCGTAAAGGTTTGAAATTATGTGTAGAGTGCTCTCATTCTTAAATAATAGATGAATAAAGTGAAGGGTATTCGCGCGTCGTGTGCTACATTGCTGTTTCACCGCCACCCCCACCCCTCTAACAGGTTGCTGGCTCTTACCCCCATAGCGATTCTTTCCAGACAGTAAGTGATATGTGTACCAAGTTTGGTTGAAATCGGTCCAGTGGTTTACAAGATGTTGTGATGACCCCAACCCACAGGAAAAATAATTATCAAAATCTGAACTGTGAAGTCATCCAAAATTCTAGTTGGAAAACCACACTCTTTGTTATACTTCTCAATTGGTCACGATCCCACCTTGTTTATGAACTGAAAACTCTAATATTCACGAGAAACTGCTCTGAAATTAACCTGAACCGACAAAATTGTGTATATATTCTCTGAAACCTCAAAGACACCTAAGACAATATCTGAAAGGAATTAGAAAAAGTGACAAAATTTCGTGAATCACACAATACTGTTAACAATCGCATGAACACTGGGGGGTTTCACCGTACATCTACCCACTTTTGAGTATAACCAGTGTCTCTTAATACTACGACTCGTAGCAATACAATATCAAAAACTTTTATTACTGGGTAAACAGTCCCTACGTGATTCGACAGCTGACATTTATAATTCACGCTCACGTCAGGAAATGCACCAATACGGGAATAGCAGCTATTACGTTATTGGTCAGAACGCAAGCAATTATGGCGGTCGCCGAAATTTTCGCGCGAAGCCATATTTCGCGACAAAATACTCTCATTAGTCACTGTCATACATCTAGTCTCATAACAATACATAAAACTACATAAAATAACTACAATAATTTTGACATGCAAGGAGAATTAGTCCTAATGAGAGGAAGAAGTTTATATTTACTGGTGTTTCAACAATGACTCCTAGGCAACTTTTAATTCACTGGTGGTAATTTTATTTTCGTTAGCAGAAAGCAAACAAACTAAACAAATAATTTAATTAAATAGAGTCTGTAATTCTTATACTTTTAATAGAGAAAGAAAGTTTCTAGGTCAGGGGATAGCGTTCGGCGAAATCCCTTAACTTTTTGTTGCATACGAAGCGTTGCGTTAGGCAGCACGATGTCGGCGGGTTACGATGATGAGAGCAGGATACAGGCAGCTCCGCTGGTTAATCTTCTCCGGCGAAACGCAAATAAAGTTCCGGCACAGCTGTACCATTAACCCCGTGGTGATTAACAAACCACAAGACGCCAGTATACGAACGTTGTTGACATGTCCTCTCTTTCAAAGTACATGACGTAGACATCGCTCGTTTTTACACTTTATGCACTGTCCGTGACGCTATCGTCCATAATTACACGGTTCGTCACATTCATATAGTCTTAGCCACAAATACACAGTTCATAGAATTGTTCATGTATGTGAAGCACACCGTAAACAATGTCCACTCTGTTCTCGCATTTCAAACTTCGACAACGTCACTGAAAGCCATTTATATTGCAAAGTTAATTAGTCTTCACTTTCACGGCTTGATAGAATGTGATATACAACAGTTCCACCACCCGAAACCAATACCAGCAAAGTTCATTCGCATAAAAGCACAGTTCGTGTCGGCCACAACAAAGTAATGTTAGCGGCACTTTCATAGTCCGGTTTATTTGCTCTTAAAGTTCGCTGGCGATGGCATTGCCTACCACAGTAGTAAAGAGAATTAACAATCTGATAGCTCGGTATCACTGTCCATACAATTACGTATGCTTCTCATGAAACACAATACTATTTTTCCCGCGCACGCTTCACAGACACGCCATCCACCATCCCCTCTACTACGCAACCAACCTTTCGACTCTCGATATCACTATCGCTGTCCCGTGTCTATAGATGTTATATCGTTATCGTAAACTACATAAACCTTTATAAATGTTATTGACTGCGTTTTTCACAATTAATAATATTCCAAAAGAGAACTTTACAAACTTTACCACAGGTACAAAGCAAGAAACATATTTATCCATTGGCAAACGAAATAATCACAATTACATCTTTACATTTAAAAACCGCAGTAGAATGTTACATAATCACAATTAGAAATGCCCATATGAACCAAAGAAAAAGAATAGAGATCTAAAGAAAATCATGAAAAAAAATTTTATATGCGTAATTAGCAATGCCTTCACAATGTGGAACATACATACACATATACGAACATCCATTTTTATGTGTTAGGATTACATGTTTACTCCTGAGTGGGGCAAAAGTTGTGAATGTTGATAATTGTACACACTCCCATGTGAGACAGTTTCATATTTCACAAACGATCGACGATGTTTTAGGCATGTGTTGCGCGCTCTGTAGCACTAGGTAACAGGAGTGAGAGAGTGACATTATTGTCTCAGTATTAGCGCGCTAATGCACAACGTAAATTTCAAGAGCAGTCTAGAAAATTCGCGACAAAACGTTGGAATACTGAAATCCAGCTACAAGATCGTATACTATGCAAAAGAGAAGATCGCTTACATTAGAAAAGAAGTTATTATGTGGAAGGTTAGAGTTTTCTGGGTAGGTAGGTCCACTTTATTTTCTTAGTTTTTCTAACTTGTATGTTAATTCTTTTCAGTTAGTTTTTATATGGTACACTGTTGCAGCACCTTTACAGCTAAGCAATTGCAGCTTCTCACTCCTTGGCTCCCTCTCTTTCCAAGCATTAATCCCGACTTGCGGGGTTTTGCTCTTTTGCTACATCTCCTCCATTTCTCCCTGTCGTTAACATCTTCTGATCTTAAGCCAACAGCGTGCATGTCTCTTTGCCGGTCTTCCTGGTGGTCTTGTTCCTCCTGGGTTGTTGTGAAGCGCTGTTTTTGCAACTGAATTTTCTTGGTTTCTCATGACGTGGCCGTACCAGCGGAGACAGGCTTCCCTCACTTTGTCGGTGATCGGCGCGACACCAAACCTTTGTCGGACGTCTGTATTTGTTACGTGGTTCCATCGTGTCAGCCCCATGGACCATCGAAGCATCTTCATCTCCATGGTCCTTTAGACACTGAGGCATCTTTTTATCGCAGAGGACTCCAGTGACGCGTCTCCACTGGAACCAAGCTGCATTCACGCTCGTCCGAGTATCGAGAGTTGTGTCGCAGCCTGAGGTGACGACAGAACCTAGGTACTTAAAATGCATGGTCTCCTTCGCCGATACTTATGGTGCCTCGGGTTTGGGAGCCGCATTGTAGGTACTCCGTCTTCTGGACGCTGTGGTGCAGTCCATTTTCAGCCAGTCTGTCCTTCCATGTTTGGCCCTGCTGCTGGAGTTCAGGGCGGGCTTTGTCAGTAAGTACCACGCCATCTGCATAAAGAAGGGTCCAGGGATGTGAAGTCTGTATGTCAGCTGTTGCCGTATCCATGCAAACAATGAATAGCAATGGTGAAAGGGCAGAACCCTGATGAATACCCACAGTATTATCGAAGGGCGGAGAAATTCCAGCAGGACTCCGAACAACACTAATGGAATTACGGTACAAAAGTTGCACCCAGCTTACATGCTCTACAGGGACGCCATGGCAGCGAAGAGCTCGTCAAATAAGATCGTGTGGGATACGATCGAAAGCCTTTTCTAAGTCTAGGAATGCCATGTGTACACTCTTCTGTCTCTCTCTGTGTTTTTCCATCAAAAGGTGCGTGGCATGGATAGCATCGATGGTGCTGCATCCCTTAACAAATCCACACTGGTTTGGTGTTACAGAGACAATACTTCTGAGTCTGCTATCAAGTACCCATTCAATGATCTTTAAAGTATGACAGAGGAGTCGAATAGGGCGATAAGTCGCGCAATCGTTCACGTCTCCTTTTCCCTTACAGACTGGAACTGTTATGCTAGTTGTCCATGCTTGTGGAAGTTGTTTTTCGGCGATGACTCGATTGAAGAGTGAGGCAAGGAATTCTGAAGCAGGCTTTCCGAGCATTTTCCAGATTTCCGCTGGTAGGTCATCTGGGCCAGTTGCTTTTCCATTTTTCATCTTGCTGATGGCAAGCATTACTTCCTCAGGTATAATTGAGAAGACGGATCCTAAGGTAGGATCAGGACTAGTAAGTGGCGGATGCGTAACCTCTTTGTTGCTGATGTTGTGAAAGAAGTCTGTCCAACGCTGGAGAATAGATTGCTTATCTCTTAGCAGTTTGGTGTCGGCTCCTTTGATGTGCATGACTAGTCCAATGTCCTGAGTTGAACGGTGACGTGAATTAGCGAGATGGTAGATGTTTTCTCCCGATGGTGTTTCAAGTTGGTCATACAGTGTATGGTAATATTGGTCTTTTGCTGCAGCTACTGATCTTTTTGCTGCTTATTTCAGGTTGCGATATTTCTGGAGATCAGTGTCAATTCGTGAGTTCCACTAAGTCTTGTACGCCATCGTTTTCACCTTGATTGTTTGCTTGACTTCATTGGGTTTGTTTATCAGTTTATTTTCTTCCAGGTATGGTTTTTCCCAGCGTTTTTGTCGCTGCCTGATGTATTTGTTCCACAGCATCTTTTCACATATCTTCAACCGACTGATCGGTCTTCACGGAGAAGTTTGCCAAGGCTGCCATCAACTCGTTTCGCTGGGTATTCGTTCGCCACCACTTAATTCGCTCAGACGCAGTCTTAGGTTTAGGTTTGGGTTGTATAACACACTTACGAATATCGAGGACAAACGATCGGTGTTGAGAGGCGATGCAGTCATACGGAATTACTTTGGTGTCCGTTACCAGCTTCATGTCTTGTTGACGAACTAGCCAATAATCGATCTGAGTAGTATGACCTCCATTTGTATAAGTAACCAGATGTGTTGGCCTCTTTTTGAAGTATGTGTTGGTCACAGTGAGATCATGAGCTTCTGCAAAATCAAGTATCCGACATCTATCATCGTTCCGCACGCCGAACCCATGTTCTCCATGACATCGCATATATCCTTCTTTGATCCTCGACATGTTCATTTAAATCTCCAACAATGATGGACTCATCCTGGGGAATTGCTCGAAGGAGGGCGTCCAGACTGTTCCAAAACTGGTGCCTCTCATTCTCAGTGCATCCAGTTTGAGGTGTATAGCAAGATACAATGTGGGCAGTGATAGCTATTGAATTGATCGTGATAGATATAAGCCTTTCTGACACCCTGTTGACACTGGTGACATTGTTACGGAAGTCCTGGTCGACGACTATTCCTACGCCGTTTCGTGTACTGGTACCATGTTAGGTGTGTTTGTAGCCATCTCCTATTTCTTTTGCCTTTGAACATTTCCACTTGGTCTCCTGGATGCAGGCAACGTTGACACGTCTGTTTTCTGCTAGTTCACGATGTCGGCCGGTCAATGAACCAATATTGAGGGCAGCAAATCTCAGTACTTGTTTAGGTTGGACTAACTCTTTAACCTACCCGTCCATGAGTAGGTAACCCTCGCCCATTTCTCACGTCACGCGGACGCAAGTGGCGCACGTCGCTTCGGGGGAGACGCCCTATCATGCTCCGAATTTAGAAGAGACGTTGCCATAGATGCAACAAAAGATGCCTCAACCGGCAGGTCGCTTCATCTGACGCTGAGGGCATTTTATAGAAACTGCCAGCATGTGATTAGGCCGTCCCTAACCTGGAGAACAGACGCCTTTTGCAGACGCCCCTCTGGAGTACAGACGCTACAGCTACATGGCGTTTCCCTTCTCATTTAATCCCCAGAAAGGAAGGTTGCCTCATCTGCCAGCTTCGCCGTTCCGAAGTCCTTCTTCTCCGCCGTCGCTGCCATTGAGGTCTTCGCCCGTAACCCTGGGCATGGGTTCCGTGTTATACCCCACAGGATTGGGTCCCTGCCTGAACTCAGCCATCCTATAACTCCGGCCTACTGAAGTGAAGGATGCCCACCCCCGCGACGTGGACGCGCCAGACAGGAATTACCCCAGCGGAAGGAAAGGGGACCCTACCTCCCTGGAGACGGGTTAATGATTGTGTATGCTGCCACAATCAAAGGCTGCTCACTCCTTGGCTATTCATAAAAAGATACTTCCATTAATACCGCCTGGGCCAACCTACTCCCACCTCTCCACCCCCCCCCCCCCCCAAGGGACAAGCTGGACCATCAGTGGGGGCAAGATGGCCCGTGGGTGTGATTTCATCATTTAATTTAATTACGACACTGATTATTTAATGGAAAATACGGCGATTTAATACTCAAAAAATCAAAATCGTAATTTGTGTTATCATTATTACAATAACAGTTTCATAGAAAAGTATGTCCAAAATTTTCATCCGTCTTCGTCTGAGTGCTCGATAGGGTCTTCATGGATCAAATATTTATTTAAAAAAGTCCTTTCTCGACACTTTAACACATGACAGATGAGTAGACCGCTTAGGTGAAGGGCCATCTTCATCGGTGAACCACGATTAGCAGCGTAGGATCAAATCTGTCTCTCTTACATATGGAGGCAGGTAGTCAGCAGCGGTAAAAAGTCCCTTTTTAATGGGCACATGCCTGTCTCTTTGAATCCAATCAGTCTGTTTCTGCGCGTAATTGCATTTGGTTGTTTGGTTTTCACAATGGCTGGAATGTCTTGTATTGCGGTCGTTCGTTCGTTTGCTGTCATCCACGCATCGTACTCTGAGTTTAAAAACTTCTTCTGTCCAAGGACTGCAGTTTGCGGCTACAGTTAGGTGGAAAAGGCAAAGGTGCGACGCTATTCTCCAAGCAAAAATCGAAGACTTCGGCGGATAAATGGGAACAATGGTTGTCAATAGGTACCGAGCAGGGATGGTCTTTGGAACATCGAACGTGTGGCACAAAATAGTGCGTGCATTTCAAGAACTAGTTTCTGTCGTCGAGCCTCACGGATGGGTGCCATCTTTGTTCGCAACAGGATTGTTTCTGATAAAATGGGGCTTGAAGATAACCCTAAGGAACACGAATAATAAAAGCACTCTGTTGTCAATTGCACTAACAGCTGAAGCCATAGTGATGCTACTCTTTCAGCAGGTGCTAGCCGCCCTATTTGACGGAATCCCCTTGGAGCGACTACTCTGTTGGCATGAAGTGATTCCAGCTTTATCTACATACCAGACGTCACCAGGTATCAGTTTCAGTCTTGTCGAAACATTGGTGATATTTTCAAAAAACAAGGCTCTGTTGTGCTTGTTGAAGCTAGTCATCGTACCAAAGTAGTTGCCTGAGGAGGTCACATGGAGAGTGTAGGGTGTCTTTTCAGAAATCCGGAAAACTAGTCATGTCCCGCCATTCCAAAGTTGTTACAATTTTTGGATATCCTACATTTTGACAAGCAACTGCATAGGTATAGGCAAACCGCCTGACTTCTTGTGGTGTAAAGCCAAAAGTATATCTCAGCAGATTTAGTAAGGTGTGCCCTTCACGTATGTTTTCCTGCGTTGGATGTGACTTAGACTTTGACTGCGTTGTACCTGTTATTAACGTTAATAAGAGTACAAAATTGTTAAGGCTTTCGTGGCCACTTGTTGACAAACTGCCTATTGGCTTCTGTCTCGGGTTCTTCGGCCGACGTTCATCTGATGATTTTTTCTGACGTCTCGCCAGCACGACTGGCTGGCATTGTCAAAGCTTCACCCTCCATTGCCGGTGGTGAACTGGAGCCGAGCTCGCGGGCGCAGACTATATGTACCTGGCGCGCCAACGTCCGAGGGCTTCTCCGCAGTCATTTCCGCTACGGTTCTCCTCTTGCTACCTGCGACGGTCGTTCGCTGCAGTACGGGAAGCCAGGATCCGAACACCTTAAGGCTTTCCTCTTTCTTGTTCAAACTGTTCGCGTGTTTTTGTATTTCTACAGGTTCTCTGAACAAGCGCGTGTGATAGTGCTTCTCTACAGCCAGAACTTCCGTGTCGGCGAATTTTATTACCGCAACGCACCGCACCGCACCGCAACGGAAATGACCGCGGAGAAGCCCTCGGACGTTGGCGCGCCAGGTACATATAGTCTGCGGCCGCGAGCTCGCCTCCAGTTCACCACCGGCAATGGAGGGTGAAGCTTTGACAATGCCAGCCACTCGTGCTGGCGAAACGTCAGAAAAAATCATCAGATGAACGTCGGCCGAAGAACCCGAGACAGAAGCCAATAGGCAGTTTGTCAACAAGTGGCCACGAAAGCCTGAACAATTTTGTATTACGCCTCTACAGGGAGGAGATTTGCAGATTGTACCGACGCCTTGACCAACGACGGAAGAAGAAAGCGCGACTGATGTCCTCTCTCGCCTTTCTGTCACGGTGCCGAGATTAATGTGCTACACCGAAGTTCTTGAGGTGTAAGCGCCTATTCACTACCGCCCAAGCACATCGTATCTACGACAGAATGGAACGAGCTTTTCTTCGTGAACTTCTGGACATTGTCTATCAACTAAGTAGCAGAATGCATCGAGACGACTGGGACAAGATCGACAGCATCACTCACAGGAGCATGCAGAACGAACTCGAGCGCTGCACCGAGCGACAGAAGAAAAAGTTTGAAAGATGCCGGAAGCAGACCGACAAGGCGATTCCCGACATGTCACACACAGTGGTCAACCTCACTGAACGACAATTGACCGAAGAGGAAGTGTCTGTTCTTCAAAAAGGAGGGAATTTCGCTATCATCCCGAGAACTATACCTATGGAGCATATCATTGCCAACACCGAAGCAGCCATTCTGACCCTTTCTTGTGAAAGGGCAGAGGAAATACGCACGGAAACAGCCAGGATACTGCGCCGAGCAAAACCACCAGCTTGCAACCTGAAGAAAGAAGAGGTACAAGCCATTAAGAATCTCAACGCCGACAAGAGTATATTGGTACTGCCTGCCGATAAGGGGAATGCGACCGTCGTAATGAAGACCGAAGATTATGAGCAAAAGATCCGAGACCTAATAGATCCGACGACGTACCGAAAACTAAGCGCAGATCCAACGCAGCGTATCACACGGAATACGAATCGATTAATCAAGGCGTCTTCTCTGCCGGCGGACATACAAAGAAACCTGCACAACACAGAAGCCCTACCACCTCGGCTGTATGGATTACCCAAGATCCATAAGAACAACGTTCCACTGAGACCGATCGTTAGCGCTCCTGGATCACCGACATATAAACTGGCAAAACACTTGGCCTCTCTGCTCCAGCCACACGTGGGGAAGACCGACACATACATTAAGGACTCAGGACATTTCATTGAGAAGCTGAAGAAACTGAAACTTGCACCAAACGACATCCTGGTCAGCTTTGATGTTGTTTCGTTATTTACGAAAGTGCCACTCAGTGACGCTCTGGAGCACATCGGTTCCATTTTCCCGCAGGACATCAGAAAGCTCTTCCACGCATGTCTCACCACGAGCTATTTCACGTGGAATGGAGATTTCTACGAACAGCTGGAAGGCGTGGCCACGGGTAGTCCTCTCAGTCCAGTGGTGGCCAACTTCTTCATGGAACAATTCGAAGCACAGGCACTGGACTCGGCAACTTGCAAACCTAAGGTGTGGTACAGGTACGTCGATGATACTTTCGTGGTGTGGAGCCATGGTGAAGAACAGCTCGGTGACTTCCTAAGACACTTGAACAGCCTCCATGCCAACATAACATTTACCATGGAAAAGGACAAGAAACTGCCATTTCTAGATGTGCTGGTCACAAGGGACGGCGAAAACCTGGGACACAGCGTGTATCGAAAACCGACACACACGGACCGATACCTCCACAATCTGTCAAACCACCACCCGAGCCAGAAAAGAGGCATGATTAGTACGCTCGTAACGAGAGCAGGACGAATATGTGAGCCGCAACACCTCAAACGAGAAATGCAACACCTGGAAACTATCCTGAGGAGCAATGGGTACTCCAAAAATTATATTAGAAGTGTGACAGAGCCAAACATTCGGCGAAGTAAGGAACCAGAAAAAGAAATGTCGGGTACGGCCTTTCTGCCCTACATTCCCAGAGTGACGGACAGAATCGGCCGTATATTGCGCAAACATGGCGTAAAGACGATTTTCAAACCGACAAGGAAGATCAAAGAGTGTCTTAGATCGGCGAAGGAGAAAAGATACCCACTTGCAATGTCGGGAATATACCGTATACCATGCACATGCGGAAAAGTTTATGTCGGAATGACTGGACGATCCATCAACACCAGGATCAACGAGCATAAGCGACATTGTAGGTTGGGGCAGGTGGAGAAATCGGCCGTGGCAGAGCACGCACTCAATGAGACCGACCACGTAATAAAATTCGCCGTCACGGAAGTTCTGGCTGTAGAGAAGCACTATCACACGCGCTTGTTCAGAGAACCTGTAGAAATACAAAAACACGCGAACAGTTCGAACAAGAAAGAGGAAAGCCTTAAGGTCAACGGATCCTGACTTCCCGTACTGCAGCGAACGACCGTCGCAGGTAGCAAGACGAGAACCGCAGCGGAAATGACCGCGGAGAAGCCCTCGGACGTTGGCGCGCCAGGTACATATAGTCTGCGCCCGCGAGCTCGGCTCCGGTTCACCACCGGCAATGGAGGGTGAAGCTTTGACAATGCCAGCCACTCGTGCTGGTGAAACGTCAGAAAAAATCATTAGATGAACGTCGGCCGAAGAACCCGAGACAGAAGCCAATAGGCAGTTTGTTAATAAGAGTGCTTACTTACAAAAAGACAGCGGGGCAGGTCGGCCATGTGGGACCATACTCAAGTGCTCGACAGTATAACTGCACTGACGCATCTGTATAAAGACGACAGCATTGTTGCCACCAACCTTCTTATTCAGTAGCTTATTCTAACAGCAGTTTTAAAAAAACAATTCCAATTGGCCATCGGCCCCTATGACCAATTTAACCCGCTCTCTGCTTCTTAAATTACGATACTGCGTTAACTCTTACAGAATTTCGACTTTTTTCAGAACAAACTACAATGTTAATGCTGAATAACGCAAAGAGCACATTTAAAATACTTATTATACTGCGTAAAAGACAGTATCGTGTATCAGTGAATTTTATGTCATGTTAATCGATCATCTACGTATTTTTGGTCAAGACAATTTGTCATGTCTGATCAGAGATCGGTAAGTATTAAGACGTTTAATTCCAAATATAGCTGAAAACGCATTCATTTTCTTGAATGTGCAGTGAATCAGCGCTAACCTGTAATCTCAAATGTATAGAGTTCTGCTCCACGATGATATCTAAATTTTTTGTCAGTGCTTAACTCAACTTTCGCCTCTGCATTCCTTTGTACGTGGTGCCAAACTGCACAAAGAGCGTAGTTCAGAGTTTCGTTAAAAATTCCGACAGAGCTGGGGATCAAAGTCAATACGTAAGTTCAAAAATGGTTCAAATGGCTCTGAGCACTATGGGACTCAACATCTGTGGTCAGAAGTCCCCTAGAACTTAGAACTACTTAAACCTAACTAATCTAAGGACATCACACACATCCATGCCCGAGGCAGGATTCGAACCTGCGACCGTAGCAGTCGCGCGGTTCCTGACTGAGCGCCTAGAACCGCTAGACCACCGCGGCCAGCCAATACGTAAGTCAGAGGAAGTTAATGGGTATCACTCGTAGTAGATTCATGGTGCCAGTTCCGTCCAGCAGTACTTCAGACATTAGTCGAGTCCATGCCACGTCGTGTAGCGGTACTTCTGCGAACTCGCGGGGGCCCTGCACGATATTAGGCAGGTGTACCATTTTCTTTGGCTCTTCATTGTTGGTGGAATGTAGAAAAAATTACTTTCTTTCATGCGTAATTTAAAATAACATCCATAAATACGAGGTGTTTTCAGTCAGTAATACATCTTTTTCTCGGCCAGCTTCTGTTGAAAAAATGCGGAATTTATTGTGGCACATGGTAAAATATTCCCGTTTCAGCCCCTGTAGTTTTATGAAGTTTGTATACGTAGACTTGAAAACGGCGTCTGTAACAGAGATGCATTCCCAGCAAAGATCTGGAAAACCAGAGCGTCGCAGATATTCATAGGCCCTTGCAGCTTTTCTACGGAGACCTGTCACTCAGTAAGAACACCGCGTGCCGTTGGGTGAGGCGTTCGTCATCATCGCAACAAGATGGCGCAGGTGCCGGCCAGCCGCACACAGCTGTCACTCCCGTAATGCTGGGACGTGCGGACACTCTCACTCGAGGTGACGTCGCACCACAATAAAACTCCTCGCTGCTCGACTGGACGTCTCTGTTGGTAGTGCTGACACACTCGTCTTCCAGTCGGGCTTCTCAAACGAGTTTGCTCCTTCCGTTCGTCGTCGCCTGACGGAAGACCGTAAAGAGCAACGAACGAGCATCTGTGCGGAAGTGCTTGCGCCTTACGAGGCTGATAGTGACAATTTTTTATGGAACACCATCACAGGCGACGAAATGTGGTTTCAACACTTCGATCCTGAAAGACAACGGCAACCCATGGAGTGGCGCCACACCATCTCCCGTCCGAAGGAAAAGCTCAAAACCGCACACTCGGCCGGTAAAGTCATGGCAGCGGTCCCCTGGCACTGAAGAGGTTATTCTATTTGATATCCTCCCTAATGGTGGAACGATCAACTCCGAAGTGTATTGTGCTACCCTCAGGAAACTGAAGAAACTACATCAGCTTGTACGTTGCCATAAAAATGCAAACGAAGAACTTAGCTAATCGTTAAACCGTTACTAAATATGTTAACTTCGTTAAACGTTAAAGCGTTACTTTGCCGGAGATTTATCGGGAGTTGAAGTTAATCGTTGATCGTAAATTGGTAATAGAAGACTTTATATCGTGGGTATAGTGAGATGAGCAAGTGAATCAGAGGTATTACCGTTGCTTAAATACACTGAAGAGCCAAAGAAACTGGTACACCTGCCTAATATCGTGTAGGACCCCCACAAAGTGCCGCAACACGACGTGGCATGGACTCGACTAATGTCTAAAGTAGTACTGGGGGGAACTGACTCCATGAATGCTTCACACGTTGCAAGGCTTCCCAGACATGCTCAGTAGCGTCCATGTCTGGGGAGTTTGATGGCCAGTAGAAGTGTTTAAACTCAGAAGAGTGTTCCTGGAACCACTCTGTAGAAATTCTGGGCGTGTGGGGTGTCGCATTGTCATGCTGTAATTGATAAAGTCCGTCGGAGTGCGCAATGGACATGATGCTTACGTACGTTGTAAGAGGTATGCGCTGCCTGCGATATGCAAAGTATAAGAGAATCGCAGACCAGAGAGCAGTGTTGACTGAGTAGGAACTGTGTAGCTGTAGCAGTAAGTCTGCTAGTCTGCGCTTGTCTAGTCTGGAGTCTGCTCTGGTCTGGTCTGGTGTATCGTGTTGGCTGGGCCGGTCGTGGTGCAGCGATGACGGAGCCTGAGCGTTATAGTATAAGGTAAAAGCAGCCTCGCGCATATCTAGTAATGTTAAGTGAACTCCCATGTAAATCTTTTAAAAATGTCCTAATAATAATCTTTGTCATATAAAGTAATTTCTAACAAGCATTCATTTCAATTTAAAGAATTTACTAATTTCTCCAATCCATGATCATTCCGATTGTTGCAAAAGAAAAATCAGTTGCTTCCTTTCATAAATCACAAATGTATAGGCCAGCATTGCACAGAGCTGTGCCGGAAAAAGCTATTGTAAAGAGCAGATAGTTGCCGACTTTATCGAGGTAAGAATTTTTGCTTTTTATTCAGAATGATCTTACAGGGCCATGACGCAGCACTGTTGTCGTCCAAAATTTACCAGGTTACTGAATTTTTTTTATTTATTACGAGGTTTAGGAATTTTTCTGTTTCGAGCTTACATTAAATGAGAAAAGAATTTTGTGGGTACATTAAATGGGAAATACATTTTGTGTGGAGGTTAAATGTGAATGAATTCCTGTAGGGAGGTTATAAATGGGAACCAATTTTGTTCTGAGGTTACACTAAAAAATTTGAATTATAATCATCATTATTATTATTTATACAATTTCGTGTGGGGAGTTTACAACGTGTCACCTGTCGTATCTAGACGTATCAGGGTTCCCATATCACTCCGCCTGCACACGTTCCACACTATTACAGAGCCTGCACCAGCTTCAACAGACCCTGCTGACATGCGGGGTCCACAGATTCATGAGATTGTCTCCATACCTGTACACGTCCATCCGCTCGATACAATTTGAAACGAGACTTGTCCGACCAGGCAACATGTTTCCAGTCATCAAAAGTCCAATGTCGGTGTTGACGGGCTCAGCAAGACATAAAGCTTTGTGTCGTGCAGTCATCAAGGCTACAAGAGTGGACCTTAGACTCCTAAAGCCCATATCGATTATGTCTCATTGAATGGTCCGCACGCTGACACTTGTTGATGGCCCAGCATTGAAGACTGCAGCAATTTGCGGAAGGGTTGCACTTCAGTCACGTTGAACTATTTTCTCAAATCGTCGTTGATCCCATTCTTGCAGGATCTTTCTCCGGCCGCAGCGATGTCGGAGATTTGATGTTTTAACGGATTCCTGATATTCACGGTACACTCGTGAAATGGTCGAACGGGAAAATCCCTAGTTCATCGCTACCTCGGAGATGCTGTGTTCCAACGCTCGTGCGCCGACTATAACACCACGTTCAAACTCACTTAAATCGTGAAACTTGCCAGTGTAGCATCAGTAATCGATGTAACAGCTGCGTCAGACACTTGTTAGGTATGCGTTGCCGACTGCAAGGCCGTATTCTGCGTGTTTGCATATCTCTGTATCTGCATACGCATACCTAGTAGAAATGTTTTGGTTGGGGAAGTTTAAGTAGGACACCAAAGATAAATAAAACAAACAGGTTAATCATTTAATTGTTTAGTTTTATAGTTATTCAGTTATCAATGTTAAATCACGGTAGAATCAAAATACAATGGAATTAGATGGTATCATACATTAGGTGCATGTTTTCCTTCACGAATATCAACACATTAAAGGTTTCATCCGAGGGCGGGCTCGTTCAGCAGACAAAATTTTTTGCCTATGGAAAAACGTCGTTCGACTGCAGCACTCGAGGGTAAAGAGGTGTTATATTTAATAAACAAATTTCCTGAAACCAGTTCCCCAGGAAATACTGCATCGTTTAACGAGCCTTTTGATTGCACGTCCAGCCACATTTTTACTGCACCCTGCACTTTTCACAGACATGTTGCTACTAGGCTACTCTTTAGATTGAGTGTTAGACAAAAAAAAATCTTCCCCTTCACCTTCATTGTTGAGCTTCCGCCGAATCCGCTTAAAGTATCTTTGTCTTTTGAACTTTCGACGGCTTTGTGCCTTAAAGTGTATTCTACAACGTCAGGCTCTATCGAGAAATCGATATCGTCGTTCGATTTGAGTTACGAGTGTGTTGTAGTATGGTCTTTGACACAACAGATGTTAGTACTTTCACGTCGGTATTGAGAAAACAATATGACTGGAGCACGCTTGACATTCGAGCAACGAAAATGTATTGTGAAGTGGTTTTTCAAGTTTGATAATGCAGTTGAAACGTTCCCTTAAAAAATTTATACATAACTGTGCTTAAACTGACACACAATATTTTTAGCGCAACGCAATCTGACTTTCAAAAATCCCTACAAAAGAATGGCCCTGACTAACATTAACCTATACCTTTCACAAATCACTTACCTCACAAAAATCTTCGTTACTCGAACTACTGCAATTCAGCGAGCGCCACTACTGCCAGCTAAATAAAAGATTCAAACTACGGAAGGCACTAAGTACTGATATGAATAGTTAGCAAATGAAAGATTTTAATAGAGAACAAACAATGTATTTACCTTAGAAGTATTGAAAAATCATAATATACATAGCAGTTCATGACATCCAGTCTTACAAATTTCAAAACTCCGCCATTTCTCTCCCCACATCCACCACTGCTGGCGGCTCATCCAACTGCGCAACGCTACGCGCTGTTAACATCCAGCTGCCCAACACTACAATGGCAGACAACAATGCAAACTAGCCACAGACTGCACACACCACAGCCAGTGATTTCTCATACAGAGCGCTACGTGGCGTTACCAATAAGAAAACCTAAAAAGCCTACTTACATAGCCCCCATGCTCCCCACAAAAAATTTTACAAATTGTTTTGAGCAGTCGCCAATAGTGATTTGATAAAATTGTTCATAATTACAATAACAAAGAAAACATAAGCACACACTTATTGATACAATGTTGGTCAAAAGCTAAAATTTTCTCATGGTCCATAAAGACAGTCCTGATCATTCATCGCAGTAAAATTGCAGTTTTTGTTTTCTCAAAGTCTGCGCAGTAAAAGACAATGCACACGGAAGTAGTGGATTTCAATGCAGTCTTGAAGAAGTAGTGTTGTCCTTCCAACAGAAAGACAGTGCTGACTCTTGATATGCAGACAGGGAATGGTCCACAACAGAGCAAACCCACAGCAGAGTCAGTGGAAGTTTTGAAGAATATTGGTAGGTAGGTCATCACAGAGCAGACCCACTGTAGTCCTGGTAGAGAGTATGGTATTGGTGGGCCACCAGAGGTGCAGACCCACTGCAGTCCTTGTAGAGATAATGGTACTGGTAAGTCAGCAAAGGTGTAGACCCACTGTAGTCCTTGTAGAAATGGCCAGCAGCCATCTGCTGCGACTGTGCAGGTGCACAGTCACCATCGAAGAGTCTTGTGGAGAATATAGCAAGTCCATAAACCACCACTTGTGCACTCACAAAGTTTTTGGAATTGTCCTTAGAACCAGCAATGCTGTTAACCAGTCCCTTGCTGAATAATCAACACACATCCAAACACTAACAGTCCTCTTTTTTTCACATATTGTGAATATACTATGACCAACAGATATATGTGCAGTGAAATGAATGCTTACAAGTTACTTAATTTGATGAACTGGTGTCAATTACAATTTTATAACATGAGAATACAATAACAAAGGTACAAAATACATCATTCAAAAACATAACAATACAGATAACATTTGTAGTAGTACAGGCTTTACAAAAGAATAGAAATAACGTATACATCAGTGTTACAGGAATTATGACATAAGTTCATACATAAAAGATCAGAATAACTTTTGAAACATCAACTTTACACATGAGCATTAAAACAAAACAGAATAAATAATGTCTAAGCATATTTACAAGGTAAATAACATATTATCAGAAACATCATAAATTACGAGCTCCACAGTGTAATCATGCTTCCAAGTAATAAGCGTGTTGTATTTGCGATGCTTTCTACAAAGAAATGTCAATAACGAGGATAATGGCCTCCTTTTTTCTCCACCTGTGCCTCTGAAAGGTACACACTAATGGCTTTTTTCCAGGCGACTGTCGCGCAGCTGCCCACGTAATGCATCGTGCCCACGACACATTACGTGAAGGTCACTTAACTTTCTTACCGAAATATTTAAAACACCAGTTTGCACTACAGTGGCAGTCTCATATAAAAATTTCACAGTTCGAGAATTTGCGTTGCAAATCTGTAGAAACAAATTCCTATAAATATAATAGTGTCCAAAAAATTTTCGCCGGCATTGTGATACATTCACGCATTTACACATATTTCATAACTCTTAAAGTACGATTCTCGGTTTCCAACATCCTTTTTCACAAGCCAGAGTCCCTAACCAGTACTCATTATTCCTTACCTTATTCGTCGACACTTATTCAATATTTCATCATAACAGATACGTAACATAATCAAATTCCTCATATACGGTAGCATCATCTTATTGATCATAAACATACCTCAACAGCATAATACACATCATCGTCGTAAAAATAAAATAATAACACCTCAGTCAAATCTCAAAATCGTCATAGCTTTCTGCAATAATTTCAAAACCTAAAAAGAATTCTCTGCTCATTTCAATAGTGTCATCTACCTCAAACGTACTTTAAAATCATGCTCCCTTACCAAATACGACATTCAAAGCTCTCATAGTATCACAATGGTTCTGAAAAAATATGAACAGTCCACAAAGTGCAGACAAAATACAATTTCATAAGTGTGAAGTTATCCATCTGTGTAATTACGTAAACATCTGTCACTGAAGTAGTAAAAGAAATGTTTCTTTCTCTGTTAAATAATCAGATAGCTGTGTAATTCTGCGTTAGAGAAATATGGTACCAAAGTGTAAAGTTGTATAAGCAAATACCATATTAGCTAGGGCTCCTTGTGCTTGCCAAACACATGGTACACAAAGTAAGCGTGTACCCCCCCTGAGGATAAATGTAATTATACCCTCAGGTGTTACAGATTACAGCAATGGAATGAAATGTATCACGGAAAACTTTCTTTGTAAGTCAAAAATCTTGAAAAATAAATGGCTCAAGTACAAAATTAATCTCTCAAATGCGTGTCCTGTAGCGCTAAATGTGCGTCTTGTTGTAAGATAATTCTGTGGAAGTGTCGTAGTTATCGTCCTCTGTAAGCAAAGTTCTGCTGAAGTCAATGTACTTACCTCATCATAAACGAAAGTGAAATGCTTTGCGTATGGATATCTTAGTTATTACGCTTATTGCCGTGATGATGAAAGTACTGTGCTGTAACGTATTGTTGTGGTACAGAAAAAGCAGTCTCATTGTAGCTATACCACAAAAGTTACTACTAAAACATGTATTACTTTCCAGAATAATACAGAAAAATTGTGCAGATATAAAACAGAAACCCTGCAAAAACAACATTGTATATTGTCACTCATTAGTAGCGTCGTGATAAAATCGTGTAGGTGTCACATAAACTAATCACTGTGTCATCTGGTATCTCACAGAAAGTACTTTAAATCCAGAATGTATTTTCAAGTAATCCAAAATGTTGCATTAAAATCTCATTAGCAGTACCAGTATATGTTCTAAGTATGTAAGCCTTATAGTCTTTATGTAATCGTGCAACTAACAGGCAAGAATATACACACACAACAACACTGTGACGTCTGTTCACTATAACAATGCATTCGTAATTTCTGTTTAAATAAGTTCTCTTGGTTCTTGACTGGATATTTCACTTCAAACATTGTTGCATGTTAACAGATTCTGACAAAGAGTACTAGTAACGTGAAGTGAAAAATTTTATAGCAAAGACTAAATTAAAAGAACAGATTATCTCTCAATAAACAGTTTTACGTGTGAAATGTGGTGCAATCCTTTACTCTTCCTAGTACGCAGAGATTCAACTTGAACGCAATTATCATGTGGTATACGTCGGTAAGGAATACTGGAATTTTTCTCAAGGTTAGCGTCTATGTTATTTTTCGCTGAGCCAGCCGGCGCACGTGACTGCCTGCAGTGCGAGTCATTGTCTGTCTCTTTGTTGGCACGCGTCGTTATTGGGATTAGGAGACTTAACTTCTACAAATTCACCTTGACGAGAAGGCCCTGCCCTGTTTGAAGCTCGCCAGTTCTGATGGAATTCAGGTCTGTCGTTTTGTCGGTAGTTTACATAGTTTTTTGTTTGTCGGTCATGTGGTGGAGAATTTCTCCCGGAATCGTAACTGCGTGGTGGACCGTTGCGTCTGAAGTTATTCTGTCTCCCTTGATAATAATTATTTTGGTTTCCATATTGTCTTATTGTCTGATTCTATGGTTGTCTCTGTCACATTCATTACTATGGAAAAGCGATCT
This sequence comes from Schistocerca nitens, assembly GCF_023898315.1. Lineage (NCBI taxonomy): Eukaryota > Metazoa > Arthropoda > Insecta > Orthoptera > Acrididae > Schistocerca > Schistocerca nitens. The sequence continues at coordinate 865,478,550 of NC_064618.1, read as the reverse complement.
TTCTTTGTAACTATTATTCTGCCAACGGTTGTCATACGGATGGTGTCTGTTTTGGTCACGATTTGTGTTGTGAGAATAGCCTTGTCGTGTCCAGTTATTATTTCTTTCATCGCGGAATTGCGACGGATGTGGACTGTATTTTTTGTGTTCCTGTTTTCGCGCTCCGCGATTGTCAGTGTCAATTTCTAATTCTTGTAAGAGTTCCTGAAAAGCTTCAATGTCATCTTTGCAACGTCCTGCTAAAATAATATGTCGTAAATGTTAAGGCAATTTGCTTAAGCAAATACGGATGAGTTCTGAGGGGCTGTATGGGCTGATTCTTGTGCAACATGTCTTCAAAATATTTCACAAGACTGGAAAATTCAGATTGTTCGAAACGTTTCATCATTATAATGCTATGTTTTACTCGGTCTTGTGTAGCTTGAGACCAATATGCTGAGAGGAAGGCATGATAAAATTCTCCTTCACTGTGACAATCGTGAATGACCGATCGCATTCTTACAGCTGGTTCATTCTCCAAGTAGCCACACATAAATTCTAACCTGTGCTCCAATGACCAGTTGGGAGGAAAACAATGAGAGAATTGATGGAGCCACGCTTGTGGATGCATGTCGTTGCCAGAATTCTTAAATGTTTTGAATTTACGTGTAGTAATGAACAGCTTAAAGTCAAAATCATCGTGTCGACGAGTCGCATATCGGTCATTGTTACGTCGTTTCGGCGGTTCCATCTCAAAATTCGGTGTACCTTGCCAATTTCTTTCATAATTTCCGAAGTGCCCTGTGTTATCATTTTGTGGCTGTTCAGTATTTCTATGTCCCTCTTCCCGTATTGGAGCGCGAGTGTCCTCTGAAATATGTAATTCTTGTATTACTTGTGCCAACTGATCCTGTACTTCCCGGATTTCTCTTTTGTACTGTGTATTGATTTGATTTTGATTTTGTTTGAATTTTCTAATTTGTTCATACTCTTCAGTGTCCGTGAAGGCTACAGGTCTTGTGTCGTTCGGATCATCATCTACCTTTGTAGATAAGTTAGTGAACTGATCTGAAAGTTCGGCTACTTTATCCGTTAGTGAAATTATTTCCTCTGTGTGTTTTTCTGAACCAAGTTTCAGAGTGTCCATTTGTGTTGAAATCGTATCTACTGTGTCATTTAAGTTTTCCTGAGTTTTTGCAAGTTGCGTAACCGAATCGGTAGATGCAACTGAGTCAATTTAAGCTTGCAAGGTGTCGTGATTTTCATGAACAATAGTTTGCAGTTCTTTTATGGCTGCTTCGTGATTCTGTAATGCATTTTCATGACGAGAAAAAATAGGTTGGAAATGCTCACAAATTTGTGTTTTTACGTCGTTACAGACTTTTTGACATTTCGATTCGATTTTATGTAACTCAGTAGTTAAATCTTCAAGTGTTTGTTCAAGTGTGGTGTGAAGATTTTGTTCCATTGTGTCTAACTTTTGAAGATTTTGTCCCATTTGTTTCTGATTTTGTTCAAGCGTTGTGTCTAACTTTTGTAGCCTTTGTCCCATTTGTTGCATTAACTGTAATAACAGTGCACTGGTGTCTGAAACATGTTCCTCAGTGCTATTCGGCAGTGCATTTGAACCGGCAATATTCGCATTTTGAAAAGCAGAAAATGTGTCTTGATTTATTTGAGAAAACGGTGAGGACGCAAAACCTGAATCTACAGTATTTCCAAGATTGTGTCCTGTCATTTCGGAATCCTGAGGCGAGCTGTTGCCGACCGATCGATCGATAATGCTTCCCTGTTCACTAATTGTTTCACTGCCTACACCATTATTTGCAGCTCGCTCCATTTCCCTATGCACAATTACCAAATTACTACTTTGAACATTAGTTAATTCATTACATGGTGGCGCTAACACACTGCTTTCGTCTTCACTGTCATTTCTCAGTTTACTTTGGAGCCTAGTATTACGTTTTTCACACGCCATTATTGTCACAATATTTCACACGATAACACAGAAAAGCACAATTTGAAGAGCAAAAATAAGAGAACACATTAACATAGCACTGAAAAAAATATATAGTTAATTGCAAGCGCAGCTGTGAAATACTTGGTGCAAATTTACATGCATGCCACAAGTGTTTTACTGTACAACAATGAAAGCCTGCAACTACAAAGGAGATTCTCTCTACAATTACGCGCTAGCAATAAACAAAATCTACACTATTTACACGAACTACAAGAAAAAAATCAGAAGATTCCTTGGCTAAGGGTCGACATATGAAACGTCCCCTTAGAAAAATTTATACATAACTGTGCTTAAACTGACACACAATATTTTTAGCGCAACGCAATCTGACTTTCAAAAATCCATACAAAAGAATGGTCGTGACTAACATTAACCTATACCTTTCACAAATCACTTACCTCATAAAAATCTTCGTTACTCGAACTACTGCAATACAGCGAGCGCCACTACTGCCAGCTAAATAAAAGATTCAAACTACGGAAGGCACTAACTACTGATAGGCATAGTTAGCAAATGAAAGATTTTAATAGAGAACAAACAATGTATTTACCTTAGAAGTGTTGAAAAATCATAATATACATAGCAGTTCATGACATCCAGTCTTACAAATTTCAAAACTCCGCCATTTCTCTCCCCACATCCACCACTGCTGGCGGCTCACCTCCAACTGCGCAACGCTACGCGCTGTTAACATCCAGCTGCCGCCGGCCGCGGTGGTCTCGCGGTTCTAGGCGCGCAGTCCGGAACCGTGCGACTGCTACGGTCGCAGGTTCGAATCCTGCCTCGGGCATGGATGTTTGTGCTGTCCTTAGGTTAGTTAGGTTTAAGTAGTTCTAAGTTCTAGGGGACTAATGACCACAGCAGTTGAGTCCCATAGTGCTCAAAGCCATTTGAGCCATCCAGCTGCCCAACACTACGATGGCAGACAACAATGCAAACTAGCCACAGACTGCACACACCACAGCCAGTGATTTTTCATACAGAGCGCTACGTGGCGTTACCAATAAGAAAACCTAAACAGCCTACTTACACAGTTGAAGTGCAATGTCAGTGGAGGTATTGAGAAAACAAGATGACTGCAGCACGCTTGACATTCGAGCAACGAAAATGTATTGTGAAGTGGTTTTTCAAGTTTGATAATGCAGTTGAAGTGCAAGGTCAGTGGAGGCGGAAGTTTGAAACAGAACCGCACCCCCGCCTGACAATTAAACACATCATTGACAAGTTTGAATTGCATTGAACGATTTGTGATATTCACAAAGGAAGATCAGAAAGACAGCGTACAGCTACAAGTCCTGCTTCGTCGGCTCTCGTGTTGGAAACGTTTGTTAATCCTCCATAGACGTCTGCTACGCAATGTGCATGTGAAGTGGGGATTAGCAATGCAAGTGTACGAAGAATTCTGAAAGCTGAAAAGTGGGAAGTTTACATTCCGCGATTACTGCACGCGATTAATGATGACGATCCTGATCATCGAATGAAACTTTGAGAATGGTATCAGCAAATGGTAACTGATGACGAACAATTTGTGTCGAAGGTAGTGTGGAGTGAGGAGGCACAATTTAAACTTAATGGAACCGAGAATGGGCTTAACGGCAGTGTGTACTGGGCGCCTGAAAACCCGTTGTTTATATGGATAAAGCGGTCAATCTACCAGGAGTTCATGTGTGGTGTGGACTATCATCGAGGGGCTTAGTAGGACCCTTTTTCTTTGAAAGAGAAGTTTACCTGGAAATGTTAGACACATCAATTTTGCCAGGTATACGTGTGCTTTATGGAGCTGTTGAAGAGGTCTTCTACCGACAGGGTGCCACCACACAACCACCTAGCTGTACGAGCTTTCGTGGATGACGATTTTCAGGGGCATTGGACTGGACGAAGAGGGCCCATTGAGTTCCCTCCACGGTCGCCAGATCTAACATCTATGGACTTTCACTTGTGGGGAACTGTGAAAGGCATGCTGGAGGAACTTCGCCATGAGATTACAGTGACATATGCAGCGATCTCCACTGTGACTTTGATGTTGTTGCGGCGACCGCTCGTCATTCTGTTACGTGTACAGCCGCCAACGGTGAACATTTTCAACATTTAAAGTAACCATGCGCTAAACTGAAGGTTGTACAACATGTGTTATCAATTATTGAATATAAAGTAAACACATAAGTAATACTTTTCGTTCCTTAAAGTGTATATACACTATTGGCCATTAAAATTGCTACACCACGAAGATGACGTGCTACAGACGCGAAATTTAACCGACAGGAAGAAGATGCTGTGATATGCAAATGATTAGCTTTTGAGAGCATTCACACAAGGTTGGGGCGCCGGTGGCGACACCTAAAACATGCTGACGTGAGGAAAGTTTCCAACCGATTTCCCATACACAAACAGCAGTTCACCGGCGTTGCCTGGTGAAACGTTGTTGTCATGCCTCGTGTAAGGAGGAGAAATGCGTACCATCACGTTTCCGACTTTGATAAAGGTCGGATTGTAGCCTATGGCGATTGTGGTTTATCGTATCGCGACATTGCTGCTCTCGTTGGTCGAGATCCAATGACTGTTAGCAGAATATGGAATCGGTGGGTTCAGGATGGTAATACGGAACGCCGTGCTCGATCCCAACGGCCTGGTATCACTAGCAGTCGAGATGAGAGGCATCTTATCCGCATGGCTGTAACGGATCGTGCAGCCACGTCTCGATACCTGAGTCAACAGATGGGGACGTTTGCGAGACAACAACCATCTGCACGAACAGTTCGACGACGTTTGCAGCAGCATGGACTATCAGCTCGGAGACCGTGGCTGCGGTTACCCTTGACACTGCATCACAGACAGGCGCGCCTGCGCTGGTGTACTCAACGACGAACCTGGGTCCACGAGTGGCAAAACGTCATTTTTTCGGATGAATCCGGGTTCTGTTTACAGCATCATGATGGTCGCATCCGTGTTTGGCGACATCGCGGTGAACGCACATTGAAAGCGTGTATTCGTCATCGCCATACTGGCGTATCACCCGGCGTGAGCCGGCCGGTGTGGCCGAGCGGTTCTAGGCGCTACACTCTGGAACCGCGCGACCACTACGGTCGCAGATTCGAATCCTGCCTCGGGCATGGATGTGTGTGATGTCCTTACCTTAGTTAGGTTTAAGTAGTTCTAAGTTCTAGGGGACTGATGACGTTAGAAGTTAAGTCCCATAGTGCTCAGAGCCATTTTTTGAACCCGGCGTGATGGTACGGGGTGCCATTGTTACACGTCTCGGTCACCTCTTGTTCGCATTGACGGCACTTTGAACAGTGGACGTTACATTTCAGACCAGTGGCTCTACCCTTCATTCGATCCCTGCGAAACCGTACATTTCAGCAGGATAATGCACGACCGCATGTTGCAGGTCCTGTACGGGTCTTTCTGGATACAAAAAATGTTGGACTGCTGCCCTGTCATCTCCAGATCTCTCACCAATTGAAAACGTCTGGTCAATGGTGGCCGAGCAACTGGCTCGTCACAATACGCCAGTCAATACTCTTGATGAACTGTGGTATCGTGTTGAAGCTGCATGGGCAGCTGTACCTGTACACGCCATCCAAGCTCTGTTTGACTCAATGCCCAGGCGTGTCAAGGCCGTTATTACGGCCAGAGGTGGTTGTTCTGGGTACTGATTTCTCAGGATCTATGCACCCAAATTGCGTGTAAATGTAATTACATGTCAGTTGTAGTATAATACATTTGTCCAATGAATACCCGTTTATCATCTTCATTTTTTCTTGGTGTAGCAGTTTTAATGGTCAGTAGTGAACATTTTTCAGGCGGACACTGTATTTCCACTCGACTGTTGCCATACATTTTCGAGTGCCAACACTTGTTTTTCTCGCTCGCACTCGACTGTTTTCATCAATCCCGCGCAGCTGGCGTAACCACACACCTACGTGATCCGAACTTGTCAGAACATGATTTCAGCGGGCGGCGCGGCGTCGTTTTTGTCCTAAAGATTAGGTAAGTAATGAACGATTAACGGATAAACGGTCTTTTGCCCAGCTATGATGGTATCGTCCTCTTCAGAAGAGCTCATTATTGCAACTGAAAATGAAACAGAAACGTGATCTTGCCTTCTTGTTGCTTGTCGTATCACGAGTCGCAGCGCTTAAATCGCAAATTCTATCGCCCCAGTGAGAACCGCGCCCGCGTTTGCTGCAGTCTGGCTTTAGTTCGTTTTAAATTTCCAGTTCGTTTACGTGAGAAGGATGGCAGTTCACTAGCTAGTTCATAGTTGCCCTTCATCAGCTTGGTTGTTTTTTAAAATGTGTTCCAACAATGCATTTCTAGTACCATAAACTTACAATGAGAGCGAAGATTTTTGTGACCTATGGAACGGATTTTAGTTCGTTGTTGATCAGATGACGCAGAAATCACTTGAAGTAAGCAAGAAACATTACGAATAATCGAAATCGGAATGTGTGGACAGAGGTTTGATTCTCAGTCAAGTTCGAAGTCTTTAACCCAGCGCCACACAATGCAGTGTGTTTTCGACAGTCAACAGTTGTCAGTTTTTAGTAGCTACCCAAGTTTCATTGTACGTACGATGACAACGCCGGGAGCAGAATAAAGACTCGTCTCGCTTTTACTGCTCAAGCTGTCAATATGCAGGGTGACACTTATTGAACTACATGAAATAAAATTGTCATAATTTCTGAACAGCTTGCGTTAGAACGTTCAAACTGCACTACTGGCTGCGGGGCATGATGGGAATTAGTATGTGCACACATACGAAGCCCACTTTCATTTGCATGGGTTCGTCAATAAGCAACATTGGCGCATCTGGGGGACTGAGAATCCACAGTTAGCGATCGAGAAGTCTCTTCACCCTCAACGAGTGACTATGTGGTGAGCAGTGTCCAGTCACGGAATAATCGGTGCGATATTTCTTGATGGTACGGTGACTACCGAACGGTACGTGAAGGTTTTGCAAGATGGTTTCGTCTCCAATATTTAAAGTGACACTGATTTCGACACGATGTGGTTCATGGAGCTCGACCCCATCGAAGCAGGAGAGTGTTTGATGTCGTGGAGGAGCATTTTGGGGACCGCACTGTAGCTCTGGATTACGCAGAGGCCACTGGCATAGGCCTCGATTAGCGCCATATTCTCCAGATCTGAACGCGTGCGACTCCTTTTTGTGGGGCTGTATCAAAGACTATGTGTACAGCAATAAGCCCAAAACCATTGCTGTGCTGAAAACAGCCATTCTGGAGGTCATCGACATGTTCCGACAGTTCAGCGAGCTTGGAAAATTTCGCTATTCGTCTGCGCCACACCATCACCAATGATAGCAGGCATATGGAACATGTCGTAACCTAAATCCGAATATCTGTAGTGACGTTTACATGTTGAATAAAGTGTGTGCATGCCTTAATCTGTAACTAATTTACGTTTTTCTTCATATAGTTCAGCAATTGCCAACCTGTACTTCGCATTTGCTACTACGGAATTAAAATGTCTAAACAGATCTATGAAGTGATAGACCATCATTGCAGGTCGTAGATTTTAACCCGCATTTCACAAAGTCGATATGAGCCCTGCGATAGATGAATTCGACATTACTCATTAAGCAAGGAAGTGCAGTGCTAATGGAATGGCCTCGCATTCGGCGAAATGGCGCTGCAGTTTCAGGTTTCGGAAAATGCCTTAAAGTAACACGACGAAGAAATACGACCATTGTGCGTGACATTTTCGGACCACATAGTATTAATACTGTGTCAGCATGACAGACAGTATACTAATCACCATAATACAGTGAAACCTCGCATAGCGTGCATAATCCGTCCCAGAGCGTTATTCGTAGTGCAAAACTCTCATTAAGCGAAACAATTTATCCCATACAAATTAATATAAAATACGATAATGCGTTCCCTACAGAAAGAGTACTAAAAGTTTTATTTTATTCACCCCATTTTCTCAAAGAAAATTATACATACAGTATTATGTACTTTATTGTTCACGAAACATAACTAATTCTTTTTTATACTCATTTATTTCTGCTGATGCTTCAGAACTTGTCGAAAATGTGACACCGCGTTATCGTCAAATAAATCTGTAGGGCGCGTAGCCACTGCTTTATCAGGGTCGTGACTTTCAGTGTGCGATTCAGCCGATTCCCATGCTCTGAGCACTTTTCCTATCATGCCCAAAGATTTCTGCTTTGTTGGTACCGCCTCCTCTTCCTCCTCCTCTGAAGAACTCCACTCCACAACTTCCTGTTGTGAAACACACTGCAACTCCACAAGCTCTCCGGTGGTCTTTTCTCGGCTGTGATCTTCCACAAGCTCATGGAAATCATTGTTATCCACTTCTAGTCCCAAGCTCTTGGTCAAAGACACAATCTCGTTGACTAGAGTCTCCACTGGTACTGACTCAAATGCCTCAGACTCACATTCGACAACGCAATCTGGCCAAAGCTTCTTCCAAGCAGAAGTGAGAGCTCTCTTGGTAACTCCTTGCCACGCCTTTTAGATCATCTTGACGCAGGCAACAATGTTGAACTGATATTTCCAAAAATCCCAGAGAATGAGGTTGGTAGCTTCAGTCAGCTCAAAGCAATGTTCGAAGAATGCTTCAGTGGAGAGCTTCTTAAAGTTAATAATCTGCTGGTCCATAGGCTGGGCTAAGAAAGTGCTTTTGGGAGGCAGAAATTGGATCTTGATGCATTGAAATTCTTCAAGGAGGTGGTCGTGTGGGCCGGATAATGGGCGGGAGACATGGAGTAGCAGATTCATCTCAATCAAATATTTTTTCACCTAAGGACCAAACACTTCATTGATCCAATCGCAAAAAAGATCACATGTCACCCAAGCCTTGTTGTTGGACCTCCACATCACATTTAACCTCTCTTCTGGACGTCACACTTGTTGAAGGCTGGTGGAGTTTCTGAATGGTAAACAAGCGGCGATTTAATTTTCAAATCGTCGCTTGCATTGACACAGAATAGCAGTGTGAGACGGTCTTTCATTGACTTGTGACCTAGTAATGCCTTCTCCTCTGCTGTTATAAAGGTACACTTCGGCATCTGTTTCCAGAAGAGACCGGTCTCGTCACAATTAAAAACCTATTGTGGCAGATAACACTCAGAATCTACGAGCTTATTTAAATTGCTGATGAGTTCTTTGCTGCGTTTGTCGGAGCTGGCTGCTTTGCCGTTCCTCACAACGCTGTGGGTGCCGATCCTTCTCTTAAGACTCTCGAACCACTCACGGCTTCTCTGAAACATTTCTTCGGCCGCTAATGATCCTGGCTTCTTCTTAATGAGGTCGGCGGAAATCATTCTCGCCCTCTCACACATGATGTTCTCGTTAATAGTGTCGCCTTGCAATTGCTTTCGACATCGTCCAGAATACGAAACCGTTATTTAGGTACTCTTGTCATTCCTTTAGAGGCATCTACCTCCTTGTTCGTGAGGATAGTGCAAATAGTTGATATAGACCGATTGTATGCGCGTGCTAAATCAGCAACGCTTACAATACGTTCGCGTTTTTCAATGATTTTAAGTTTCATTTCGAAGGTCATTATCTTTTTCTTATGGTCGTCTTCTTGCTGCTTTATCTTCGGGGACATTTCTGTGAAGGTAATTAAAATTTGCAGAGAAAAGAACAATGTGTGAATAGAAGTTTAAATGTGTGATCACAAGCTACACAAAGATTGTAGCAGAAAGAGCGCTAAACTCAGACTGCAGTACGTACCAAAGACATTGTTCATACGAGGCTGCCGACAATGAAAGGTATTCATATTGTTGAACGTTTCCCAGCCACACGCAAACGGCAGATGACGTCACACTATATCGTCGTCACTCGTTATGTGAAACATCGCTCGTTAAGCGAGTCATTTACGATTTGTTTTGCTGGCTATGGGAATTGCGCTTTATGAAGGTGCTCGTTAAGTGAGGTTCCACTGTAATACGATCACAGCCATCTCCCAAGTCTCGACGTTCAAGGGAACTGGAATGCTCAATCATTTCTAAATGTTTCCCTCGTCAGTTGCTGACATCGAAGAAGATAGCCTGTAACTGATATAACAACACACCCACAATGATCGCACGTATTTCGACAAGGTCGAGATAACGACGGTAAAGGATGAGAACGCCTTCGGTAACGAATGTCTCCTCACTGGGAGACAGGCGATGCGGAGAATTCCCGCAAATGACGCAATGAAAGTTGACAGTCGGTGACTCACACGCGTTAAGTGCGGCGCTGCGAGCCGCCAAGACGCCACCGCTCCGGTTGTACCGCGAAAGCTGCACCTGCAGAAGCTGTCGGCGATTTGGACAGAAACTGCATCACGCAAATGCTTGCAGTTTCTGAGACAACAGAAACAAGTCCTCGCGTATAGCGAAGCCACACAAACGTTTAATTCGCAGCTGCCAGTTGTAGGTGTCAACCACACTTTACGGCTCTAAAATCTAATTCTTTCGCAGGTCTTCAATCCTCGTTCAGCTTAACCGAGTATCGAACGTGTACTTTAATATCTCTGCGTTCAAAGAAGCCACCATGCAAAACAAAACAAAAATCAACAAATTAGAACTAGATTTGTCCCGTACCACGCTACGATACAGATATTTTCTTAGGTGCTCGGCCACTACCACCGGATCACGCGTACGGCTAAGCATTACGTGAGTTCCGTTATGAGCTGTTATTTTTTGACTAATGCCTCCTTACAACATTCCACTCATTGTTTGACTCCTGCCGGTGACTCACAAACAGGAATTTCATGGGTAACAGAATTAAACGAACTGTATGGGGTATCGTCTCACTTGTGCGACTGGACTCGTGATTTCCTGTCAGGAAGGTCGCAGTTCGTAGTAATAGAGGGCAAGTCATCGGGTAAAACTGAAGTGATATCAGGTGTTCCCCAGGGAATCGTCCAGGGACCTCTGCTGTTCCTGATCTATATAAATGACCTGGGTGACAATCTGAGCAGTTCCCTTTGGTTGTTCGCAGATGCTGCTGTCTAGTAAGGTCATCCGAAGACCAGTATCAATTGCAAAGCGATTTAGAAAAGATAGCTGTATGGTGTGGCAGGTTGCAGTTGACGCATAATAACGAAAAGTGTGAGGTGATCCACATGAGTTCCAAAAGAAATCCGTTGGAATTCGATTACTCGATAAATAGTACAATTCTAGAGGCTATCAATTCAACTAAGTACCTGAGTGTTAAAATTACGAACAACTTCAGTTGGAAAGACCACATAGATAATATTGTGGGGAAGGCGAGCCAAAGGTTGCGTTTCATTGGCAGGACACTTAGAAGATGCAACAAGTCCACTAAAGAGACAGCTTACACTACACTCGTTCGTCTTCTGTTAGAATATTGTTGCGCGGTGTGGGATCCTTACCAGGTGGGATTGACGGAGGACATCGAAAGGGTGCAAAAAAAGGGCAGCTCGTTTTGTATTATCACGTAATGGGGGAGAGAGTGTGGCAGATATGATACGCGAGTTGGGATGGAAGTCATTAAAGCAAAGACGTTTTTCGTCGCGGCGAGATCTATTTACGAAATTTCAGTCACCAACTTGCTCTTCCGAATGCGAAAATATTTTGTTGAGCCCAACTTACATAGGTAGGAATGATCACCAAAATAAAATAAGAGAAATCAGAGCTCGAACAGAAAGGTTTAGGTGTTCGTTTTTCCCGCGCGCTGTTCGGGAGTGGAATGGTAGAGAGGTAGTCTGATAGTGGTTCGATGAACCCTCTGCCAAGCACTTAAATGTGAATTGCAGAGTAATCATGTAGATGTAGATGTAGATGTATGGCATGCTGTACGCTGATGAGCCGGAACGTTGTAACCATCTACTTAACAGCTTCTTGGTCCGTCTTTGGAACCTAATGGATCACTGATTCTGCACATCGGGAATCCGGCAGTTTGTGGTAGTTTTGTGCAGGTATGTGGCATTAGTTGTCAACGCACACGTCACGTAATTCGCGTAAATGACGGGTCGCTGATTTGAGTACGCGGTGATGGGGCTGTATAGCAACCCATATGAGTTTATCATAACACTTCTCAAACCACTGCAGTACGGTTCTGGCTCCGAGAAACGGACAGTTATACTGCTGAAAGATGGCGTCGCCGTCGGGGAAGACGTCAAACATGAAGGGGGTGCAGGTGGTGAGCAGCTGTCAGCATGTCTTCGATGACGCAAGCGCTGGAGAACGTCTCTTATAGCACAATGCCGCTCCCATCGGCCTGCGCCCGTGGCGTGCTGCACGTTTCCAGTCGCCGTTCACCTCGATGACGGCGGTTGTGGAGACGACCGTCGACGTAGTTTAGCAGAAATATGATTCACCAGAAGGGCCGACACGTTTCCATTGATCGTCGAATCCTGATGGTCCCGTGCTAACTAAAATTGTAACTGACGATGTCATTGAGTCAACATACGAACACGTAGGGGTGGTCTGCTGCGGAGCTCCATGTTTAACAATGTACGATTAACGGTGTGCTCCGAAACACTTGTGCTTGCACCAGCATAGTACTCTTTCTGCTGAGATGCCACAGATCACCGTCTATCCTACTGTACAGAGCAGACAAGCCTCCGAAACACACATTCTGTCAAGAGTCGTGGACGTCCAACCATTTAGCGTCTAGTGGTGGTTTCACTGTCCTTCTACCTGTTCCCGTAGATGCTCACGAGAATAGCACGTGAACAATCGACCAGCATCGCCGTTTTCGAGATACACGTTCACGGGTTCTGCATATTAATACTATTTCCTGTTACAAAGTCGCTTATCTCAATGGATTTCCCCAACTGCAGACCATATCTTCGCTAGGGTGATCCTCCGTCCGTGTCTGCTTCGCTTACATACTTTTGCTATCGCGCACGCGCGCTGAACACCTCCAGGCGGTATCGAACGTCGCTGTGGGCAGTGGTCATGTTTTGGCTTACCAGTTTATACTTCAGAGCTGAGAAAATTATTTTCTCAGTTATGGCGCCGTAAGTCCGGTGCATCTCTTTTGGCAAAACAGGCCCATTCTTCACTAAGGGTTAATCCGGCTACTCACCGAAACGTCAAAACTGCAGTCTGGAACCGCAAGACCGCTACGGTCGCAGGTTCGAATCCTGAATCGGGCATGGATGTTTGTGATGTCCTTAGGTTAGTTAGGTTTAACTAGTTCTAAGTTCTAGGGGACTAATGACCTCAGCAGTTGAGTCCCATAGTGCTCAGAGCCATTTTTTTTTGAAACGTCAAAAGAATAAAACAATGAACACAAAATCTGACATCCTAAAAACGATATGCTGTATGCGAGGATGGTCACAAAGTTGTATGGCCTGGAAAATACAAAGTTAATTTTTTGTTTGTTCGCATTTATAAGTGCGCTGTCTTCGTACACGTTGAAATCCTCTTAAGCACGCTGCTAAAACGAGCCAAAACAGAACGGCGCAGCCTACTCATCAAGTAGAGTACTGAGGGGTAAACCGCTTTTAGCATTTGAAGGGGGACCAATGCTGCAACAGTACATGCCGAATTCGTGGACAATTACGGCAACAATGCACCATAAAATGACACAGTGGTTACATGGTGGAGACGCGTCCAGCGTGGTCAAACAAATCTGAATGACGAAGAACAGAGTGGCGCACCATCTCTCTGTGAAAATCTGGGAATCACAACACAAGTGGAGGCCCCAATGGTCGCAGACGGGTGTATCACGATCAGGGTGACAGCGAATCATTCACTGCACAGCTTGCACAGCACCTGCCGCAGCATTCGGAACAATCGCCGCCCGCTGTGTTCTGTGACCGCTTATAACAGACATGCAAAAAGCCCGCCGCACCGGAACGGCAGCGGAAATGCTACGGCGGCGCCAGACCATCCAGATCACACTGATTCCATTATCCGCCTGGCCAGAATCCCAATCAACTACACTCCTGGAAATTGAAATAAGAACACCGTGAATTCATTGTCCCAGGAAGGGGAAACTTTATTGACACATTCCTGGGGTCAGATACATCACATGATCACACTGACAGAACCACAGGCACATAGTCACAGGCAACAGAGCATGCACAATGTCGGCACTAGTACAGTGTATATCCACCTTTCGCAGCAATGCAGGCTGCTATTCTCCCATGGAGACGATCGTAGAGATGCTGGATGTAGTCCTGTGGAACGGCTTGCCATGCCATTTCCACCTGGCGCCTCAGTTGGACCAGCGTTCGTGCTGGACGTGCAGACCGCGTGAGACGACGCTTCATCCAGTCCCAAACATGCTCAATGGGGGACAGATCCGGAGATCTTGCTGGCCAGGGTAGTTGACTTACACCTTCTAGAGCACGTTGGGTGGCACGGGATACATGCGGACGTGCATTGTCCTGTTGGAACAGCAAGTTCCCTTGCCGGTCTAGGAATGGTAGAACGATGGGTTCGATGACGGTTTGGATGTACCGTGCACTATTCAGTGTCCCCTCGACGATCACCAGTGGTGTACGGCCAGTGTAGGAGATCGCTCCCCACACCATGATGCCGGGTGTTGGCCCTGTGTGCCTCGGTCGTATGGAGTCCTGATTGTGGCGCTCACCTGCACGGCGCCAAACACGCATACGACCATCATTGGCACCAAGGCAGAAGCGACTCTCATCGCTGAAGACGACACGTCTCCATTCGTCCCTCCATTCACGCCTGTCGCGACACCACTGGAGGCGGGCTGCACGATGTTGGGGCGTGAGCGGAAGACGGCCTAACGGTGTGCGGGACCGTAGCCCAGCTTCATGGAGACGGTTGCGAATGGTCCTCGCCGATACCCCAGGAGCAACAGTGTCCCTAATTTGCTGGGAAGTGGCGGTGCGGTCCCCTACGGCACTGTGTAGGATCCTACGGTCTTGGCGTGCATCCGTGCGTCGCTGCGGTCCGGTCCCAGGTCGACGGGCACGTGCACCTTCCGCCGACCACTGGCGACAACATCGATGTACTGTGGAGACCTCACGCCCCACGTGTTGAGCAATTCGGCGGTACGTCCACCCGGCCTCCCACATGCCCACTATACGCCCTCGCTCAAAGTCCGTCAACTGCACATACGGTTCACGTCCACGCTGTCGCGGCATGCTACCAGTGTTAAAGACTGCGATGGAGCTCCGTATGCCACGGCAAACTGGCTGACACTGACGGCGGCGGTGCACAAATGCTGCGCAGCTAGCGCCATTCGACGGCCAACACCGCGGTTCCTGGTGTGTCCGCTGTGCCGTGCGTGTGATCATTGCTTGTACAGCCCTCTCGCAGTGTCCGGAGCAAGTATGGTGGGTCTGACACACCGGTGTCAATGTGCTCTTTTTTCCATTTCCAGTAGTGTATTTTGCTAAATTTGCACCAGAGTTCCTCTACATGATCCTGCCAAGAGCTAACAATTCAAGTTCCTCAATGGCATTTTACACGGTCCAGTCACGTTAGTGTCACCACCTGCCAAAAGCCTGACTAACAACCTATTGCAGCGTGGACTTTGCAAGAAGAGAGTCAATGACGTTCTGGAAGGTACCAGTACGGATGTGGAGACATGCTGTCTACAGTTCCGTGGCCACTGCGCTAGGTTTCACGGTTCAGGACTTGTGGCGCGAAAAGCCCGACAGAGGTGGTCCCCCAGATTGTCGATTGCGTTTAAATATGAGGAGTTTGGTGGCCAGGGGAGTACGGTAAACGCATCCTGGTGCTCTTCGAAACACTCACGGCCACTGCAAGTTCTGTGGCACGTTGCATTGCCCTGCTGGTAGATGCAATCGTGCCGAGGAAAAGCAAATTGCACGTAAGGATGGACACGGTCCCCAGGGATAGATGCTTACTTGGGTTGATCCACTGTTACTCCCAGAATGATGATGCCATCCAGAGAATGTCACGGAAACATTCCCCAGACCATAACAGTCCCCCCCCCCCCTGGCCTGGACTGTTTCGGCGATTGTTGCAGGGCCGTACACGCTAATAGCCAACTGTCTGATGAAGCGCAAAGCGTGATTCGTCTAGAAAGGTCACATGCAGCCACTGAGTGGACGCCCAGGTGCGGTGCGGCGTGTAAACTCCAGCCAGCGTTCAGCAAGGGTGCACGAACTAGGCACTTGCTGCGAGGCCCCAACATTTGCTGAGCATTCGTCGAGGGGACACTGTTTGCTGGTAACCCCTTAGTTCATTTGGGCCATCAGCTGCTCAGTAGTTGCACGTCTGCTCACCCGCACACATCTTCGCGGCCTTCGTTCATCCCTGTTATCTGTGGCCCGTGGTGCACCACGTTTCCTCAATGCGAGTTTTGGATAGCGCCATTTTACCACTTTAGTCATGGCGCCAGGTGAACAGTTTACACACATAGCGTGTGCCCCATGGGCAATGATCATTTCCTCTTGGACGTCTAATGAACCGCTCCTTTTCCACATAACGACAACGACTGCACTGTGTTCGGCGTCTCCCCGTCACGATTTATATACCCTCCACTACTAGTGTTGCAACCTGCCATCTGTGAGTGGTTAATGCAGGTTGACGTCGAACATAGGTGGTGGTCACATTAATGTGACTGTACCGCGTATAATGACCCGCCCGCATCTCGTGGTCGTGCGGTAGCGTTCTCGCTTCCCACGCCCGGGTTCCCGGGTTCGATTCCCGGCGGGGTCAGGGATTTTCTCTGCCTCGTGATGGCTGGGTGTTGTGTGCTGTCCTTAGGTTAGTTAGGTTTAAGTAGTTCTAAGTTCTAGGGGACTTATGACCACAGCAGTTGAGTCCCATAGTGCTCAGAGCCATTTGAACCATTTTTTTATAATGACCGGTTGATGTTGCTGTATTAAACGTTGCTGCTACCTCTCTCCACTTCCAGGCAGTAATGATAAATTTGCTATTGCTGGTAACTGTGGTGTAATGAGGTACCACACAAATAGTTTTCGACAGTCAGTGCCAGAAGTACCGTGGACGTCCGTTCGCAGCAAATCACTCTGCCCGGTAGAATCACGCCCACTGGGGCTGCAGCACTGCCAGGGAGAGGGACGAGCGCGCTTAAGATGACCGTGCACGAGCACAAGTCGTCAGCTGCGAGTCGCAAGTTAGCCTGAGTCGTCGAGTGAGATAGAAACAGTAGCCGATAGAAAACAGTTATCAGCGAACTGTACGGTTTATTATCGAAATTATCGCTTATTCGAAACAGTTCAACTACTCTCAGTTTTAGCAAATTCACAAATGCCACAATACATCGTGGACCTCAAATGCGGCGGGGAAAATGAGACCCAAAATACACTACTGGCCATTAAAACTGCTACACCAAGAAGAAATGATAAACGGGTATTCATTGGACAAATACATTATACTACAACTGACATGTATTACATTTTCACGCAATTTGGGTGCATAGATACTGAGAAATCAGTACCCAGAACAACCACCTCTGGCCGTAACAACGGCATTCACACGCCTGGGCATTGAGTCAAACAGAGCTTGGATAGCGTGTACAGGTACAGCTGCCCATGCAGCTTCAACACGATACCACAGTTCATCAAGAGTATTGACTGGCGTATTGTGACGAGCCAGTTGCTCGGCCACCATTGACCAGACGTTTTCAATTGGTGAGAGATCTGGAGATACCAGGGCAGCAGTCGAACATTTTCTGTATCCAGAAAGGCCCATACAGGACCTGCAACATGCGGTCGTGCATTATCCTGCTGAAACGTAGGGTTTCGCAGGGATCGAATGAAGGGTAGAGCCACGGGTCGTAACACATCTCAAATGTAACGTCCGCTGTTCAAAGTGCCGTCAATGCGAACAAGAGGTGACCGAGACGTGTAACAATGGCACCCCGTACCATCACGCCGGGTTCAAAAAATGGCTCTGAGCACTATGGGACTTAACTTCTAAGGTCATCAGTCCCCTAGAACTTAGAACTACTTAAACCTAACTAACCTAAGGACATCACACACATCCATGCCCGAGGCAGGATTCGAATCTGCGACCGTAGCGGTTCGCGGTTCCAGAGTGTAGCGCCTAGAACCGCTCGGCCACCCCGGCTGTGCTGGCCAGAGCAGGAGTCGAACATTTTCTGTACCCAGAAAGGCCCGTACAGGACCTGCAACATGCAGCCGTGCATTATCCACTGAAATGTAGGGTTTCGCAGGGATCGAATGAAGTATAGAGCCAGGGGCCGTAACACATCTGAAATGTAACGTCCACTATTCAAAGTGCCGTCAATGAGAACAAGAGGTGACCGAGACATGTAACCAATGGCACCCCACACCATCACGCCGGGTGATACGCCAGTACGTTCACCGCGATGTCGCCAAACACAGATGCGACCGTCATGATGCTGTAAACAGAACCTGGATTCATCCGAATAAATGACGTTTTGCCATTCGCGCACCCAGGTTCGTCGTTGAGTACACCATCGCAGGCACTCCTGTCTGTGATGCAGCGTCAAGGGTAACCGCAGCCGTGGTCTCTGATCGGATAGTCCATGCTGCTGCAAACGTCGTCGAACTGTTCGTGCAGATGGTTGTTGTCTCGCAAACGTCCCCATCTGCAGGCTCAGGGATCGAGACGTGGTTGCACGATCCGTTAAAGTCATGCGGATAAGATGCCTGTCATCTCGACTGCTAGTGATACGAGGCCGTTGGGACCCAACACGGCGTTCCGTATTACCCTCCTGAACCCACCGATTCCATATTCTGCTAACAGTCATTGGATCTCGACCAACGCGAGCAGCAATGTCGCGATACGATAAACCGCAATCGCGATAGGCTACAATCCGACCTTTATCAAAGTCGGAAACGTGACGGTACGCATTTCTCCTCCTCACACGAGGCATCACAACAACGTTTCACCAGGCAACGCCGGTCAACTGCTGTTTGTGTATGAGAAATCGGTTGGAAACTTTCCTCATGTCAGCACGTTGTAGGTGTCGCCACCGGCGCCCCAACCTTGTGTGAATGCTCTGAAAAGCTAATCATTTGCATATCACAGCATCTTCTTCCTGTCGGTTAAATTTCGCGTCTGTAGCACGTCATATTCGTGGTGTAGCAATTTTAATGGCCAGTAGTGTACTAGCGAGCGCGGCAGGTTAACGACGCACTCCAGCCAATTCCATACTGCAACTTACAGCAGTGCCGAACTGAACTCATGACGAGAACCGCGGCGCCGGTGATGCTGCTGAACCCATTACTTCCAGAGACGCAAGTTTCACGCGGGAGTCTTCAGACAGTGCTTCCGATCAGCGTCGGCTGTGCAGCGCCGAGCGCATGGCCAGAGCAGCAGCCACCACGATACCACTAAGAATGCGAACGTTACGTACGTCTTATTTGAAGTCTCCAGAGTGAGCGCACCAAGTTTCCATCGCTTCCGACAGATAGCGTAGCTGCAGGACAGCTTCAAAATAGCATCTGTAGGTGATGTACTTTACAAGCAATGTGACCTCACTGAATTTCTCACTGCAGAGAAAGAAACTATGGCGAATATTCACAAACGCTTGTGCAAAGTCTGCTGTCGACAGAAGTACGCTTAGTCGCTGGGCACTGAGGGTGAGGTCATCAGAAGGCGATTCGGTGGAGCTCCACGATTTGCAGCGAGTTGATATTGTCATTCGCCATTAAAGGATGCCATTCGAGGAAGACATTTTGAGCCGGCCGAAGTGGCCGAGCGGTTCTAGGCGCTACAGTCTGGAACCGCGCGACCGCTACTGTCGCAGGTTCGAATCCTGCCTCGGGCATGGATGTGTGTGATGTCCTTAGGTTAGTTAGGTTTAAGTAGTTTTAAGTTCTGATGACCGCAGAAGTTAAGTCCCATAGTGCTCAGAGCCATTTGAACCATTTTTAAGACATTTTGAGGACAATCAATCATGAGGTGATTCACACACTGAAGCAGTGCCTCCACGACCAAGACAAGGATTGGTACCGACAGGGCATACAAGCCCTTGTTTCGCACAGGAGGACGGCCACAGAACAGGACAGAGATTACGTGGAAAAATAGGGTGTGTAGACTAAAGCCATTCTTTCGTGTGTGGAATCCTCATTATGTTCAATACAGAATTATTGAAGAAAAATATGCGGTGCACTACTTTCTGGGCAATCCTCGTATATTGACGTGGAAGGTTGTAGGATACTCACATTTTGATAGCCTAAAGGACAAGTATTTGTGACTGTGCGCTATGAGGAGTGATCCAGGGCCGAAACAATGCACAAGTATTCACAATTACAATAAAAAACGTTTACTGAAAATACTACACATCCGTGTTGTAGAAGCACTGTCCGTGCAGACGGTGAGGCTCGCATGTTCGCAAGAAGTTGAGGGCTGAGCCGGCAGTAGCACAGTTACTAGAAGGCTCTGCTCATGCCGAACTGGCTTCAGCGGACGGACCCCCAAATCTCCTATATCTAACCCCAGATACTCACCCAAGGTGTGATGCGATCCGTGCCAATGCGTGCATGGCAGAGCGCAAGACGTATCATTAATCGAGCCTCAAGCACACCGGGCGACCCCCTGAGTAATTAGCCATGCACTGCGGTCCGTGGTGTCAACTGAATATATCCCCAATTCTCGTGGGATCAAAATGGAGAATACGAAACAAGAGAAAACACAAACTGACGGACATGAATAGACCCAAACCGACAGAAGTTGTTTCTGCAATTGGAGCGGGTGACAGACCAATCCAAGATGTGAAAATTGTCTCGGAGAAGCTGACCAGGTTAAGATTAAGCCCTTCTCTGGGACACAGAGGAGAAAACTTCTCAAAGAATAGAAAGAAAAGGAAGGTGAAGAATTGCTTCCTAAACAGAAACGGAGGAAACTAAAAGTTTTTCAACTTAAGACCGCAAAAAAATACTGTCTCAGAGTGAAGGGAGCAGACTTCTTCCACCTCTAGGACAGGAAACAAGAGAACAAGGCAGGAGTCTAATACTCCCACTTCTCAGGATGACAGAACTCTCGTTTTTAAAACCCAATTTCTTAAAATAACTTTGCTCTATAGTTCTGCCCGACACATGCCGCCAGAAGTTGGTAGTTTTCGTGACTATATTTACTTTTTGTGTGTTAATCGGTAGTCAGCGTTTTAATCGTTCGTGATAGAACATTATACAGACACTTGTGCTCAAACACTCCTTACGTTGTTTCTTTCTTGTTGACACACATAACAAGAGACGCCGCCATGATAGATCACTGAGGTTGCCTGCAATTGTAAACAAAAGGCGATAAGTGCCGGTCACAACTTCGGAACGAAGCTCACCTTATCTTGGGTCAAATGGCTCTGAGCACTATGGGGCTCAACATCTGTGGTCATCAGTACCCTAGAACTTAGAACTACTTAAACCTAACTAACCTAAGGACTCACACACATCCATGCCCGAGGCCGGATTCGAACCTGCGACCGTAGCCGTCGCGCGGTTCCGGACTGGAGCGCCTAGAACCGCTCGGCCACCGCGGCCGGCACACACACACACACACACACACACACACACACACACACACACATCGCATTACCTTGGTCACTCTTGGCACGTTCACTGGTGCTGGCACAGTGGCAAATTATAGTTACGTTGCGATGTGATATATGTGTACTATTTTACTCCGCCAGAACAGGCCGTGAAGTCCCAACGGTACCGACCGGCCGCCGAGTCAACCTCAGCCCAAATTTGTCATTGGATGTGGATATGGAGGGGCATGTAGTCAGCACACTGCTCTCTCCGTCGTATGTCAGTTAACGAGACCGGAGGCGCTATTTCTCAATGAAGCAGCTTCACAAGGGCTGAGTGCACCCCTCTTGCCAAAAGCGCTGGGCAGACCGGATGGTCACCTATCCAAGTGTTAGCCCAGCCCGACAGCGCTCATCTTCGGTGATCTGACGGGAAAGTGGTGTTATCACTGCGGCGAGGCCGTTGGCACATTTTACTTGTCCCAGTGAGCTAAAAAAAAAAATACCTTGGCGGTGCCGGAACGCCGTTAGACCGAAATTAAGCACTGCCGTACAAGGGCAACACGGAGTAAACGCATTTGAAGATGCTACTGAATGGCAAACCCACAATGGTGTCCCCAGAATGTGTTAAACGCGCCCGCCTGCTTCTGTTTTTCGCCCAGATCTCCAATCGTCGCCCAAGTACTTGGGTTGTTAGGAATGTGCGCCACAAGAACTCCTTTATCTACTGTATTGTCTCGTGTGTCATGTTGCAGCAAGTGAGTTGTAATAAAGAGTGTTGGCTCGATACTAATAAGTACCTTCTGTACTCAATGTGGATCGATATTTCCCACATATCTGTTGCTACTAGTTAGTAGGAACAGATCCGCCACGAACGGTAGAGGTCTAGCGCGACAGCCAGATGGCGGTGGAACAGGAGGGCCTAAATGAATTGCCAGACACATTATCCGGGCTCGGATATCATAAGCAGTTCTAAATTCCCGTGAATCAGTGTCGCCAACTCTCCAAAACGAAATATGCTGACTATTAAAGTTTATTTTCCAACAATGATTATACTTTGTACATGACTTTATACAGTACTTATTTTCGTAATTTGGAATCTGCTGAATATCGCAGTAAGGCAAATGATTAACTGTCAGTGTGTAGCCTTAATTGAATTATACAGTGTGGTCAGAAAATGTTTGAAACGCTTGTAGGGATGGTGCAGAGCAGGTTGTACTGAGATATGAATGATACAAAAAAAATCGATACGTTGCACCGTTTCCGAGTTATTTAGCATTGAAGTTAGCCAATCAGATGGTCGCGCGCGTAAATTCAAGTTTCAGCTAACGAGACAAAGCACTCGTTGTGCAACACCGCCCCTAGCAGGCCGCTTGAGTGTGAGCGCGCAAATTCTATGCTAAATAACTCGGAAATGGAGCAACGTATCGAATTCCTTTCTTAACATTTATGTCTCAGTACAACCTGCCCTGTAACATCCCTACAAGCATTTCACACATTTTCTGACCACCCTGTATGTGCGTCAGAATATGGAAATAGTACACTTGCATTTTTAAAAGTTCAAAACGAATGATATGCATCATATACATGTTAATTTAAACATACATTTGCTTCCGTGAAATCTACGTTTAGTACTGCTTCATCCAAATCGCCTGTGTATTGTAGTGAGACTGACTCACCTACATAATACTACACTGGTCCAACTTTGTTTACAATGCTAGGTGGAGGAATGTAATCGTTACAACAGTTATTGTGACGTCGAAGCTCTGCTCGTACTTTAAGAACATCATTCACCATCTAAGAAGTCATTTTCTTTCCATAATTCACACTGTAGCACTGAGTAACTGCCCCGAAATATTTGCTTACGCTACTAAATACTTGCTGACACGTCAGCAAGGAAACTGAAAGTCCTATCATTTACATGGTTGTGGTTGTTGTTGTGGTCTTCAGTCCTGAGACTGGTTTGATGCAGCACTCCATGCTACTCTATCCTGCGCAAGCCTCTTCATCTCCGAGTAACTACTGCAATCTACATCTGCTTAGTGTATCGGTTCAAATGGCTCTGAGCACTATGGGACTTAACATCTGAGGTCATGAGTCCACTAGAACTTAGAACTACTTAAACCTAACTAACCCAAGGAAATCACATACATCCATGCGCGAGTCAGGATTCGAACCTGCGACCGTAGCAGCCACTTAGTGTATTCCTCTCTTGGTCGACTTCTACGATTTTCACCCTCCACGCTTCCTTCCTGTACTAAATTGGTGATCTTTTGATGCTTCAGAATGTGTCCTACCAATCGGTCCCTTTTTCTAGTCAAGATGTGCCACAAACTCCTTTTCTCCCCAGTTCAGTTCAGTACCTCCTCATTAGTTACGCGATCTACCCATCTAATTTCAGCATTCTTCTGCAGCACATTTCAAAAACTTCTATTCTCTCCTTGTATAAACTGTTTATCGCCTATGTTTCACTTCCATACATCGCTACACTCCGAAAAAATACTTTCAGAAACGACTTCCACAGACTTAAATCTATACTCGACGTTAACAAATTTCTCTTCTTCAGAAATGATTTTCTTGCCATTTCCAGTCTACATTTTATATCCTGTCTACTTCGACCATCATCAGTTAGCTTGCTTCCCAAATAGCTAAACTCATCTACTACTTTAAATGTCTCATTTCCTAATCTAATTCCCTCAGCATCACTTTATTTAACTCGACTACATTCATTATCGTCGTTTTGCTTTTGTTGATGTTCATCTTATATCCTCCTTTCAAGACACAGTCCATTCCGTTCAACAGTTCTTTCAAGTCCTTTGCTGTCTCTGACACAATTACAGTCATCGGCAATCCTCAAAGTTATATTTCTACTCCCTGAACTTTAATTCCTACTTCAAATTTTTCTTTTGTTTCCTTTACTGCTTGTTCAATATACAAGTTGAGTAACATTGGGGATAGGCTACAACCCTGTCTCACTCCCTTCTGAACCACTGCTTTCCTATCGTGCCCCTCGACTCTTATAACTGCCATCTGCTTTCTGTACAAATTGTAAATAGCCTTTCGCTCCCTGTATTTTACCCCTGCCACCTTCAGAATTTGAAAGAGAGTATTCCAGTCAACATTGTCAAAAGCTTTCTCTAAGTCTACAAATACGTAGGTTTGCCTTTCCGTAACCTATCTTCTAAGAAAAGTCGTAGGGGCAGTATTGTATCGTGTGTTCCTACACTTCTATGGAACCCAAACTGATCTACCCCGAGGTTGGCTTCTACAAGTGTTTCCATTCGTCTGTAATGGATTCGTGTTAGTATTTTATCCAGATCCCATCTACTTAAATTCCTACTTTTTTTTTACAATTTCTGCAATTTTAATCTACAGGTCATAACCAGAAAACTGTGGTCAGATTCCACATCTGCTCCCGGAAACGTCACACAATTTAAAACTTGGTTTCTAAACCTCTGTCTTACCATTTTATAATCTGTCTGAACCCTTCGGATGTCTCCAGGCCTCTTCCACGTATACAACCTACATTCATGATTCTTAAACAACGCCCTCTTGCGAGATTATTAGCGTTTCCCCTGATCCCTATGTCAGATATGCCAAGGATATTAGAGTAAAGTTGCCATACAGGTTGCCATTCAATTGTTTAGTTGTCTATGATTTTATCTTGTTAGGTTGCCACTGTTTAATATTCATTTCACTGTAGTACATCAAAGTTATTATAACTCTCGTTTCATTTAATATTTGTAATTTCATCAACCTGTAGCGTCAGTCCCTTTCGAGTAGAGAGAATAATAAAAATATTAAACGAGATCTCACAACAACTTCCTTCATTACTGTGGTGTTGAGATACTTAGCAGATGTCAGCTATTCTGCAACAGAGTTTCCAGTAATGCCACAACTGTTTATATTTCGTCGTTACGTTTTTGGTCTTGTGTTATGTATGTGCTAACGAGCCCAGAACACACACCAAAACAGTTTTAGTTTGCTTTTTCTTGCCTTCTAATTCAATCTAATAAAATATATTTTCATGGGATATTAAACCGTGTTTTGAAATCTTAGTTCAGTGCAGATCATTTTCCTTTAATCAGCATGGATTTTAATGCTTTCCTATAGTCAAGAAAAAACAAATGACTGTGGAAAAGCCATACTTTCGGATCGCAGGCCAACTAAATGGTGTTAAAAGAAGCCAGAGATAGCTCTGAAACCGTGATATGGCCATGCACTTCAAACGGAGATAACTCACGCGTGCGCAGAAGAGGTTACATCCCGTATGCTTTCTACGTTTTATTCTGTACTGTTCCCTGTAGTTGTTGACTCCTGCAGCCAGCGGCTAAATTCGGGATTTTGCGAATTTTTCAATGATTATATTTTCATAAATGCTATAATCAAACAAAAGCAACTTTTTATTATACAAGCTGTTTGCGAAAAACGTTCTTTGCACTGATTGTTTCGTATTCTAGAAATGGAATGGACCAAACGAGCACTAAGCATTCTAATTTAGGCGTATAGTTAGGAAAGGTGTCTGTATGATCACCAGAACTCGCTGTACCATAATATAATTCGTCGAAAATCGTTTATTTTTTAGTAAATATAACCTTATATGCGGCCGGCCGTTGTAACTGAGCGGTTCTAGGCGCTTCAGTCCAGAACCGCGCTGCTGCTACGGTCGCAGGTTCGAATCCTATCTCAGGCATAGATGTATGTGATGTCCTTAGGTTAGTGAGCTTTAAGTAGTTCTAAGTCTAGGGGACTGATGACCTCAGATGTTAAATCCCATAGTGCTTAGAACCGTTTGAACCTTATATGCGCGATTTTCGATTTGTATATTTAGTGCCGTAATTGACGGAATGTCACGTTTGATTGATTTATCTTTTGCTTCAATTCACCATGCTAGGAAGGAGAAACTGGCAATAGTCGGCGAGAGAGTCTGATCACAAAATGAACAAACAAATAGTTTAATTCTTGCTTCTGACTAGACGAAACTGCCTCCTACATTACTCGGTTGCTTGAGCGAATTCCTTCATTGTCGACAGCAGCTTTTGGAAATAAGCCATTTCCGTTATCATGTAGTTTCGAAATTCCTGCGGATCTTCGGGCCTCAGTTCCTTCATTAATAGGGAATATATGCCACTGCCTTCCTCCCTTCTGTCCAGCCGGGGTTGAACCCAACTATGTCTAGCTTTTCGTCGTCGGTGTCGTGCCGTAATCTTAAGCGTTGCGGACACTGCCTGGGTAATAGTTCAAAAAACGAACTGCATCCTCCATGTGCAAGCGTAAATTTAGATAGATTTATTCTTGGTTTACCACGTTTCTTAATAAATAATGAAGAGTTCATTCCGTAATTCATAAGAGTAATAAGATAATTTCGTAAGAGTTACAGAAGAGGACAACAATTGTTTAATAAGTAATAATAACAAAAATAGAACAATTAGTTAACAAACAGGAACCTTGAGCTGTCGGATATTGTTAGTCTGAATGAACGACTTTACAAGCAATCAGTCCCCTGCGCGCTGTATTACCGGCGAGTGCGCATGTGTGGATTCTTGTCAGGACCATGTCGCGTGCATCGTGTATTCATCGGACTACGTCTACCACTCTGCAGTTCTGAACATGTACGCTTGGGGCGCTGCTGCGTAGGCGTACACACTTCGCGCCCCCTAGACGGTCAATAATATTGCACAATATTTATGTACAATATTATTGGCCGTGTAGGGGGCACTTTAGGTGCAAGGGCCTTAGTTGACATTGCTGGTGGGATAGAGTGCAGACAAAGCCGAGCGCTCAACTAGCAAAATCAGTGTTCGGCGACCCTATAAGGCTACACACTTAAGATTGTTGGTCGGTCGTCCGATAAATTTTTCAGTATCTGTGAGTTACTTCAGCGCCACTCACTGATTATCAGTTAACTTTATGTACCGGTAATTGAGGGTAAGAGGTCACAACCAGCAAGGGTGCCAACAGACACATGAGAAGGAAGAAAACTTTCGACTTACCTTACCTACAGGGGCGACCCCACGCTTGTTTTAATCTTTGCAGAATGTTAGTTGTACAGACCAGTATATATCAATAAGAAAAGAGGCCAGTAGGGCGGAATAATCGGAAGTCTACACATCTTAGGCATTTTGCTTCATACTTTTTACAATGGCAAAAGAAAGTTTTACAACCTTATTAGGTTTTTCTGAACAAACGAGGTGTTTCTACAAATGGAAGGAGGTATACAAGAAAAGGCAATATTCAGTGCGGTAATATCGCATTGAAGAGACGATATAATGGTCTTTCATGTTGGCATCCCTGAGCGAACGAAGACAAAATGGTGTACAGTGCTATTATGTGAATGTGTGTTGGAATTGTTGCTACTTCTTTTGTAGTAAAAGTACATGGATTATCTGCGATGAGCTATATGCACTTCAAGATACATTTTATACTAATGCTTGAAGTTATTACCTGGAGTTTTCGTGTAAATGTGTGTACCAAGTCCATTATATTAATTGTTGGCGCTGAATTAGGAAGGTAACGACTGTGAGTATGGAATTAAAAACATATTGTGTAACAGCTTTGTCTGTGTTGCTTCGAGTGGCTTTTCTGGAATTATACTATCATAGAACAATAAAAATTGGTAATTTCTGTAGGAACCCTTGTTATTAATAATTGCGACTCTAGGAAGGTCGTTCTTGGGCATTATCGTATCTTACCATGAACTAAAAATACTAAGTAAATTCATTTCCCAGTTTTGTATGCGAAGGGTTATTTGTCTTGGTTGTATTTAGTTATTTATTTTGTAATTCAGTTGGGCATGTTTGTCAGTATTATCATCTTATAGAATGCGTCACACACCGGTACACAAGGAAGATAATAAAATTGCCAGAACTATTTATCATATGACGACGGTGGAAAAATCGACAGAGTGAAGGTACGGTAAAATAGTAACATGTAATATGGTGACATTTTAGTTATTCAAGTTTTAATGGCGACGTGTGAAGACGAAACAGGCGACTGGACTAAACCTATAGTGCAAAGGGAGAAGGCATGTTTTAATTTTAGGCAAGGAAAGGTATTTTCATTCCTCCAGTCGCTGGAATAATGGAAAAATCTATCAGAGTGAAGCCATCCTATCCTTTTTTAGGCTCTATGACGGTTTACTGTCGAAATGAGAAGTCAAGCAAGCGCACAGTAAATAAGTCTTGTGTACATAGCTGACTTCATTCCCTTTGCAGAAGGCTGGATTATTTATTTTTTTCTACGTAAGATAATCATGTCCGAAAAAGAGATAGGCCTATGCGAAATCTCAACCCTAGAACCGTAAAGGCGAGAAAATGTTAAGTTACTAAACCATAGTAAATTTTACTATTCCATATTTTATACGTATGATTATAAGGTCTCCACTGGTACGTCATATACAAAATAAGTACACAATGCCCTGTTTTTCACCCGCTACTAACAATACGGTACGATTGTGGGGAGCCGCGAATTGTACGATAGGCCTACCATCAGCAATCATAGATTTTGCGAGGGTTTATTAACCTATAAAAACAGAGTAATGTCGAACGAAATTGGCCGTAGATTTATGTAGAAGCAGAGTACCAGTAACATCCAGTAAAATAGTAGACGATCGGTAACCTGCCTGCATCGGCCGTCCGAAGACTCACCGTTTCTTTTGTACCTTATATGACCATTTTCATTTCTGTTGCGACATACCGGTACTTTAAACTTTACATTTTTTTGTTAAAACACATTACGTATTTTGTTCTGTGACATTGTTTATTTCAGTGTCGTTATTGATCAGGGAAGGAAACAATATACCCTAAATTTTTCATTTCTCCATTCGTCGTGTAGGCAATGGCCTGTAGTTCCCAGCATGATGCCCAATTTTGGTTTCTGGGTATGTTATGTAGACTCTTTGTCAGGTAGGCACCACTTTCTTGAATGTTATTTTACACGGCGGATGGTTTGGGTTCCAAGCCTAATATCGAGTCAAACGGTAACGCCACAAAAAAAAAAAAAAAAAAAAACCATGTCGTTTGAAATGAAAAGTTTGGAACATAAAGAAAACGTGTTTTTCCTTGTGTAGTCATTACAATGTTTTAGCAAGATTCGTCTGTGACAAGGTATTATTATAGTTTATTTTCTGGCCACAGTGTCCGTAATTACTTTGCAGTTAAAAGTACCTTGTATAATCGTCTTCCTGCGTACTGGTTACCATTGTTTCTTCGTCACACTCCCAAATAGTCATTGGTTCGACATCTTAATTTTTATGCAATTAATGTTCAGCTTTAGATCGAGGTTGCTGCTGTTGGCGGTACTTGCTGCTGTTGGCGATACTAGCCTAAGACTACATAATGTCAGTTCATTCAAAGATTACTAGTACACTTAAGAGGAGGGATGTTAGTTTTTTGCTAGTTAAGATGAACAAGCTTTACGTTCCGTTTGGCCCACGCAGATCTCACCGTCCATGGAATGTTAAAAACTCACTCAGCCCTCAAAATTCCTTTGGTTACCAGTGTCAGTTTGGAGAAACAAGAAGCGAATGTTCTCCCGAGTTATTTTTCACGCGATTCTTCTACGTTGTAGAGACAATACTCATGTTTTTATTCATTTTCATTAACTGCAAGGCCCCTGAAATGTCAAATGAAAATGTCATTCCGACCACGAAAGCATGTACTGATAAATGAATTCGGCAAATCGTATGTGCCAAATACTGAGCCTGCCAATGGCGTATTGCATTGAAGAATGATACTTGGCTATATAGTACGTGGTACTAGCAGGCCCCCGTACTGCTGAATCGCAAAAAAATGGCAACACACATTCATCTGTATGCGTAGCAATATTCCCACGAAAGGTAACATTTCCCGAAATCGCCTAATATTTGCCGCAATAGATCCGTTGAAGAAAGATACTGCCGATTCCCTTCCGCAGTCCGTGCCTGTTCTCCGTCTCGTAAGGAACTCGTCGTCGGCAGAATGATGAACTTTTATCTCCTTTGTCACCAAAAATTTGCACTCATAAATCAAAACCGGTGGCAAGAAAACTGCATTGAGCTGTATCACGGGTTGCAACAATTACATGACATTTCATTTGCTGGTAAAGCAAACCGAAAGTACTTGAACGGTTAGAAAAATACCGGTACCATAACATGAAATTCTGTCAGCAGTCAGTCCCGTCGACTTGAGAAAGTGCACAAGTAATCACATCGTTTCTCAACACAGTTCGCCGAGATCTCTGTGTCGTCGTCTATAAACTTTAATTAAATCTGCGTGAAACAGTTCAACTGTTTTACTGGTACGTTATAACGATTTCAACCATTTCAACGGAATGAAACTGTGTACAAGATAACACAGGCCTATATAATATCGGAATATTTGGATGTAATAAGTACAGGAGGACGGGACCCACATGAGCCCGGATAGCTCAGTCGGTAGAGCATTAGGCTTTTAACCTAAGGGTCCAGGGTTCGAGTCCCTGTTCGGGCGTTATTTTTGTCTGGGCGCAGCCATGTTCTCTGTAAGCTCTAAATTGGACATTAGCATGACAGCTGTAGATTGTAAATATATTATATATAGAAATTTTGTTAAATAGCCCATGTATAGTGTATGCGAAAGTGACCATTAGGTTTCTAAAAGTATAGCCAGAGCTTAGGGCCCTGTGGCGCAATGGATAACGCGTCTGACTACGGATCAGAAGATTCCAGGTTCGAATCCTGGCAGGGTCGTTTTTTTATTTAACCAGGTTACTCGAAACGATGTGTGATCGGTCAGATTGTACTATTATATGCTTGAGTGTTTTGGTGTTTTCATGCAGCATCTGTTGTTTCCAAAATTTCTGAAACCGTATGTCGCGCTGTAGTCAGCAGTCATTCAATATGGCTGCGTGGTGTTACTCGAAGCTGATGCTGTAGCCACAGAATCACCAATTAAACCAACCGTCAGGACCCTCCTCCATGGACCGTGTAAGAAGCCAGTGCTGCTAAAGCATCTTATAATTTTTTTTACAGTAGCCAACTTTCTTCGCCGTTGTGTGATAATGTTTTCACTCGGTATTTCATAGCCTAGAGCAGATACTGACAGTATTCGACGAGAGGAGATGAATATATAGAGTGATCGTCGTCCGTGTTAGTTGTTGGCATATCGACAGGTTTGTCCAGGTGAAAGAAAACAAATAGCAAAAGAAAACCAACAACCTAACAAAAACACAATATTGCGGTGTCAGCACGTCCAAGATGTCAACAGAAAAACAGTCCACATGGAAAACGTGACGTTTCAGTGAATACCGATCAGAATAAGATATGTTTATGTGTTTGCATGTGTACTAAAGAGAATGCAGTAGCTTTTATCGGAGTGAATTTTTGCAAAATTAGAAGCACCTATCCCTAGCGTAAGGAATAATCTGTAAAGCCGGCTTCACCTTTTACCGTTACGAAGCG
This sequence comes from Schistocerca nitens, assembly GCF_023898315.1. Lineage (NCBI taxonomy): Eukaryota > Metazoa > Arthropoda > Insecta > Orthoptera > Acrididae > Schistocerca > Schistocerca nitens. The sequence continues at coordinate 865,446,749 of NC_064618.1, read as the reverse complement.
ACGTTTTGCTTCATAGTAAACATATCTATTGATTCACAGATAGCTCTGTTTGTGTGGGAGATTCGGATTTAAGATGTACGGGGCCTGATTAAATTCGTGCCATCACCTGCTGTAAAGAAAGCCACGTGTACTTTATTAGCTGCTAAAGCACCCCTTCTTATTATTGTTGAAAGGAAGCAGTTAGTGGTGCATTTTCGAACGTTGTGCATATTGAAAATTTGCGAACATAAGTAATTTTAATTGCATTTCGGAGGAGTTTGAAGAGAGAGAGAGAGAATTCTGCCTCTGTATGAATTGCTCACATTTGTGTACTACTTTTAAAACAGATTAGTTATTTAATGTTCACAATAGCTTACTTCTGTGTTATTGTCATCATAAATATGACTGTCAAATACATTGATATAAATAGATAACATATTTAAGCAACAAAAAAAATTGTGTGCAGTAGTTATTTATATGACAGCTCTGTTTATTATTAATTCAGGACGAATAAGTGCAGTTATACCTAGGGAGTAAATAAGACGATGCTGATTTTTATAGATAAATAAATAGTTATGATGTAGAACTCTGTTCTAGTTGTGAAAGTTAATTCATTAAGTTTCTTTTATTATCAACAGTTTAGCAGTTCCAGAAATTATTATGCACATGACAGAAAGAAACACAGTAATGATAATTTCTTTGGAACACAGGACTTGTGTGAAAATGAAGGGAACATTTATATCATTAAAGTTAGCAGAATTCATCAATTTATTATGTTTTAGAAGTAAATTACTCATATGTATCTAAATATTTTTTTCAAGAGATTTCATATAATAATTATTTGAGGTAATTTTCATATTACTTATAACTATGCAGTGTTTTTTTCTGAGTGATTTGAGAACATCTGGAGAGAGACATGTGTTTGGGAAGGAAACAATGTTAAGTTTTTTAAAAAAATATTTTGCCAGATTCTTGGTTTGCTTCTTGGTATAGAAGCGAGTAGTACTCGGTGGCATATATCTTCAGTAGTTTTGGCATAAAGTTATGATTACAGGTGTGAGAATTAATAATTTCCAAGCAAGAATGTTTCACATTATAATTTACACAAATTTTATGAATGGTTACTTAAAGATCAGGGCAATAGTGTAGCTGCATAGTACAAAATGTGCTTCTCAAAGTCATTTTGTCACTATAAATATAGCCAATATTACCTTACATGCTGTAGTATATTACCTCTCTTTTTTTATGTGAGCTACCTACCATCTTTTGCACTTTACGATTATAGAAATTCTTCTAGGGAATAGAAGGAAGTGCCAGAAAAGAAACTTTTTCTGTTTGTTTTCAAATTTTATTTTACCCTCCGTTCTATGTTTTATATCACTGGGTAAGTGATCCACAAAGTCTGTGTAGCTATATTTTATTTGTGTAAGGTGCAGTCAAATGAAAACTAGCCAGACGCAAAATGCATAAGAAACTGTTTATTATTTCGAAATTAATTGCAGTAACTGAAATGAGGTGCTGAATGCCTTCATGGAAGAATGTTTGTAGTTGCCTACAAAACCACCGTAGTACATAGCCGTGCACCCCTTCATCCAATGCAGATTGACGACTTTGAATGTCTCTCTTCTGTGTTCCAGAAATGTGGAGATTGCATGCGGAGGGGTCAGATTTGTATCGAGGTCGTGTAAGGGCTTCCAAGCTAAACTCTGCGGCATAGTTGAAACAACCTTGGCAATTTCAGGGGGAGTGGGGGGGGGGGGGGGCCCAGATTTTGTTGGCAGGTGTTTCAGCATTGCTGCAGAAGTTTCATTGGGAAGCCCTTACGTATGATCCATACAGTCCCAGTCTCTCCCCAGGTGCTTGCCATATTTTTGAAGCCCTGAGGAAAGACATTTGTGGCCTTAGATTCCCTTCATTTGAAGAAGTGAAAGACTAGTTACAGTCATGGTTTCGTAGCAACCAAAAACATTTCCAGATGAAAGTATTGTCTGGCTTGTCTCACAGTGGGTTAAATGTATTAACAGTTATGATGGTTACTTATAAAATAATAAATAGTTTACTTACTTGTATAGTGAGACAGTATTGATTGTAGAATTATTTTTATCGCGAATAATGTTTTTCACCAGGTTAAGGGTTCTTCAGTTTTTTTCTGAAAGGAAAGGAAATGCGCTATCACTAGTGCCTTCTGTTGACATACCGCCCTACTAGTACAGGAAACATGGTTTTCGTCTGCACTGTAGTTTCGATGTCATTTATTAGACTTTTCACTCACTTGCTTTCCAGGTTCATTCTCTCTAAGTGAGGCTCTATGTTGTACTTCACCCACTGATTCTTACTGTTTTTAGGTAATTTTCATAACTTTCTCTGTGTCCCTGCCTCTCCTTTACATTTGCCTTCATACATTAACCCTGGTTTTTATCCTTCTAAATTTATAAATTTGGTTTTGTTCCAGTGTATCTTGCTCGAAAGTTACAATTGTTCTTACTAACCGCCCTACCAGCCCGTGATATACATTCTTCTGATAACCTTTCATGAATGTTAATTTGTTTTTGTATATTTTCTAAATTTAGCACAGCTTACACTGATGACACTTAATTTGTTATTTTAGATAATTACATCTTTCTTTTTTGTTTTTCTTTTAGAAAAACCTTGGGACACATTAACCAGGCAAAACACATTATTTGTAATAAAAACAACTTTGCTGCTGAGACTGTCTCATTATATAAGTGTGAAAACTGGTTGCTGTACTAATATGCCCATCATGGAATGGAATAAGTTTACGTGCTTGTTCCCATCTTTCTTGTTTTCATTTAACTGCTCCTTAAATGATTTAAAATATTCTGAACATTAACATGTGTATAAAAAATGTATGTAATATGTCATGTGACATCTGTGGACTCAGTGTACAGAAGATTTAATGAATAATTTTTCCTTTCCTTCTGTTTCTTCTCTACATTGTCTGAATTTTTTCTAGATTATTTCATGGAAATCATACATTGATGCATTAAGGTCACAGTATGGACCTCCTCCACCCCACCCCATCCAAACTCCGCCACCCTTCGAAATTCTATGCTCATTTGGTGTGACATTACATTTAAATCATCACACACAAATACAAATATAATTGCAATGTCATAACCCTGGAGACAGGGAGGGATTGTGTGTATCAGTATTGGATGGAGCCTTGAATGAGGAAATTAATATTAGGAAAGATGAGGAACGTTATGAAGTTTTCTGTCTTTTTGAATTTGCATATGTGTACTAATCATTCATCTCTAGATGAGTGGTTGACTATCCTCTTTTGTTTTTTCTTTGTACTTGAAATTTCACTATTGTAAATATTAATGAAATCTCATTGTCAGTATAATCATAAAACTGCATCTTGTAGAGAAAATTATGGTGTAAAGATTTGACTAAGTTCATATGGGTGTGTGTAATATTATTCTTGTAATTTCTAACAAAACACTGTTACATTTAAGCAGATACTGTTCTAGGATCCAAATAATCTCAGACATTTAAAACAGAATAAGTTACATAGTTTTTCTTTTTTAATAAACATTTACATTTCTTTTTACAGATGCCTTATGGTAAAGGTGCTGAGATCTGTAAACAGTTTATGCAAACATTTTGAATTCTTCTTCAGGCTAACTCATGACAAAGGTTAGTTTGTAATATTGTGCTGTTACAAAGCAACATATTGCTGGATGTTGACACTCATGTCATATTATATATGGTGAATGGCTCACTGTTTGCAGGCAGTTGCCGTATCTGCTGGGCCTTACATCTGTAGGCTGACACATTGTTTGAGTAAGAGATGGATGTGGCAAGAAGTGCTCCACCACAAACTGGAAGAACACAACAGGGTAATGGTTTCTACCTTTACTAAATATTCAGTTTTGACTTCCATAATCAGTAGGTCTACAATTCATTTTATATGGATAAAAGTGCACTTAAATCCTGCCAAAGCTAACGACTCGTTTAGTGAATGATGGTAACTTACTTTGTTCTATGAGGTTACAATTTGAATATATTGTCACAGTTTTTAGCAAAATTGGAAATAAAAAAATACAATTAGGTCATAGTAATGATGAAAATACAGCTCGAGCCACACTGTACATCAATCTATTTTGGCAATCATATTACCATGTCGAGTTTCATCGGCTGTCAGCTCGCATGCAGACTGGTTGGTTGGTTGGTTTGGGGGATTAAAGGGACCAGACTGCGACGGTCATCGGTCCCCATGCAGACTGGCACCTTTGAACTTAACCTAGGCCTCTACCTACTACAGGTTGGTCTTGTCACCCCATTTTTATTTATTTATTTATTTTTCCCCCAACAAATAAGTACAAAAGTTAGATAACTAGATACGCAAAAGTTATTCTGGCTCTCACCATGTAATGTAATGAATTCGTATCTTCTGCCAAAAGAAGTCAATAGATTCAGCAATTCTCCTTGTCTACTATATACTATCATCCGATTGGATATGACAATTTTCAGCAAATTCGCGGCATTGGCACACAATCCTAGAGCCATCGACACAGCAATTGCACTTTAGCCTTTTATGTAGGCTGTATTTACTTTTATATCTTCAGAACTGTGTACAGGTTGTTTCCAGAGGAAATGGACCTAAGTTTAGAGTGATAATATGGACTATGGCTTGTGACCCAAAGTGCATTGTGCTCAATTGCCTAATGACTTTTATGTCAATTTTTTGAGAACAACAGTTATTTTCGCTGCATGGCTGTTGAAGAACAATTTTTATGCATTTTATTTGTGAAGTGATAAAGCACCTGATGTCAAGCAAATCAACAGGAGTTTGTGATATATGAGGGTACTAAAAAAAAGTAAGTTACACATTATTATAGCACACCAAATAACTTTTATTGAAAGCTGCTCTACACATCAAAGTGACACAGATATGCGACATTATTTTTCGTCATAGTCATCAAGTCTCTGGAAGCAGTGGTTGGAACATTTAACCAGTCATTCAATTTCTTGGCTGTAGAAATCCACTTCTTGGCCACAGAGCAGAGAACCGCTGTATGAACATCCTCATTCTTAGAAAATCTCTTTCTCTCTACTTGGTCTTTTGGCTTGCTGATTACCTGGGTATTGTTTTTTGTTGTCAATGTTCTTACTACCCGATCAGCGCCACTCATGGCTGTGAAGCCTTGGTCAAATTGTTGACACCATTGCCCTATGGCTGGACATGACATTGCATTTGGTCCATATACTACCAGAATTTCATAGTGAATCTCTGTACAATTTAGCTGTTTTGTTCTGTCCCACATACTTCAGCTTTGTAGTACACTTCCAATTGCCATGCCATTTCATTCACTCCCAGTGATTCAGTTGGTATTAGCACTGCAGCAGAACTGTCTGTAAGGGAACACATGCTCTATTCTAACAATGCACCACTCTTGTGCAGTAGTCTTAGCATGGGACGACATGCATAACTTGCTTTGTGAAGTCCCTATGTATCTTGTAGTACACACATCGAAAAAAGTTTTGCATCACCCCGGTTCCCAGAACTCCTGAAGATAGACATTGACTGTGGATATTGTATCACAGAGACAGTCCCCACTAAACCTGCCCAAAGATGTAAACAATCATGCATGAGCAGCGCCTATTAGATAGGGGGGGGGGGGGGAGGGTCCAACAGCCGATCAGTTCCAGTCATGCCACCAGAAAGGAGGTACACGGCTCATGTTGTCTGTAGTTCAACCATGCCTAGATGGTCAATACCATGGTTCGATTGCGTCCGCATTCTTTCTTTGTGCCAGGAAGGGCTCTCAACAAGGAAAGTGCCCAGGCATCTCTGAGTGAACCAAAGTGATGTTCGGACATGGAGGAGACACAGAGAGACAGGAACTGTCGATGACATGCCTCGCTCAGGGCGCCCAAGAACTACTACTACAGTCCATAGTATATTAGGGCTGACAGAACAGTGATCTACAAAACTAGTGGCAGTAATAAAAGTGGAAGGTTAACAGAGGCAAGTTTGCATTGCGAAATATGTGAGACAGAATTGTAGATTGAATTAGTTGTGAAGTATTATGGCCTGGAATTCAGCTGCAGTGGGAAAGGGACCTTCAAGCAAACAGGACACCATGGAGGGAATGCATATGGATATTTACTACTGTTGAAACTTATGTCAGTGACAACAGTGAGTTAGTAGCACATGAACTAAACTGAGCTCCTCTGCCTTCCATTGGAAGCTGGAGTACCTGGCATGGTGTACACCACATTCCCCCTCCCCCCCCCCCCAAAAAACCTCTGCACTCTTGCTGTGTAAATGCGTGGGGGGGGGGGGGTTAGTGTTGGACACAGGCACCAATGAAGACAGAAGCTGTGATAGCGGTTGATGGCAGAGCCCCATCCGCACCCCACTCCCCAGCATGCACCTTGCAAAGGACTGCGAGCATCAGCCGAAAAATCGGACACAGCGTGCACAGCTGCGCATGAGGAGTGCGAAGCTGCGACTGGTGACAGACGCTCCAGATTGTCCAGGGATGTGAATGGCTGCAGTGGTGATGTTGGAGGCTCCACATTAATATCCTGGGTGCCTCATTGTAAAGTGGAGGTTGTGACAAGCTTGAGGAAGACAAGGATGGCTGGTGTCACAGAATCACACAGCTGAGAGAAACACATCAGATTCTGATGCCCCCAGTGCAGCCCAGTCAGTCCTTGACAGCATAAGAGGATCTTTCGAAAACAGTTGTTATGGTACTCTGTTCCCAACAATGATCCGTACTGGAAATCAGAACAACACTTTGTCTTGAGGCTGTCGCACAGTGTAGGACATTGGTGGAGGGCGCGTGAGATCCAGTGGAGTGCAGTTCTGACATCCATGAAGTTCTACCGGTGTACAATGTCAGAAACATTGAAGTGGAAGGAACACAGCTTGTTCTGCTGAGCCTTTAAGTTTTGTATGAAACATTCAGCCTCCCCATAGGACTGCAGATATAATGGAGCAGTAGCAACTTTCTGAATACTCTTAACTTCACAGAAATACTGAAAGTTTACTGAAGTAAATTGGCTACCATTGTCTGATATTATGATCTCTAAGGTAAGGATCGTGACAGTTGATGAGGACAGCACTGTCGTGACAGTCAAGAGAATCACTACAGAGGAGCAGATTGATGTGCAGCACATGCCACACAGTCAGCAGTCAATAGTTCGACCTGTATATCCGTGCCAAACTACGTACATTGGCTAGCAGCTCTTACATCATGCAGTACTGGCACTACATTTGTGCTCGGATGTCAGTTTATAACGGGTCGAGATGACAGGAGACATGGGGGTCAAATCTGCTGGGGCCCCGTGCACCAATCTGCCCGTTGCAGCAAGTCCGGTTGTTATAACAGGAGACATGGGCGATGTGTCCGCATCTGTAGGAGAGGGAGGCGAGTAGAGTTGCTCCGACAGATGATGGTCATCTGGTTCCTGCATGGGCACGTCTCCTGGTGGTGTCAGTTCTTGTGCTGGCACCGATATGATGGTGAGGGGACTGCGTTGTGAGTAATGAGATATTCCAGTATCCCAAGCGTCAGGTAGAGCCGAAGGTGTTGTAGCGGCATCCGGAACAGGCGTTGCCGGCACACGAGGCCAAAGCTGGTCCGAATGACGCACTGCAACGCCCGTGTCCGTCTGGATTTCATACAGGCGTTTGCCACGGTGTCGTAAGATGTGGCCAGGACTCCATTTTGGTCGCCTGCCATATCCCTGTACCCATACAAGGTCGGCGGCGGTGAATCGGCCAAGCGAAGGCACCCGCAGCCATGAGCTAGAAGGCCTCAGAAGATGAAGTAGTGTGCAGGGCTGTCAGCCATGTAAGAGCTCAGCTGGGCTGTGGTCGCACATGGGGTTGAAACGGTAAGAAGCCAGAAATTGGAGAAGCACATCATCAGCCGAAGAAGTCAGGAGTTTCCTCATCTGAGCCTTAAATGTGCGGACCAGTCGTTCAGCCTCACCGTTTGACTGTGGGTGGAACGGAGGGGCCGTGACATGCATGATGCCATGACAGGCACAAAAATCCGCAAAATCGGAAGAGGCAAATTGCGGACTATTATCAGTAACAAGAGTAGAGGGAAGGCCTTCCAAAGAGAAAATGCGAGCGAGAGCATTGGTGGTTGTTGTAGTGGTAGGCGACGTGCAACGGACAATGAAAGGAAAGTTAGAGTAGGCGTAAATATTGAGAAGCCAATAAGTATCTAAAAAAGGTCCCGCGAAGTCAGCATGAATACGCTCCCAGGGCTTCTCAGGCGAAGGCCACGGTGACAAAGATGACTTCGTGGCGGCGGCCTGTGACGCACAAGAGCCGCTGGAGGTGGTGTGCAGCTTTGTCGGGAAGTGACGTTGATGGATGAAACAAGGAAACAAGTGGTTTGTGATCCGTAACAAGATGAAATTTGGATCCATAGAGAAAAACAACAAACTTATGAAGAGCATAAATAATGGCCAAAGCGTCCTTTTCAATTTGAGAATACTTTTATTTGGCATCCGTGAGCGTTTTGGAGGCATAAGCAAAGGGTTGTTCAGAACCGTCAGAAAAACGTTGCGCAAGGACTGCACCAACCCTGTATTGAGAGGCATCCATGGCAAGAACAAGATGTTGGCCAGGTCGATAAGTACTCAGGCAAGGGGCCTGTTTCAGCATAGTCTTCAATTTCTGGAAAGCCGCATCGCATGGCGCGGACCAGTGAAAAGGCACGTTTTTATGCAACAGGCGATGCAACGGCTGAGCCACCGAACCAGCAGAGGTAAAAACTTGTGATAGTATGCTATTTTCCCCAAGAAGGCCTGCAATTCCTTAACAGAGGTAGGGCGAGGAAGGGCATCGATTGCAGCGAGTTTGCTGAAGCGGATGAATACCATCCCGAGAGAGTTGAAACCCCAAGTATGTGATAGATGCCTGAAAAAATTTTGATTTCTGAAGATTGCCGGTCTGAGAGCAGGGGGCGCTGGCAACCCCGAATGGCAATCGTTGGTATTGATAGAGACCAAAAGGCGTGTTAAGGACTGGAAACTGCCGGGAAGCAGCGTCGAGAGGAAGTTGATGATAAGCTTATGACAGGTCAGGTTTAGAAAAATACTGGCCTCCAGCAAGTTTAGTAAACAATTCTTCAGGTCGAGGCATAGGGTAAGTGTCTATAAGGCATTGAGCATATGCAGTGGCTTTGAAATCGCCACAGAGACGAATATCACCATTTGGCTTAGCAACGACAGTAGAGGACCACTCACTGGAAGTGACAGGAAGCAAACCCCTGAAGCAGTGAGACGATCCAGCTCCCATTTGACCTGATCACAAAGGGCCACAGGAATGGGCCAAGCCCGAAAAAACTTAGGCCGAGCAGTGGGTTTGAGCGTGATATGAGCTTCAAAGTCATTTGCACGGCCTAACCCAGGAGAAAAAGGGACAAAAATGTCGTCGACAAGGAATCCAATTGAGCATAAGGAATAGCATCAGAGACGATATTGACAGAGTCATCTATGGAGAACCCAAAAACGCGGATGGCATCGAAACCAAAAAGATTCTCCGCATTACTATGGTCGACCACAAATATGGGAACAGTGCGAACGACGGATTTGTAAGATACCTCAGCATCAAATTGTCCCAAGAGATAAATATTCTGTTTATTGTAGGTCCGTAATTGCCTAGTGACAGGTGAGAGAACCCAACTGAAGATACGTCTGAGAATTGATGATTAGTGGCAGCAGAACCAGTATCCACCTGCATGCGAACATCTCGACCAAGTATTTGGACAGTGAGGAACAACTTCCCTGAAAGGGAAGAAGTACAATTGACAGACAACACAGAATCAGCATCATGTTCATGAACATCATGTATGCGGTCGGATTTGCAAACGGATGACACATGACCCTTTTTTTGCATTTGTGACACACGGCCCAACGTTGTGGACAATCTTCTCGTGAATGTTTCGTAAAACACTGCGGACATGAAGAAAGTTGCCATGGGTTTTGCTGCAGTTTCTTAGAGGTTTGTTTACGGTTGGGCCGAGGCTGCGCTTGGGAGTGTACTGCGGCCACGTCGGCTGGCGGGGGCACGCCACACGCTTTGTCAACATCGCACAGAGGTTTTATTTCCCCGACGTTGCCCCATGCCTCTGTTTGTGCTACAACAGCGCGAGAAATTTCAAAAGACTGAGCGATGGATAGGACTTCATCTAGAGTTGGATTTGCCAACTGAAGGGCACGTTGCCTAACTACTTTGTCGGGCGCCGATCGGATAATAGCATCCCGTACCATGGAATTGGCGTAGGATTCTTTGTTAACTTCAGTAACAAATTGACACTTTCTACTGAGGCCGTGAAGTTCAGCAGCCCAAGCATGATAGGATTGATTCGGTTGTTTTTTGACAACGATTAAACTCTACATGAGAGGCTACCACATGCGTTTGCTTTTGAAAATAGACAGACAGAAGTGAGCACATTTCAGCAAAGGACAAAGACGCAGGATCTTTCAAAGGAGCCAATTGCGACAACAACCAATACATTTGAGGTGAAATCCATGAAAGGAACAGAGACTTACATGTTTGGTCATCCGCGACATGAAATGCCAAGAAGTGCTGTCAAAGACGTTTTTCGTAATCAGACCAGACTTCCGCCGTCTCGTCGTAAGGAGGAAAAGTAGATAGAGACAACGACGAGAGACTTGTAGCACCTGTGACGAATATGCAGGCAAAGTGAAATACCTAGAATTGGATAAACAACAGTGTGCTGAAGTAGCAGAAACAAGAAATATTGAGTCTTGGTTGAAAAATTTGAAAACTTCAAGTGATTTTCACAGATTTGCAAGCCACCATGTTTTATTAGAGGAAGGAAAAAAAGCTAAGAAGGAAAGGTAAGAGAACTTGGAAAAGGAAGCCATATGTATGGATTTTGGCAAGAATTTGCCTCTGCCTAACATAGTAACTAAAATTGTGTGTTACAAATGTCAATTATTTATGTAAGCTTTAAACATCCATTGTTTATCAAATGCAGAGAGTGCATTTTTTTCCTTTATCCTGAATGTGTTGTCAGAAAAAGTATTGATGATGTTTGTTCAATGATCCATACATTTTGTTACAATTACCTTCACATGCCCACAGAAAATCTTGATATATTTTGAGAGTCACATTCCAGCCAAAACAAGAACTACACCCACATTTGATTTTTGCGCAGTTTGCTTGTACTAGGGAGAAGATTTAACAAGATCATAGTAACATTAGCAATAAGAGGACAATTGTATTTGGAATGTAATAAAACATGGCACTTACAAACCAGAAAATTCACACAGAAGTCCCCAAAGATTGGATAAAGTGTTTGTATCAGATTGGTCAGATTTTGTTGAAGCTATATCTGAAACTTTTTGCCAGTTGACTGCGTTCCTGAAGCCCTTTTTAAAAGCAGCAGGGTCCCTTTTCTGCACGTATAGTTAGAGCGCTCACTATAGACATATATCACCCAAGACTTGTCAAATTCAGGATGACTTATAATGGAGCTTGGGAGACTGCTGCTTTTAAATTGGCTCATCCAGCGGAAGGATCGAGTGGACTAGAGTTTGCCTTGTCTGAGTTTCCTTATACCAGTAAGATCGTATGATATCTCCAAACCTTATTTCCTTTTTGCTACGATATAGTTTTAAATTCTAGATTGTTATACATTATATTTTCAGACCTACTGCCCAACTCTCATGACAAATACCGGGATCTGTTTATTTTGAAACATTTTTGATAGTCAAAAGCACAAAAATATTATGACCGTCTTTCTAGTGGATGAAGTTCACAAGAATAGGCAATCTTTTGCTGTTTTTTAAGTATAATTTTATTCTTACTTCAAGTAATAAAGGAAAATCAAATGATACTTTGAATTCATGGACTGAGCCACTTCTTTAATTGAAGTTACTCCTACTAACTTTTTAACATGTAGCATCAAGAGTCTGAATAAATATTCAATAATATTGTTAGATATTTACAGAATAATACTTAAGGTTTGTAATTTTGCAAAATAAGTGTAAATGTTACAGAAGTGTAAGAGTGAGAAAAGATTTAAATAGAAATATTGTTTTGTAAAATTATAAAACTGGGCATAGCTATTTCTTTTCCTTGACTCTTCATATCTCTGTGGTAGACAACATAAATGTTTCCAAAGTGCACTTGTTACATTGTAACAATTTGTTATAAAAGCACTTTCTCCCAAGAAAATTACCTATATTAATCTTTGAGCGTTTTTCGTAACACAAGCAGGCATGCAGCGCACTTTGTAAACATGAAGGAATAGCTGTCTTTGTATTACCAAGGTAAACATATATTACCAAAATTACAGTTTAATGTTAGTTTAATTAAACAACAATAAAATAACATTGTATGAGCTGAATTGCTGTTTAATTAAGTAATAGTGAAGTAAACCTTTAATTTTATAACTCTGTTGCCGCTAACAAGTGTGACCCCACAGTAATGACCCATTCGAAGCATTAAACAGTGCAGTTGCAACAGATCCCAGCCAACCGCTTACTTGATAATCAATGATGTCATAGGTGACCATCTCATTGTCAGATTGTGCTGCTAGCTCAGAATCTGAGTAATTTTCTTGCATGGATCTTAAATTTTTTCTCACCTAGATTGCTATTTGTTTTATATTATTGCTGCTCACTTGGACATATGACAATACAACTTACTAGTGTGTTAACTGAAGCAGTAATGAAGGAATAGGTATGGGTTTGTGAATGTAAAACAACAATGGAATGTACAAAACAATGTTACTTATGATTGACACACTTTGTACATAGGTGCGCCTGCTCAAGGTTAACTTTGTCGTTGTTCAGAATGTAACTCCTGCTAGTACAAATTGTTGTGCTAATCACATAGCACATTTGTTCTTAAAGAGTATCCATTTGTACCTTTACCTTAATATAAAAATATCGGTGCCTTTGCAGTTACTATATTGCAGTTACAGCATATTTATGGAGAATTGGCCCTTCATCCCCCCCTCTCCCCCCCTCTCTCCCCATCCCTCCCTCCCTCCCTCCCTCCCTCACACACACACACACACACACACACACACACACACACACAAAATATAAAGAGACTTCATGTATTATATTATTATTATTTTTAGATGATACAGCTGGCAGTGTAAGGCAAGATGAGTCACAAACTGGACCCTTTGCAAATGTACTCTTCCGTGAAATTCACAAGAATGCTTTGCTGAGAAAACTGACAGTGGAGAAGAGAATGGGAGCATTTCCTAAGGTAATCTAGTTGCTATTAGTTTACAAGTGCCAAGTGAAAGATAAAAATACAAATAACAAACACGTAGAGTGAAATTTTCATTCTGCAGTGGAGTGTGAGCTGATATGAAACTTTCTGGCACATTAAAATTGTGTTTGGATGGAAACTCAAACTCGGGACCTTTGCCTCATGCGAGCAAGTGCTCTATTGACTGGACTACACCGGCATGACTCATGTTCCAACTTCGCAGCTTTACTTCTGCCAGTGCCTCAGTTCCTGCATTCCAAACTTAACAGTTCTTCTGCAAAACTTGTGGGGCAAGCACTCCTGGAAGAAAGGATGTTGCAGAGGTATGGCTTGGCCACAGCCTGGGAGATGTTTCCGGAGGGAAATTTTCATTCTGCATATAACTGTGCACTAATACAAAACTTTGTGGCACCTTCCAAGGTTTGAGTATTGTCTGCTATAATTTGCCAGGAAGTTTCAACAAATACTTAGTTTATAAATTCTAGTAAGTACTGAGTAATTTGACAAAAATTTGTGCAACAGTACTCTTGTCTAATTATGGATAAGAAAATGGGACTAAGGGTAAACTACTACGTACAGGATACTGAATGGATCACCAGAGTCAGAATAGGCTCTTAAGTCTCTCCCCAACTCAGGAGTACAAGCTCTGTAGCTCCCGAAGGGATTCAAGATGTCTGTGGTGAGATGAAAGAAATTATTTAGTATATCAGGGACACAAATTTAACACTTTGATTGCCAATCCCATTAGACAGGATACACAAATTTCTGTAGACTGCTGATCCCTTCATTTGACTGGGTATTATATTTCTCACTTTTAAGTGTGAGATCACATATATTGATGGGCTTGATTGATCTTCATTGTGTTGCAAGAGACATCTAGTTTCTAAAACAGCTATAAAAATTAAGGGCAAGGTTTATAGGATCGGCAGGCAGTGTTAACTATGATGGAGCACTGGAATTTGATAGTAGGAAAAGAAAGAGAAGGAAAAATAATAGGAGAATATGGACCCAGGGGAATAAATTAAAGGGGCAGCCACCTGGTAGCATTTGGCACAGAGCACAATTTAATTATTGCTAGCACTTACTGTGAAAATCACAAAAGAACATTGTAGTTGTCGAAGAGACCTGGAAGCATGTCAAGATGTATAGCAGACATGGATGCTGATCACAATTTCTTTGTTGTGGAATGCAGATAAAAACTGTAGAAACAGTGTAAGGAGTTAGTAGCCTGGATAAGTTGAAACATCCAGAGTTTGGTGAGGATTTCAAAGGGAGCATTAGGCAAAAAATGACTGGGATATCCAAAATAAGTAGGTATAATAGAAGATTAATGGACAGCTTTGAGAAATAAACTGGTAAAACCAGCTGAGGGATAATCAAACACTTGGTATCTTTGAATAAACACACAGTAAATTTAATTGCAAAAAGATGAAAATACAAATGTATGAAAAAAATGAAGTAGGCAAAAGAACATATTTATCTAAAAAATAAGACTGACTGCAAGAAAATTGTAAAGCAGAAATGGCTAGAGCAATTTAAAGCTTTAGGAGCATGCTGTGCTATATAAAATGTAAAAGTTGTGTATTGAAAAGTTAAGGGAACTGTTGGAGATAAGAGAAGCAGCTGTATGAACTTAGAGAGCTCAGATGGCTGTGAACATTGAGGGCTCTGATGGCTAGCTAGTATAAAGCAAAGAATGGAAGGCAGAACATTGGAGGGAATGTATAGAAGAGTCGTATAAAGCAGATACAATGTGAGATGAAATGCAGGATGCAGCATTGTGCAAAGAATTTGACAGAACACTGAAAGATCTAAGTCAAAATTAGGCATCTGGGGGAGACTACATTCCTCCAGAATTATGAAGATACTTGTTAGAATAAACCATGACAAAATTATTCTGTCTGGTAGGCAGGATATAAGACATGTATGAAGTAGCTCCAAACTTGAAGAATGTAGTAATTCCAACATCAAAGAAGGCATGAGCTGACAGGTGTTGTGAGTATTACTGATGTAATAGTTTGATAATTCATTGTTGCAAAATACCAGCAGCTGTCTACAAGAAGGATGGGGTGATTGATAGAAGCTAATCTGAGATAATACAGTATGTGATCAAAAGCATCTGGACACCCACAAAAACATAAGTTTTTCATATTAAGTCCATTGTGCTGCCACTTACTGCCAGGTACTCCATAGCAGCGACCTCAGTAGTCATTAGACGTCGTGAGAGAGCAGAATGGGGCGCTCCGCGGAACTCACGGACTTCGAACTTGGTCAGGTGATAGGGTATCACTTGTGTCATACATCTGTATGCAAGACTTCCACACTCTTAAACATCCCTAGGTACACTGTTTCCGATGTGATAGTGAAGTGGAAACTGAAGGGACACATACAGCGCAAAAGCGTACAGCTAGACCTCGTCTGTTGACTGACAGAGACCGCCGATAGTTGAAGAGGGTCATAATGCATAATAGGCAGATATCTGTCCAGACCATCACACAGGAATTCCAAACTGCGTCAGGATCCACTGCAAGTACTATGGCAGTTAGGTGGGAGGTGAGAAACCTTGGATTTCATGGTCGAGTGGCTTCTCATAAGCGACGCATCACGCCGGTAAATGCCAAATGACACCTCGCTTGGTGTAAGGAGCGTAAACATTGGACAATTGAACAGTGGAAAAATGTTGTGTGGAGTGACGAATCACGGTACACAATGTGGCAATCCAATGATAGGATGTGGGTATGGCGAATGCCCGGTGAATGTCATCTGCCAGCGTGTGTAATGCCAACAGTAAAATTCGGAGGCGGTGGTGTTATGGTGTGGTCACGTTTTTCATGGCGGGGGCTTGGACCCCTTGTTGTTTTGCATGGCACTATCACAGCACAGGCCTGCATCAATGTTTTAAGCACCTCCTTGCTTCCCACTGTTGAAGAGCAATTCGGGGATGGCGACTGCATCTTTCAACGCAATCGAGCACCTGTTCGTAATGCACGGCCTGTGGCGGAGTGGTTACACAACAATAAATCTCTGTAATGGACGGGCTTGCACAGAGTTCTGACCTGAATCCTATAGAACACCTTTGGAATGTTTTGGAATGCTGACTTCGTGCCAGGCATCACCGACCGACATTGATACCTCTCCTCAGTGCAGCACTCCGTGAAGAATGGGCTGCCATTCCCCGAGAAACCTTCCAGCACCTGATTGAACGTATTCCTGCAAGAGTGGAAGGTGTCATCGAGGCTAAGGGTGGGCCAACACCATATTGAATTCCAGCATTACCGATGGAGGGTGCCATGAACTTGTAAGTAATTTTCAGCCCGGTGTCCGGATACTTTTGATCACATAGTGTATCAATGTGGATCTCAGAAAAATGCTATACTAATCCTAAAGCTCACCTTAGGAGAAAGGTTGAAGAAAGGCAGATCCACATTTATAGCATTTGTAGATTTACACAGTTGACAAAAGAAACCAGTCTACAGTTACATGAGATGAAGGTCATGAAAGGGGGACAATAGTTGAGAAGGGGGTTAAACAGGTTTGCAACTTGTCTCATATGTTGTACAGTCTGTAAATAAAGCAAGCAGTAAAGGAAGGCAAGGAGAAATGTGGAATGGAGATTGAAGGCCAGGGAGAAGAAATAAAAACTTTGAGAGTTGTTGATGACTTTGTAATTCTGCCAGACATGGCAAAGGGCTTGGAAGATCAGTTGAACAGAATGAATAGTCTTAAAAAGAAGGTAAATAACAATGGTAGTAAAACATGATTAGTGTAGTGTTGTCAAATTAAATCGGGTGATACTGAGGGAATTAGATTAGGAAATGAGACACTACAAGCAATGGATGAGTTTTGCTTTTTGGGCAGCAAGATAACCAACCACAGAAGAGGTGAAGAGGATGTAAAATGGAGACTTACAATTGTAATAACAGCCTTCACGAAAAGGAGAAATATGTTAATATTGAATGTAAGTGTAAGTAATGGATGACATATTTTCTAGGAGATTCCACAACTGTTGAGATATTTTTAAAAAGTTTTATTATTATAATGTCAGTTGCACAAATTCACACTCGATTACTAGTTTCAATCGTAAGCAATGATCATCTTAGAGCCTAAAAATAACCGTAAAGGTGACATATTAAGATGCACTCAGGAACAGTTATAAGACATTTGCACATAAGCTTTTGGCCATAGCCATCATCAGAAAAAGAGAAACACACACCATTCATTCACGCAAACAAGCACATCTCACACACACAACTGCCAACTCCAACAGATCGGGCCGCAGTGTGTTCTGGCCCAATTTGCTGGAGTTGGTGTCCATGTGCGTGTGAGGTGTGCTTACTTGTGTGAGTGAATGGTGTGTTTCTGTTTTTCTGACAAAGGCTATGGCTGAAAGCTTATGTTTTGTCTTTTAATTGTGCCTATCTGCAACTTTTAAAGTGTCATCTTTACGGTAAGTAGCAGTCTATCTTTTCTCACTTTGTTGATATTCCTACCCAGGGTTTCCATTGTCTAACTATTTTGTTAGATGTTTAGAAAAATATTTAAAATTAAAGACATTAAAATTATACCTGAATATTGAAATTTCATAGATTGACACTGTCTAAATATAAAATACATGAAACAATATATGATAAATCACGAGAGTGAAAAGTCACAGTTCTTCAAAATGAAGAACGTAATCAGAGTTGCACAATAAAGGTATACTTGTGAGCAGATTCCATGGCTATTCAGAATGAATCCATAATCGTGGATGATGGTTAGGGGAGGGAAGAAGGTGGGAGGGGAGAGAAAGTTCTGATATGTGTGGCATTAAAATATAACAAATAACTGTCTGAAAGAGGTAGTACTGGAAGCAGCAGCAGCTTACCACCTTCTCCACAGCCCCAATCTGTGGAACAAGGCATTAGCAGCTCACAGCACTTGCCGCCATTGTGGCTGTGAGGCAGTATGGCTGCAAGCAAACTGAGCCAAATGTGCATTTGCACAACACACATCAGATGCCTTTTGTTGGAAACTGCATCACCTTATGTATTTATGTTTCATTCCATTTTGAATTCAGATCTGAAGCTGATTGAAACTAGTGACCAAGTGTGAATTTCCTCATATAGGACTGTAGTAACAACTCCTTTTAAAAATGAAAAATAAATATTAGGAAGTGTACGGAAGTGAAACCTATGTGATGACAGTACAGACAGAAAGAGAAGAGTATAATGGTGAATATGGTGCTACAGAAGAATGCTGAAAATTAGATGGTTAGATCAAGTAACCAATGAGGAGATTCAAATCAAAATTCTACAGTCACTGCACAGCTTTTTATATTGGTATGATTACCAACTAGCTGTCGGCCAGGGTGAACGACCACCAAGAAAACTGGCCGAGAGCAAAGTAGACCACCCTATTGCAGAACATGCAGTTGAATGTAACTTGGTTGATTTCAATGGCTCCTCTCCTCCACCACAAGCTTTTCTGAACTGTGCAAGTGGAAGTTATCCTTACACCACATTCTCCACTCCCGTAATTATCCTGACCTCAAATCTATGGTAACATACTGTCTCCGCACCCTCCAACCAACAGTTCCCACCACCCCTGTCCTGTCACGTCCTCCCCACTCTTATCAACCATCATCTTTTGTTTGCCGCCCTCTGCCAACACACACACACCCGTCTTTTCATGCTCCTCTCCTTTCTCGGTTAGCTTTCCCCACCTCCCTGTTCCACAGCTTCCTGATGTTTGTTCGGCATTCTAGTCCCTTTACGCTCTGCCAGACAGCACTCCGCTCCTGCCCTCCCCCCCCCCCCAACCCCACCCCACCCATACACTTCTGTCCTGTCCCCTTCCCTTCCGCCTCTAAATTGCTGCTTCCATCCTGTGTGACAGTTGCAATCTGGCCCGAGCTCTCAGATTTGTAGCCATGTATGCATGAGGTGTGCTTGCTTGTGTGAATGAATGGTGTGTGGTTCTCTTTTTCTGGTGAAGACTGTGGCCAAAATCTCGTGTAAGTCTAATTGTGCCTGTCTGCAACTTAACGTGTGTAATCTTTATGACAAGTAGCAATCTGTCTTTTGCTACATTGTTGATATCCCTACCTGGAGTTTCCATTGTTTGGTTTTTTTTTTTTAAAGAATACTGTCGCAGTTATCAGTGTTTTGGAATGTGCTCAGTAACCTTCTTTGTAACAATAAGTACAGTGAGACACCACTTTTACATTTTTCAAGAGAGTTTAAAAAAAGGTGTAAAATGTGGAAAAATGTGAAAGGTGGGAAATTGCTTTTTAGGCAGTTAAAGTTGTGTATAGAAATCACCTTCCAGCATTATGTAGTTTCTATATGATATACATACATAATATGCATCAAAATACTCATTGCAGACTTGTTCATTGTGTTGTGAAGGTTTTCTGAATTTGGTGCTGTGTTTAACTGATGCCATAAAATTTACTGACACTTAAGCACAACAAATCGCACTAAACATGAATCATTTCGGAAAGAAGCAGGTAGTAACAAACCGAGCAGCTGTCATGTTGATTTAAGTGTTTGTGAAGCTAAGGTGCTGTATTTGGTGGTTCCTGTATTTTTGCTAGTGTACTACAAAAATTACGCAGTTTAAATGGTACACTGTATTATAGAGCTCTCTAAAACATGTCATTTTTAGTTCAACTTCTCCTGCTAAAGTGCTGCGAAAAGTGACTTCAGTGGCTGAACATAGTACCCAGAACTTATCTAGCTGTTTTATGTTTTATAATGAGAAGTGGACAAAGTTGTTAAATGTAGCATGCAAACATAGAGCATGGGCTATGCTGCAGATTAATCTGTCATCATTACCTTTATTTCACATTCACATTTGTTAGCTTCACCAAATCGCAAGCAGAATGTCACCTTTAAACCAAACCGAGACCTCAGGCTATGCTACCAATCAGTCTGTCACTACAACCAAGATTTCAACTGGAAGAATGATACTAAAACTTCTAATAAATGGAGCTGAATTGAAATTCAACACAAAGGGTAACTTCCAAATTGCTGGTGACAGCCATAACATAAGAATGGTGTGAACTTATGACGTGAAGGATGCAGCCCAATCTGCCAGTGACTTGTTCACAAGTCAGTAGAAGCATGAGCTTAATTCCATTAAATTTTTGCCACTGTTCATCATTGGTCTGGTTTCTGGTTCAGTAATCATATTAATTTGCCTACAATCCAACACTAGCCAAATGCCATTCCCTTTTGTAGGCATCACTAGCAATGGATTATCATAAGAACTCATAGCAGATATAATCGTCCCTTGCTGCAGCATTTTGTTAGTCTATGCCTCAACTGTTTCTTTATAGATAATTTTGGGAGAATATACCCCAACAAATTTTCTTTTATGCTCTTTCACCCTGAACTGAAGGTATAAGAAAAATCTTATATTTTACCAAGATGTTCAGAAAATACCGAAGAAAAATTGCACATTACATGAAACAAATTTTCTTTCACTGCTTCATCTGCCTTCTCAGCACAATCAGCCTGCCTCCATATCTCTTGCAAAGTGCAAACACTTCATTGGCTGTATAGTAATAGAATTGCATTAGCATTACTCTCATTCACGAACAGGTTTCAACTCAGAGAACAATGTCAGTCTGGAAATAAATTTAAGACAGTGGTTTGAACTCTTCTCCATAAATGTATAGTCATGAAATCATTCATCGTTTACTCATTACACTTCAACAGCGTCTCATTGCAACCCAAGTACATATGGATTGGTGCTTTGACTGACAAAAATGCGCTATTAAAATAGCACCATCAACAACCTCGACACTTTGTAGAAAAGATTGTATCTTGACAAAGAAATTCAATGCCCACTTGTCTCTTCACCTCTACACTTTATCCAACAATTGCTCCTTTCGCCTTGGTCTGTTGCATCTGGCTACCCATATCAAGAACACAAGGCAAAATAACTCCATCGGTATTTATTTGAAACGCTAAACTCGCCAAAGAATTTACATTTTCTTGTCTCTGTCTCGCATCAAGCAAAAGCTCCCTTACATATCCAAAAGTCAACATATTCAGTTGTTCATAGGTAGTTTTTGTCATTTTTGCAGCAACCAATCCAGCTGAATACAGCAGTTGTCAGTCACATTGCAGCGGGCTTTCCACTTGCACATTATTCCTGGGATCAGGTGATTGCACCTCCACAATCTGGAGACCTGAATCCCTATCATTCCAGTGATCACCTCCGCCACTAGCTCTGCTACTTCTGTAATTATCAAAGCACGTACCCTTCCAAATGTCTCTAGTCTCCTATAATCACCTTTTCCATAGCAGTTGGGCCCTTCATTCAGATTTCTCCACCTACCATTACTGTGTCTGTCTGCAGTCATGGACTGGCGGCTGGTCCCGGCGGAGGTTCGAGTCCTCCCTAGGGCATGGGTGTGTGTGTGTGTGTGTGTGTGTGTGTGTGTGTGTGTGTTTGTCATTAGGCTAATTTAGGTTAAGTAGTGTGTAAGCTTAGGGAGCAGTTAAGTCCCATAAGATTTCACACACATTTTTGTCTGTCACCTCGTCATGAGTCATATCATCTGTGATCCTGGTCTACCCGACGGGAGGCCCTCGTCACACGCCATTATTATTATTATTATTATTATTATTATTATTATTATCATCATCATTATCATCATAGTTCCTACTTTTTTGTGGCCTTTGATCAGGATAAACAAACGGATTACTACTCCTATCACATCCATTGTCATAATTACTGTCATACTTCAACTCACGTAGTAAGCTTTAAAAACCTCCTAAATCATCTTTCTTTCAATCAGTAAGACTAATTTGATGTAAATGTGAAGGAAGTTTCATAAGACAAATATGAATCAGCTCAGCAGTACTATAAGGATTATACAAGAATTGATTTTTTAACAATGTGCTCAAAAAATTATGCAGGACTAGTTAAACAAGAATTGCTAGAATTTTGCATTATCAAAAGACTAAGTTGAACTCTGTCTTTTGCTGCTTTAGGCCAGTATGCAGACAAGAGAAAATGCCTAATCTCCCCATAAGACTAACAGGTCCTAATCATTGTACACGTATGCACAGCAGTTCACCTTCCAAATAATCACACACAAATTCAGTTTGATTCATCCTCAAGTTCATTTGCATTAGCCTCTACTTATTTATCAAATCTTTTTGCATTTACCTTGTTTTCCTCCCTCATGGTTAGTATAAATCCATTATATTCCGATCAAAAACCTGTTTTGTAAATGGCTTAACACTCTGCTGTTCAACATGAACAGGACAAGCTGTAGAAGCAGAAGAAGAATCTTCCGATACACAACAACTAGCAAGAGATTCAGTTTGTTGAGCCACAGTAGATGCAATATCATTTTCATTCATAACAACACTATTAGTTTCCTGACTTTCAGGAAGTATTAAACTGCACTGACTAAAACACACACTAATTGACTGCAGGGCACAGTAATTGAATCACTATTAAGTACATGATCACTTCCCTAAGTAGCATCAACAGATAAAACATATGAATCAGACTGTGCTATGACTTGAGATTCTTCTCTTTCTCTGCTCTTGTCGAAACAGCTTCTTCTGGACCCTTTCTGACAGACTGTTGGTTTCTCCATTATCTACTGATTGTTAATACCACCAGAAACCAAGCCACTACCTCGAAATGATCTCCCAAAACTCTAAGTAACAGAAAATGGAAAGTTCAGATAGGAATATCAACAGTATTATGATAAGGATAGAGTAACAGGGCGTATACAAGCTGGGACAACTGGGAGATCTGGGAAAAACCCGGGAATTTTTTCATCCGGGAAAAACGTGGGAACTTTTTAGAATTCCAGGAATTTTTCAGTTTTAGTTTTCAGTTAAATTTTTGTGATTTTGCCTGGTAAGAACCAATATTCCAACAAAGGATATTACTGTATCCCGCTTCTGCAGAATAATGCTGCAGCAACAAAACATAAACGAGAGAAAAAAACGAAAATAAAACTTAAGTTGCAAAGGAAATGTGCCATATACAACAAAACACAGTGCTCATACAAGCGTCTGCCAACAGCAAAGTGTGTCAAAGGCTTTAGGAAGACTATGCAATGCTTCCTAATAACAAATTGCTTCCGATGAGCGTGACGTGACAGCTGTTTACATTAGATTTTTTGAGAAGTTCTGGGCGGGCTCTTGTTCATGCGTAGTTGAGCCGCGTATGAGTAGTACCTTCTCCCGCTTCTGGCTAAAGATGTGTGGCTGGGCGCCACTATCTAATATTGCCCCGGTTCGGAAATATTGTAAATCTGGGGCTGATGCACAGAGCAGTAAAGTGTTTAATTTCTCACTGTTGGCTAGTTTCAACTGTTTTTATGCCATAATAAGGAACCAAACATGAGATAATACAGTACTGGTACTCAAGAAAATATACATCTGAATCTGGACATATGAATGTGCACTTAAAGCCGAATTATGCATTTTAGTATGGTTCATCAAATTCCGATGCTCCTGAAGTATCCTCTGATGTGTTGTTTCTTTTATGACATAATGCAAGATCTTTCAATGTTTTACATGTACGAACATATGGGCTTCCTGCATCATTGTAGCTATGCAAGCACAGTGATGCCTGTTATCTGGCACTCTCTGGCAACTGCTGAAACGAACCAATTTCTGACAGGGCATCGGAAAATATTGCGAATGGTGGTTTGAAAAGTGTTACGTTCAGAGTAAATTCTCTTTTACTGAAGATGAACTATGTGTGAGAATGTACGATGAATTTCTTAAATCACAGAGCGTTTGACTTCATTTAAAACTCAAGTCTTTGAGAACGACCATCTAGAAGAATTTCTAGCCCAGAAGATCAGACATTTACATCGTTATTAAAAATTTTACTGGCACATTTGTGTGATCTATCTTAAAGTGTAACATGCACAAAAAAGATCAACATTATATGTGGAAGCTTAGTTTCTCTTGCAGCTTATTAATCTTCGAAACCAATGTTATTTGTGAAAGCTTTGCTTTTCTTGTAGCAACACTATGTATATTAATTTAAACCATTAACTTTTCGCATTTGTGTGTTCGTGCTACTTAAGACTGATCTTGCTATTGGCTGACTACATCATGTGTCCTGTGCTGTCATCAGCTGGTGAGATCATGTGACATGAGCTATGACTGGCTTACAAAAGCATGTCGCAATCTCTGTTTCAATGCTTCAGAAATTAACTGCGGTGTTTGGTGGTATTCGAATTAATACCTTTGTAACATGAAAATATGCCGTGTACATGTTGCTGCAGATCAAGGATCTTTCCAAAATGTCCCCCCCCCCCCCCCCTCCCCGAGTTTAGTTTTCTAAAGTGCCAGGAAATTCTACGTCAGTGTCTAAAAACATAAACATTCAAAGGATTGATAAGTTTTACAGTGCCGAGGAAAAGTATACTGTCACTTAACACGGAAAAAGTGTGTTTTCACCCGGGAGAAAGTGTATTTTCAACTGGGAAATCCGGGAAAAATGTGGGAATTTTTTTTCCTTGTCCATGTATATACCCTGGGTAAAGATGACATGTTGATTTGCAGACATACACAATCAAAAGACTGTTACACATTAGCTTTTAGCCAAAGCCTTCTTCAGAAAATAAAATGCATAGTCACACAAGCAAGCACATCTCACAAACACACTACTGCTGCCTCACCTAGGCCAGAATGCAACCTTCTGTTGGACAGAAGCAGCAATCAAGAATGGGGCAGGGAAGGGGGAAAAGTAGCAGGGTTCGGGTGGGTAAGAGAGCAGTCAGTGCTGCCTGGTGAAGCGTGCAGGGACTCTATGCCAGCAGGTTAAGGCTGCCAGGCACACCATCAGGAGACTATGGGGGAGGAAGGGAGGGGGTGAGCAGAAAAGAAGAGGAACACAGAAAAGGTGAAAAGCCAGGTGGGTGTGTAGGAGAGAGTGGCAGACTCTGATGGTGAGGGGACATAATTGGGAGGAGGTGTTAGGACAGAGTGGCAGAAACTGTTGGGCAGAGGCTGTGGGAACAGTTGGTTTCTTTAGGTTAGGCTGGGATAATTACGGGAGCAGACAACTTGTTGTGAGGATAACTACCACCTGCACAGTTCAGAAAATCTGATGGTGGAGGGGAGGACACAGATGGCTTGGATGGTGAAGCAGTCGTTGGAATTAAGCACGCTGTGTTCAGCTGCATATTATGCCACAGAGTGGTCTACTTTGCTCTTGGCCACAGTTTGGTGGTGGGGTGATTCATGCTGGTGGACAACTGGGTGGTAGTCATACCAATATAAAAGCTATGCCAAGATTGCAGCAGAGCTGCTATATGACGTGGCAGCCTTCACAGCCTCTGATGAGGTAGGATAATTGTATGACAGAACTAGAATAGGAAGTGCTGGGTGAGGGGATTGGGGAGGGCTTTCACCTGGGTCTTTCCCTTCTCAGGTCCTCTTTTTTCCTGCTCCATGCATTAGCATGATGTCACCATGCTATACAACTATTGGCTGCAGGTGGAAAACGAGCATCTGAGTTGTTGCGATCCGGCAGTTTTCATCGTATTTCACAGTTAAGTTCACCATGTAGGCTATAAATTTTTGCTATTTTTGAGGTGAACTTAAAATGAAAGAACTGTCAAAACTCCTTGTTTTAATGTAAAATTTGTGGCAATAATGTGTTGGGAAATGGCTCAGTTATGTCATACATCATTAGCAAAAGTGATAGTCTTTTCAGTTACGTACCCTGCACTATTACTAGTGGCAAAGCCCCCATTTTTTCCTAATAGGTCTATTATATGATGTATCATTCTGAAATTTCTTTTTTTTTTTTTTTTTCCGGTTATATCAGTAGACGTTACGTTGGAGGAAAAGAATGAAATTCTTGCACTAACTTTGATTTGCAGCATCTGTGCCTGTGTTTATACCTTTTAATACACTACTTTAGGAATTTCGAATGTTTCATAGGCTAAGGTCTGTAAACCTACTATTTAGTGAGCTAAATACTTGGGGTTTGGCTGATACAGAGTGGCAGTAGGAATAAGCACTGGAACAAAGGGAACAGAAAATCATGTTGGGCTAAAAAAATATCTCTCATGTAAAATAGCTCATATACACTATTCTTTCGAAGATTATAAATTACACACAATTTCAGCACGCAGAGAGGCAAATTCAAAACCACATTCTTCACTTAATGCAATGTAAAAGCAGATTAAAATTCAATACCAAGTTTTCTGGAAAGGAGTGATAAATAAGACAAACTTAATGTGTCGGACTTAACCATGATCCAGCAGAAACTAAACGCTAATAGGAAACGTGACACAAGAGATGGGCTTCCTTGCACATAAAATATGAAAGAAAAGTCACATGACTCAAAATCCATGAAGTAGGCCATTAAATTGAATTGTTGAGTGTCCATATATGAAATACGAAACAGATTTTAACTAAAAGTTACATTTGCACGTTAATCATTTAGTAATTACAATACAGTATTCACTTCTTAATCCAGTCCAGAGTACTTGTTTGTATGGGTTTTTCCAGTTGCTTAAGCGAATAGAGCTTGTTTTCTAAATTTGATAACATTGCTAGCATATTGTCTTCCGTAGCAGATGTTGTTGTTGTTGTTGTTGTTGTTGTTGTGGTCTTCAGTCCAGAGACTGGTTTGATGCAGCTCTCCATGCCACTCTATCTTGTGAAAGCCTCATCATCTCCCAGTACCTACTGCAACCTACATCCTTCTGAATTTGCTTAGTGTAGTCATCTCTTGGTCTCCCTCTATGATTTTTACCCTCCACGCTGCCCTCCAATACTAAATTGGTGATCCCTTGATGCCTCAGAATATGCCCTACCAACCGATCCCTTCTTCTAGTCAAGTTGTGCCACAAACTTCTCTTCTCCCCAATCCTATTCAATACTTCCTCATTAGTTATGTGATCTACCCATCTAATCTTCAGCATTCTTCTGTAGCACCACATTTCGAAAGCTTCTATTCACTTCTTGTCTAAACTGTTTATCATCCACATTTCACTTCTATACATGGCTACACTCCATACAAATACTTTCAGAAATGACTTCCTGACACTTAAATCTATAATCGATGTTAACAAAGTTCTCTTCTTCAGATACGCTTTCCTTGCCATTGCCAGTCTACATTTTATATACTCCCTAGTTTGACCATCATCAGTTATTTTGCTCCCCAAATAGCAAAACTCCTTTACTACTTTAAGCATCTCATTTCCTAATCTAATACCCTCAGCATCACCCAATTTAATTCGACTACATTCCATTAGCCTCTTTTTGCTTTTGTTGATGTTCATCTTATATCCTGAACCGAGCGAGGTGGCGCAGTGGTTAGCACACTGGACTCGCGTTCGGGAGGACGACGGTTCAATCCCGTCTCCGGCCATCCTGATTTAGGTTTTCCGTGATTTCCCTAAATCGCTTCAGGCAAATGCCGGGATGGTTCCTTTGAAAGGGCATGGCCGATTTCCTTCCCCATCCTTCCCTCATCCGAGCTTGCGCTCCGTCTCTAATGACCTTGTTGTCGACGGGACGTTAAACACTAATATCCTCCTCCTCTTATATCCTCCTTTCAAGACACTGTCCATTCCATTCAGCTGCTCTTCCAGGTCCTTAGCTGTCTCTGACAGCATTATAATGTCATTGGCGAACCTCAAAGTGTTTATTTCTTCTCCATGGATTTTAATTCCTACTCCAAAATTTTCTTTTGTTTCCTTTACTGCTTCCTCAATATACAGATCGAATAGCATTGGGGAGAGGCTACAACCCTGTCTCACTCCCTTCCCAACCACTGCTTCCCTTTCATGCCCCTCGACTCTTATAACTGCCATCTGGTTTCTGTACAAATTGTAAATAGCCTTCCGCACCCTGTATTTTACCCCTGCCACCTTCAGAATTTGAAAGAGAGTATTCCATTCAACATTGTCAAAAGCTTTCTCTAAGTCTACAAATGCTAGAAATGTAAGTTTGCCTTTCCTTAATCTATTTTCTAAGATAATAAGTCGTAGAGTCAGTGTTGCCTCATGTGTTCCAACATTTCTACAGAATCCAAACTGATCTGCCCAGAGGTCGGCCTCTACCAGTTTTTTCCATTCGTCTGTAAAGAATTCGTGTTAGTATTTTGCAGCTGTGGCTTATTAAACTGATAGTTCAGTAATTTTCACATCTGTTAACACCTGCTTTCTTTGGGATTGGAATTATTATATTCTTCTTGAAGTCTGACGGTATTTTGCCTGTCTCATACATCTTGCTCACCAGATGGTAGAGTTTTGTCTCCCACGGCTATCAGTAGTTCTAATGGAATGTTGTCTACTCCCGGGGCCTTGTTTTGGCTTAGGTCTTTTAGTGCTCTGTCAAACTCTTCACACAGTATCATATCTCCCATTTCATCTTCATCATCTTCCATTTCCATAATATTCTCCTCAGTTACATCACCCTTGTACAGACCCTGTATATACTCCTTCCACCTTTCTGCTTCCTCTTCTTTGCTTAGAACTGGGTTTCCATCTGAGCTCTTGATATTCATGCAAGTGGTTCTTTTTTCTCCAAAGGTCTCTTTAATTTTCCTGTAGGCAGTATCTATCTTGCCCCCTAGTGAGATATGCCTCTACATCCTTACATTTGTCCTCTAGCCATCCCTACTTACCCATTTTGCACTTCCTGTCGATCTTATTTTTGAGACGTTTGTATTCCTTTTTACCTGCTTCATTTACTGCATTTTTATATTTTCTCCTTTCATTAATTAAATTCAATATATCTTCTGTTACCCAAGGATTTCTACTAGCCCTTGTCTTTGTACCTACTTGATCCTGTGCTGCCTTCACTATTTCGGCTTGTACCACTGTGGTAGGGGTGGGCTTCGTGTCTATCTTGCCCACAATAATGCATTCACTATGCTGTTTGTAGTAGCTTACCTGCACTCCTATTTTCTTTCTTTCTATTTTTTTAAATTACTTATTATACCTACTTCTGCATTACCCCTATTTGATTTTGAATTTATAACCCTGTATTCACATGACCAGAAGTCTTGTTCCTCCTGCCACCGAACTTCACTGATTCCCGCTATATCTAACTTTAACCTATCCACTTCCTTTTTAAATTTTCTAACCTTCCTGCCCGATTAAGGGACCTGACATTCCACGCTCCAATCCGTAGAACGCCAGTTTTCTTTCTCCTGATAACGACGTCTTCTTGAGTTGTCCCTGCCAGGAGATCCGAATGGGGGACTATTTTACCTCCGGAATATTTTACCCAAGAGGATGATATCATCATTTAACCTTGCAGTAGAGTTGCATGCCCTCGGGAAAAATTACGGCTGTAGTTTCCCCTTGCTTTCAG
This sequence comes from Schistocerca nitens, assembly GCF_023898315.1. Lineage (NCBI taxonomy): Eukaryota > Metazoa > Arthropoda > Insecta > Orthoptera > Acrididae > Schistocerca > Schistocerca nitens. The sequence continues at coordinate 865,417,199 of NC_064618.1, read as the reverse complement.
CCGTTTGCAGTACCAGCACAGAAAGGCAGTTTTGGTTAGTGTTAAGAGGCCAGATCAGTCAATCATCCAGACTGTTGCCGCTGCAACTACTGAAAAGGCTGCTGCCCCTCTTCAGGAACTACACATTTGTCTGACCTCTCAACAGATACCCTTCCGTTGTGGTTGCACCTACGGTACGGCTACCTGTATCGCTGTGGCATGCAAGCCTCCCCACCAATGGCTAGGTCCATGGTTCATGGGGAACCATAGCAGATTGCTGCACATATTTTCTTAGAGCCTCTAAACCCTTTAGTGCCTGAAGGAAACTCACCTTCTCAGGAATTTCTTCATCAGATTCCACCTCCTCCTCTTCTTCTTCTACTTCTTCTCTAGCATGACAATTGAGCGTGGTATGTTCTTTCACTGTGTCCTCTCCATGATCAAAGTCTGATGGTTGCACTGCATCGAAGTCCTTTGCTGCTTCTTCGTCCATAATATTAGGCACATCAATATAGTGTCCCCCATGTGGGGGGAGGGGGGGGTAATGAAATAAAGTTAAGAGCAATGAGATTTATCTTCATTGTCGATGCACCACCAGGTAGTCCTCTGTCAATCATTGCCACTGCTTTCCGCACTAGCTGCTTCCAGTAATTAAATTTTAAAGCATGAATAATCCTCAAATCTAGAGGCTGCATGTGGCTAGTGCAATTTGGAGGCAGGGGATATTACTTTAACATTTCTCAGCATGATAAAAATTTTTCAGATGTTCAGCTCAGTTGTCAATGAATAGAACTATTCTATTTTTTGCCCCCATTTGACGATCTTATGGGATGAGGAAGTCCTCAAAAATTTTCAAAGTCATTCAGAAATTCAAATTTTCTTTGTACTTCTTGGGCAACTACAACACTGCCCTTGCAATGATTGATGTTCTTCTGTTCAAATGTCTGTGGTTTGTTTGGGTCAGGGTAGCTCTTTTATAATTTTGGGATTTTTTAAAATGTTAATTTGTTGAGAAAAAAATGAATGAAAGTAGTTTTCTGTTGCAGAAACACAAGACGCAAATAGAAGAGAATTGTACATAGTGTATCAGAGATTTCTTAAAGTCATTTCATCCCCACTTTAGTAGATACGACCTATCACTTAGTAACTGGAAAAAAATAAAAATAATAGATGTGTCAAAAATGCAATGCGTTATTGTCAATGTTTGTGCCTATTGGATTACAATCTGTGCTTGCAAAATAAATTCCGCTTTAAAGTGAATGGTGGCTTTGTACTGCAGATTAATCTGTAGCCTATATTAAATTCCAAACTTGTGATTTTCTGTAGTCTCTCTCCTCAACAGGTTTGTCTTTCAAAATTTCCACAGCTTAGCAGCATAAATATTGGATACTATTCATTAAAGAACAAAAGTTTATACATTTGGTGGGTCCTATTTAAATAAAAGAATTACTGTGCATGCAGTGCGATGGGGCAGACTTTGGCGAAAAGGAATCGCTCCGGACACAGAAATTTTCACAGCCAAAAGCGAAAGTGTCTTTGTCAATTTTGTAAAGTAAGTTAGGAGATACAGTAATGTTTGTTTTATGTGCTGTATATGACTGAAATAAAGTAGCAAGGAAAAATAAAGTATCACAGCAGCTAAGTAGCTAAACCATAAGCATAAATGTGGACATGTGGTTAATGACAACCTTTGTCACCATTGCTGTTGGTTAACACTTTTCTTATGAGCTGCATTTCATATGCTCACTACACTATGCTCCAAGCTGTCAAAGTGTTATTTTAGGCTCAAGGAGAGAAACAGAGATGTGAAAAAATTAGTTTACTTTAAATGAAAGCTCAGGTGCTACAGTTTCATCCATGCTTTCCATCACTGCTGCCAATTTTTATGGTCTACAGTGTGTGGTGCAAAGTACATACATGAGTGATGATGTATGTAATTGTTGCAACTATATTGTATCATATTTGAACATGAATGTCTTTAAAATGTGCTATCACAAAACTCTTGTTCTATTTCCATGTGCCATAGCATATGACCTGCACGAAAAGTATATTTTCAGCAGTTCACAAAATGCTTTCACGCCCTACTTGCACTCCTGTCGTTGAAGGGCCACTCCCCCTTTCTACATATCCAGCAGGCAAGATAATTTTGTACGTGTTAGTGTTATGTGGTGGCCGTGCTGGCTGTTGGGTGATGTAACAAGTCGCCAGCGAATAAGAGCTTACTAGTTGGAAATGACTGATGTTTTCTCAATTCTGACTGAGTGACTCTTCAAGACTCAGTGTCTAAATGTAAAAGGTTGATGATCGGTACTGTTGCTGGATACAGTACATCAGAAATATACAAGCAAGAAGATGAGAAGTAAAGGTGACGGCTTGGCCCTTTGTCACATATTGGCTCAGTTCGGATCACTTCACATTGACTGTCCTGTTTCTCCATTGCTGCTGCACTCTAGCAGTAATTGTATCATAATTGCACTATGAAGCTAAACTTTGCAAATTGTGTTGGCAGGCCTCCCCTCTCAACAACGGCCTAAAATATTCCCTAGGCTCCTCTATCACCAGTGGTGTTCACTGTCTGCCTTTTGTGCCACTTATATCTTGTTCAGTCTCATCAATTGTAAATAGGAAGAAATTGGAACGAAGTCAAGTGAAACGTCGAATAATAACATAGAATCGAGGTAAATCTTATTAGGAAGAAACGTAAAATGGGGGAATTTTTAGCTTTCATCTTATGGGTTCTTCACAGCAGTTACAAATTTATGACATGGAATCATGAAAAATGTAAAATCCGAGAGTGCAAAATTGAAGTTCCCTCTAGTTCCTACATGCTCTCCCAGGCAACACTGACTCCTCTCCAGCCACACATATCCTGCTATCCCTCCCCCTCCCCTGCCCCACTCCAGATTGCTGCTTTTATTCAACATGACAGTTGCTTTCTGGCCCAAGTGACTGGAGATAGCGGTTATGTGTGCGTGAGATGTGCTTACTTGTGTGAATGTGTATGTTGAGACTGTGGTCAAAAGCTAAGTGTGTAAGTCTTTTCATTGTGCCTGTCTGCCACTCAATGTAAGTTCTCAAAATTCTGTAGTGATCATTCACAGATCACTAAGAGTACAACAACCACCTCCACTTACTGGCATAAATAACTAGCAAAACCAAGATTAAATCAGAAAATCGCCACATAGAAAAATCTTCAATTATAACGTCACTGTAGAAATGAGGCAACTAAGAATTCATTGCAAGATTTTCATTAAAAACATTGACTATCCCAAAAAAACCTTAATACCTTTATATTAGATTAGATTAGTTTTTCATTCCGTAGATCCGTGCTGAGGAGATCCTCGTGGATGTGGAACATGTCAATTTATTATTTTTTTTTAAGCTGAAATAACTATACTAATAGTATGAATATATACAATACATCATTTGTTTCTATTAAAAAATTCGTCAATGGAGTAGAAGGAGTTGGCCACTAGTAAGTCTTTCAGGCTCCTTTTAAACTGATCTTTATTTGTAACAAAATTTTTTATGTTTACTGGCAAATTATTGAAGATGAGTGTTCCTGAGTAGTGGACCCCTTTTTGAACTAAAGTAAGTGCTTTTAAGTCCTTGTGCAGATCATTTTTGTTCCTGGTATTGTATGTATGAACTGAACTGTTTGCTGGAAAAAGATATATATTATTTAGGACAAATTTCATTAATGAGTAAATATACTGAGAGGCAGTAGTTAGTATACCCAGTTCTTTGAAGAGGTTTCTACAGGACGTCCGTGAATTTACTCCACAAATAATACGTATTACACGCTTTTGGACTCTGAAAACTTTTGTTTGACCTTCACTTAGACCTTAGTATATCTAATGCCAACTCACACATTGGTTCACATGCAGCATATACAAGTTGAAATAAGTTTTTGGAAATCAGGAAATAAACTAATTGAATGAGATATATTTCAAATTGCTCATTATAATTATTATGCAAAACTTATGTGGAAACACCTCCTCAGTTAGCTTTACAGGAACATGTTATCCTTCAAAGTCACCCAAGAACAGTCGGGTTGAACTTTCCCTAGGTCCACAGTTTCAATACTAAAATTTTGATTTTTGAAGAATTCTTCTTCTTCTGCGGCTCTACAACTCATGATGAGTCTTGGCCTCTTCAACTATGTCCTTCCATTTATCCTGGTCCCTTGCTAACATTTTCCAGTTTCTGTTGCCCATTGTCCAAAGGTCTTCTATGACTCTGTTCTCCTATCTAGTTTTCGGTTGACCACATTCTCTCTGTCCACCAGGCTTTCCTTGTAATATCTGTTTTGGTATATCTGTATCATTCATCCATGCCACGTGTCCAGCCTACCTACCTCAGCCTAGATGATTTCACAATTCTTATAACAGGCTGGTCTTTGTAGATGTCATAAAACTCGTTGTTGTATCTCCTCTTCCATCTTTCCCTTTCACAAATTGGGCCGATTATTCTCCTGAGTATCCTCGCACAGATGCATCCAACGATTCAGCATCCTTTGCTGTTAAAGCCCTGGTCTTGGAGGCGTATGCAAGCACTGGTCTGATCAGTGTTTTATAACTGATTAGTATTGTGGTCCTAGTCAGGAGGCTTGAAGATAGAAGCTTTGTTAAGACAAAATAAACTTTATTGGCTGCAGGTAGTCTTTGCTTTACTTCATATGAGGTATCGTTTGGGCTGGTTACAATCGAACCCTGGTATTTGAAATGATAGACTCTTTCAAAGTTATACCTACCCATTGTAATTTTGGCTTGAATGTTCTCCCGGTGCGCTTTCCCAGCAGCTAGGTATTTTGTTTTCTGCTCGTTATTATTTAGTCCTATATTCCTGCTGTCCTTTCCAAGTTCAATGAATGTCTCTTCCATTGCCATCAGAGTTATTGCTACTATGTTGATGTCATCCGGATAGGCCAGTATTTGCACAGATTTATGAAAAATTATTCCCCTATTAAAGATACATGCTTCTCTCATCATCTTCACCAAGACAGCGTTGAATAGGGGGAATGCCAGCGCATCACCTTGCCGCACTTCATTTTTAATTTCCAAGGTATTGTACAACAATCCTCCAGTTTTTATGCAACCTTGAGTTTCTCGCATTGTCATTCTTATTATCCTCATCAGTCTTTTTGGCATACCCAGTTCACCTAGAGCTCAATATAGATGCTCTCTGTCTGTACTATTGTACGCAACTTTAAAATCAATGAAAAGATGATTGTTCCAACCCCATCTTCCTTTGGTTTTTCCACAATTTTTCTTAGTTCGTAGAATAATTACACTTCAGATTACTTCCTAACACAAACATACAAATAAAATTAACACCAGCACTTCAGAAGAAATTCTAATTCACCACTGCAAATCAATATTTCTCAATATTTCACAAAAGTGATGCCAGTTAGAAAATTCATTAAAATAATGTATTAAATCACGTCTGCCAAACACAAATAATAACATTTATGCCTCAGAACTGTAAACCTTTTTACTTCACAAATAAAAGATAACCATTTCATTGAATCCTTAATTTCAAGAGAAAATTATCAACAATTTGTACTGCCTGTACCTATTCACATTGTGAGATCAGGAATATTATTCCAGCTCATAAATGAGACACAAATAAACTACATTCACCATCGTATTCACATAGTAATGCTGAATTATAGCATTGCTGAATGTTATCAATACACTGTTAGCAAAATGGTTAACTATTGGATTCCAGATATATATAAATGACGAATAAAAGTCTATACAATGAGGTGAAAAAAGTCATGGGATACCTCCTAACATAGTGTCGGACCTCCTTTTGCCCGGCATAGTGCTACAACTCTATGTGACATCAACACAACACGTCGTTGGAAACCCCCTGCAGAAATATTGAGCCATGCTGCCTCTGTAACCATCCACAGTTGTGGAAGTGTTGCCAGTGCTGGATTTTGTGCGTGAACTGATCTCTTGTTATGTCCCGTAAATGTTTGATGTGATTCATGTCAGACAATCTAGATGGCCATATCATTTGCTTGAATCATCCAGGATGTTCTTCAAATTAATCGTGAACAATTGTGGCCTGGTGACATGGTTCTTTATCATCCATAACAATTCCGTCTTTGTTTGGGAACACAAAGCCCATGGATGGCTGCAAGTGGTCTCCAAATACCCGAACGTAACTACTTCCAGTCAATGATGGGTTCAGTTGGACCAGAGGACCCAGTCCATACCATGTAAACACAGCACACACCATTAGGAGCCCACCACCAACTGGCACAGCACCTTGTTGACAACTTGGGTCCTTGGCTACATGGTGCCTGCACCACATTTAAACCTACCATTAGGTCTTACCAACTGAAATTGGGACTCATCCGACCAGGCCACAATTTTCCAGTTGCCTAGGATCCATCCAATATGGTCACGAGCCCAGGAGAGGCATGCCAGGTGATGTCATACTATTAGTAAAGACACTCATTTTGGTCTTCTGCTGCTACAGCCCATTACCATCAAATTTCATCACACTGCCCTAACAGATACATTCGTTGTATGTCCCACATTGATCTCTGTGGTTAATTCACGCAGTGTTGCTTGTCTGACAACTCTATGCAAACACCACTGCTCTCTATCATTGCATGCCTCGAGATGACTGGGTGTTTGTGTTGTCCTCATCATTTTTCATCATCATTCATGAAAGTGGCGAGATTGGACTGAGCAAAGGTTGGGAATTTTTACGGGCATTGATGACCGCGCAGTCGAGTGCCCCACAAACCAATCATCATCATCATCATCATCATCATCATCTATCATTACATGAAGGCCATCGGCCACTGCCTACAATGTCTGTGGTGAGAGGTTATGCCTGTATTGTGGTGTTCTCAACACACTCTTGACACTGTGGATCTGGGAATATTGAATTCCCTAATGATTTCTGAAATGGAATGTCCAATGTGTGTAACTCCAACTACCATTCTTCGTTTGAAGTCTTTTAATTCCCTTCACATGTATAACCTGAGTACAGACGTCAGCTCTGCCAGTGCCCTGCTCTTTTATACCTTGCATATGCGATATTACTGTTATCAGTATATGTGCGTATTGGTGTCCCATGACTTTTGTCATCTCAGTGTATGTTTTGCATAAAGGTGTCTATGTGTACAAAGTGATCTGAACTCGTCAGAAAAAGAAGAAGAAGAAAAAGCACTGTAAAGATAAGCTAAACTTCTGATGGGCAACACAAACAGCCTGCTCATTCCATCCGGTAAGTCTCCCCTTACCTGAGGTTCTGTGCAACTTTTCTGAACTGTCCCCCATCTCTTAAACCTCACCAGTCCTTTTCCTTCATCCATCTTTCTTCCCGTGTGGTCCTTGTGCTAGAAGGAGAAGCCACTGGGTTCGTAAGTTTGCACATTTCCTTAACCTTTGTATATGTTTTCTCTTGCCGCTGTGTGGTGATTAGATTTTTTATCTATTCACTTGTATTATATTTTCCAAAACTGATTATTTTAGTTGATATATCAATATGGATAGAATAAATAAGCAAACAAATACAGGCTGCTAAATTGTGTTGGCTTCACACTTGTAGTGATCCACAGACCTATCAGTCTGTTCTACACAAGTATGTATTCACCTATTCTGTGAATTCAGAAGCGAAGCATTTGAACAGGAACCATTCAGTAGCACTTCCGCATTTCTCATTCGTAAATTCTCATGTGTAAAATGAGTATAATCCCATGGTGCAGAGCTACCATGTAAAACAGCTTGATGTTCACCAACAGCACTCTTCATTCACTTACTGTATTTGATAGCTGAAAAGACTACCATACAGAGAGAATTTTCCAGACTGTATTATCTGATTACAAACTTTCTTCGTGGTACATAACAAAAAGAAAATAACTTTGTTTGGGCACTATTTGCTCAACTTTAGATCGATAAGATGGCAATGCTCTTTGTGTTGTGTAATTAAGTAGAAAATGAATACAGCAAATGATCTAACTAGACATGACTGTTCAATACGTGTAATTAAAATGAATATATAGATTTTCAAGAAAATGAAAGCACAAGATTACACTTCACAGTTATGATCATGTTTATATTGAACTTTACAAAGCAACCTTACAAAGATAAAAAGTCTCAGCCTGTCATTTACCTTACACGGTGACACAGAATTCACCACAATAAATTAACTTGGAATCTAATGTGTCATAGCTCTCCACATGAACAAATAATTTCGCCAGATCAGTCTGTTTCTTTAGATATGGCTCCAGTACAAAGCATGTCCCAATGCTAGAAAACACAGAAAACAGTTCTCCTGTTAAGGCAATACTATTCTCTCCAGGCTGACTTCATTTTTGAACAAGGAAGCCACATGGCAGTATCTGCCGCCAAGGTACATGATTAACTGAACGCCAACTGCTTTCTAAAAACAAGTTTCCTGTGCAGTGGTTTAGCAAAGAGCTTACAAACAATTAGAATCAATGCTAGTGAAGCTGGCTGGCTTAATATGTCAGAGATAGTTGTAATATGAGTATTATAGATCTCGAGAAAGAAAATAGGCCATGAGAAAATGAAAGAGCCAACAACAAGCACCTTCCTGTGTGCACAAATATATGTTGCAGCTAGTTCACTTGTTATTGTTAAGTTATTGATTTCAGTAAAGTAACCATCAGGTCACCTGTAGCAAGCACTGTAAAGGGGGGTGGTGACTAATAGAATCGCAGCTGACTCAGATGGAATTCCAGCTAGTAATGAGTCAAGATTTCAGCATCATCATAGTCACTACTATAAGAAAATGTATGACTGAATAATCATAAAGTTTGTCTAAAGCAGTCAGACAGTATTTCAATTGTATTGCCTGCCAGATTCAAAGAGGAACCTTAGCAGATCTAATGGACTAAAAAGTGTGCCAGAAGGAACTAATCAGTCCCCTTGTCTCCTTTGACAGGATTTAATGTATGTTTGAGAGTCCTGTTTATTTAGAAATGTTATTCTTCTTGAGCACTGTGTAGAACATTTACACTGCTATGGGCTTGTGCTCTCTCTTGATATGTTCTCCCACTATTGCACACACTGTTGACTGGGAAATGAACAGTTTGCAATTCATTGGCCATGTCCATATCTAGAATTGCTTACTAATTTCACAATGCCTCAAAGGAAGCCACTGAAAGGGATGTGTACTAACACTTAACAGAAAGCTGTACAACCTGTTGCATGAGTTTGAACATTGGGACAGCATCTGGGAATTAATGAATCACAGCATAACCAAGATGCATCCGTTCTAAAGTTCAGCCCTTCTACAAAGACTATGTAACCCATGATGGAGTACATGGCATTATTCCGAAGTCATGAGCAGGTATGTGGTTCAGGCAATTCATCTCTGGCCTTGCAGCCTTTAAAGTAGTGAGAGTCACATGCCACCAAATTATAAAGTAGGCAAGAAGAGAGCAGTGTGTTGAGCAGCATTAGTCCTGTGAATTAACACTATGCACTGCACATCACAGAGTCATGCTAGTCCAGGAACCACATGTGAGGAATGGAAAACTTCCACACATGACCGCACTGTTGGGCACCAGAATGCCAAGACAGTTATGTGATGAACATCCTGTAACAGTAGAGTGGTGTAACCCTTACTGCAAGTGCATTATCACCTGCATATACATGCAGTACTCCCAGACGATTGATCCATACCTTAGTAAATTAAGAGCTGCAGCAGTGTACAGTCATGATACATATCACATAATGGTAGTTAATGCCAATGTGAAATTGGTGCTTTATCATAGCAGCATGTCAGATGGACAGACTGTAATGTTGCAAGACTTGATCTGAGAATTGAACCTGACTATCAATAAAGGACAGCCAAGCACATTTGTAAATAGTGCAAGTGCAGATATATAGACATTCTTGGCGAATTGGATAGAAGCCAATAATTATCTCAAGAGGTTAAACAGCACTTAACCACCTGTGACAGTAGTGTCATAATCTTTGATATCAGAACAGTAAATGTAAATTATTCTTGTAGCGAAGGCAGTAGTGAACTGGATGGCTATGATTTGAAGAGAGCAAGCTGTAATGCCCATATTGATTGAGCTAGCTGCTTTCAAATTAGATCATTTATGAGAAAACGTAGTCCTCCAGGCATGTGCTCTTACAGAGCGCCTTCAGTGGCCATGTGCATATCACATGCTGAAGAGGCGAAATAAAGCTGTCTCTAAAATATTTTGGAATAGGTAGCTGACAGAGCTGTGTGCAAAAGTCCGTAATGCAAGGAGGAATTACCACTGCTCACGAAGGAGGGGCAAAAGAGATAGAAGGTTAAATATATTTTGGCATCGTAAACAAAGGTATAAAAATAAGGTCTGAGATGCTAAGAGGGAATACTGGGAGTTGTGTTTGAATGAATAGCTGAAAAAGACCTGTGGTGTCATCTGTACAAGTTTCTTAATGACAAAATTAAGTCTCTCACCAGCCTGTCCACCCTTCCGCTAAGGGCTGTGCACATGACTCGATACCTAGACCCATATTTTGGGACCTGACAGTTGAGCTCCTGGTGGAAGTGTCGTATGGGATTGATGAAGTGAATGGAGTTGTGGCTTATGCTGATGATATTTTGGTGACAGCCTCTGGAGATCCCATATGGAAGCTTGAAGAAAATACAAACCATCTGCTTTTGAAAATGCAGCACTGGTGCAGTGCACAAAGACAAACAGACATACATGACAGTTTTATTAAGTACAGAAGATTAAGTTACATTGTAAAATTAGTACTTTCATACTGCATTATGAGAGTTAAGAGAAAAAATGTATGCACTTGTGTAGAGAATTATCAGTGTACTGAATGTATTGTATGACCTGCTTTAGACACACAAGGAGGCAGGTTTTATGATCCCAATAAATAAATGAAATAAAATAAAATAAAAGTGTAAATCTCTGAACCCAGTAATCAATTTTGTTAGCACTACACTACTGTTGAATTATAGCAGAAGAACTTGTGCAAGGCACACCATATTGCCTAATTACTATTAAGTGTTCAATTAAAAAATGTTAACAAATGGTATAAATTTTAAATTTTGCAAATAAATTATTACAGATTAAAGTCATTTACAAAACTGAAATAATGGAGGAAGTAAAATTCTTAAAAACAATTTTTTTTTCTGAAGGAAGAAGACCACTCATTCAGAAAATTGCAGTGTATTTCCATTCCCTGTACCAAGATGTGCCCCCCCCCCCCCTCCCTGTTCTCTCCCTCCCTGTGTGTGTGCGTGCGTGCGTGCGTGCGTGCACCTCTACAGCCCACATCATATGAAATTCAACATGCTTTGCAACTAAACATAATTTGTATTGATCAAAAGTATACAGGTGCCTATCAGTGGACATTAATATTGGATTCATGCTTTTTCTTTATGACTGCTTAAACTCTGCTGTTGGGGATATTTTCGGTGAGATGCCGGGAGGGATGTCAGCCCATTCTTCAACAGCCGAAGCCAGGAAAGTTGTGTTGTTGGATGCTGGGGACTGAAGTGATTATGACATTCCAACTTATCCCAAAGGTGTTCCATTGGGTTCAGGTCAGGACTCTGGGCAGGCCAGTCTATTTCTGGAGTGTTACTGTGTACAGACCACTGGCTCAATGATGCTGCTTTTATGACAGGCTGCACTGTCAGACTGATATAAAGAATACTTGTCTCCTACTATACGCAGCACACAATGCTTTAAAATATGTTCATATCTTTCCACATTTAGCATTTTCTCAAGCGTAGTAGGGGACCGGACCCTAGCCTTGAAAAACACCTTCATACCAAGACACCACCCCCTCCACACTTCATTCAGGCAAATGCCGGGATGGTTCCTTTGAAAGGGCACGGCCGATTTCCTTCCCAATCCTTCCCTAACCCGAGCTTGCGCTCCGTCTCTAATGACCTCGTTGTCGACGGGACATTAAACACTAACCACCACCACCCCCTCCACACTTCACTATTGGCTCTATACTCGATGAGCAGGTAATGTTCTCCAAGCATTCACCAAACCGAAACCATTCCATTTGATTGCCACTGATTCATCACTCCAAATCACGCATCCACAGTCCTGTGGCATCACGGTTAACACCAAATCAAGTATCGCTTAGCATTGACTGCAGTAATGTGTGGCTTACGAGGGGCTGCTTGACTATTGTATCCCTTTATTTTTAACTCCTTAATGCGCTGTCCTTGTTCTAGGTGGACTGCTGGAAGCACTGTGGAACTCACAAATGATTCCTTGTATTGAGTTCATGTGATTTTACAACAACCCTTCCAGTGTTCGACGTCTCTGTCCGTCACGACATGAGGTCTGCGTAGTGTTGTTCCTTTGTATTCCCACTTCAGAATTAAATCACAGTTGACTTGGGCTGCATTAGAAGGGTTGGAATGTCCCTAACGGATTTGTTATTCAGGTGACATCCAGTGACTAGTCCACATTCAAAGTCACTGAGCTCTACCAATTGGCCTGTCCTGCTGTTACTGTCTCTCTGCTGACAACGCAGTACTCCCTGCATCCTTTTATAGTGGCGGGTATGCATCTTGTGACATGCTGGTCAATTCCTCATTACATAGGGGTGTCCAGATATTTTTGATCAGCTAATGTATGTTATATGAAACAAGACAACATTGAAGGCGTCACTACTACATTGGGTAAATAGGTAAATCTTTTTAAGCATTAAAATGTACTAGTGGACAAAATCTTTCAACAGATGCGGGTCATTGACTGGGTACCTTTATCTCAAATGATTTGTATATGTAAAAATGTGGAACCATTCCTGCCCCTGTGTTGTTCAACCCGAGCATTGGGTTGAGATCAGATGTTCCTTCTGCCCCCTCTCCTCTGTAGGTTCTCTAATACCTGGCAAGAAATCAACTCTTTATAATTTAAATTGGCATAGTATTTGTTGTGTTCTTTGTATATCACTAAACTGGGATATTACAAATTAGTTTGTCAGAATTAGAATTCATCTTGCAGATAACTTCATTTGAATCTGGATAATTAAAATTGAGCCTGTCAGTTACAAACTGCTTGTACATCATGTGTAGGAAAAAATCAATTTTTAAGAAAATAACTGCAAAAACATTAGTACAAGGGTCACCTTTTTAAGTTCTTACAAAAACATTCTTTTTTGTAAAAATATTTTATTGTTCCTCAAAATGTATGACTTTAAAATTTTTACACTTTAGCATGTGTTTGAATCGATTCTGGAAACCTTTTTCCCCACAGATGTCATTACCTCAAAAACATGAATTTGGAAAGATTCAGTAAGTCCTTGAGGGGATGAAAATTGCTGTCTTCCCTTTATTCTGTGAAATGTTGGAACAAAAATAAGTTGTTAGGTGATAAATTGGATGAACATGGGCAGTGAGGCATTAATTCCATGTTTTCTTCATCAAATTATGAATTATTTGACATGCTGTGTGGCCACTAGAATTGTCTTGATGAAGCATGATGTGACATTTTTTGGTTGTTATTGCTGAATTCATTGAAGATTTGTGACAAACAAATTGTTTTATATCAAACTGATCTTTGATCCTTTAAAATGATCATCACAGCACATCCCGATTAACTTAAGAAACAACCGATCATTTTCTGTCGGTTCCAGCTTCACTGTGGAATGTTTGTACAAAATCAAATATTATGTAGTTTGCAGTGGGCATGAGGATGGCTGCCTCGTGGTAGGTCAGGTACTGTTTGTTTTAAGTTGTGTTGTGCATAGTATGAACAAAAACCAGTTTTGTTAGGCCTCCATGAAATTCAATGTTGACCAAAGCACAACCATGGTGGTGAAATTTTGCAAACCAATTGCAAACAATCTTTTCTGAAGTTGGTTGATAACACTAGTTGAATACAGCAAATTGAGGTATTGTTGTTGAGTTGGACCTTTACAAAAATCTTACAATCTCATGAAATCTTCGTCTCCCTTAAACTCTCAGTGTAAACAAACTACTCAGCAACTTTATGAGCTATCATTATTTCGACAGTAATAAATGACAAGTTTTAAAATAGTAATGTCACATATCAGTCACACTAACTAATGGTTGTTTGTTAAAGCTTGAAAAGGTGACTCTCGTACTCCTTATTGTTGCAAACATTTTATCATGGCATTTTTATTCTTTCAACAGAAAGGTGAACGCGTCTGGGTTGTTTTTTGTGTACACGATGATTCGGAGCCACTACTTGAAATTTATAACTGTAAGAACAAAGCTGTTACTCATAAGCCAGACTGGTTTGCCTCTCTCAGCAACTGCTTGCATGTTTCACCTACGATCTGCCCCCAAGAAGATGAATACGAGTTTGTAATTACCTTGAGTTCTGATGTTGTCCGTCTTACAGCACCTTCCTGGTAAGTCTTCCTTCCAGTTTCTTCTGTTATGAGATAAATGTAATGATGATGAACTGCGGCTAATATTATTTCATTTAGAAACTTTACTTCATTTTCATGCCCACAGTTTGCTGAAAATTACACTCACTTCAGTCATCAGTAATGAGAAATACTTTCCCTGTTACAAATTTCGAGAAATATTGCTTTCAGTCCTATAAAATAATCAGACTGCTTGCAACTGTTTACAGCAAGTATACACCTGTAATCAAAATGTTTGCTTATCAGTTGTTTTTGTTTATTTTTTAATTTGCTGTCTGTGATTCAGTACTAGGGCTCCTCATTACGAAAAGATTACATTAACTAAAAAGAATTTTTCATGTCACTGTGTTGTTAATACTAAAAAGAATTTTTCACACCACTTTGTTGTTAATAGTTAAGTAGTGTAAAAGAAAAAAAATTCATGTAATTTTTTTATAATCGGTTCTTTTATTTTCTTGTGATTGAATGTAGGGACTTAATGATGGAATGGGTAGAATGCATAAGCTCAAAACTACGGGAAATGCACATACTATCTCCACGTGAAAATGTATACAGCAAAAATCCAGAGACAGGGCCTCGACTTCCATTAGCACCTACACGTGATCCCAACTCGCCACTTCCACCACCACCTGCAGGCCCTGCCACAGCTGTACCTGGTATTGAACAAGTTGCCAATACCGGAGGAGGTAATGAATGTTGTATGTATAATATGAACATGAAATAGTGAGTAATCCGTGGGTAACAAGTGATGTTAGTAATTACTTGTGTTATTGTAATGAAAAGAATCAAGAATGTAGTGTTGTTGTGATAAACAGTTGTGAAGCCAGAATTACTATTTCCTTTGATACAACATTTCATAAAGAAATTGCGAGGATATTCCTCTGTCCGTTAAGTCATATTGATTGTAAGCCAGTGACACAGATGGGCTCGAGTAAGGTACTCGTGTTTGAAATAATTTTATGGTTTACATTTTAGTGCTTTGAGTGTAAGGTCCAGCTGTATCTCGATTATAGCTTTTATTTGGGATTCACATGGATGTTGTGTTGCGTGTCTTTCTGATATATTCACAGTCCGATAATGTGGGATAGATTGTGCAGGGAGAGAAACAATTTGCCCTGTGTTACATTGAAGGCCAGGATCACGTGGGTGAAATATCAGTGAAACAGAAACTATTTGTCTGTCTGGTGTGGAGATGCAGGTAGCCATACATAGGTTTTGAAGAAAAGAAGTGGGGAATCACATAGTGAGGTCTTTCATGTTATATGCTGGACCTCCTTAAAAGAATAGCAATGTTATGTCCATTTCAGAAGTTAAAAAGTTTTGGAGGCATGTAAAAAGTTTGTAAACAATTTTCAGAGATTCGCCTTTTTCCTTTGCTGTATGGTCTTATGAAGTGAGGATAACAAAATTATTGAGTTTAAAAAAAGTTGATACTTTCACCTGTCATAATCGTACATTACAGCTTGTTACAAAGTGGTTATATGTTTTTTACTGATCATAATTATTAAAGTGCTTTGAAATTAAGTAACCCATCACATTTTTCTTAAAGAGTTTGGAATGGAAACTGTGTATACTTGATATATTAAGTTTAGTGCAGTTCGGGCCATACGTTGCTCTATAAAATATGGCTAAAAGATAAAAATTGTCTTTTGTATACATCACAGTCAAGGTTCACATTTCATTACTTTTTGTTTTAATTTTCCTTAGGATTCGGCTGGGCACAGGCTGTGTCAAATCCACTGTCATGTTTACCTGTTGGCTGCCTTCCATTTGTCTGAAATATAGAAGTTTTACTTATGTAATAATATCCAGTTAAGTGTTACTGCTGATAATGTGTTAACATATTCACAGTCTAGTATTACTTATATATGCCTGTTGATGATGGAATTTGTGTTCATGCCATGTAACAGTTTCTCAGATTAATTATAAATAATTTGCCAAATGCCTTGCCATTGTGGTAACACCAGTTCCCATCAGATCACCAAAGTTAAGTGCTGTCGGGTGTGGCTAGCACTAGGATGGATGGCCATCCAGGTCTGCTGAATGCTGTCGGCAAGTGTGGTGCACTCAATGCCGTTGGCAAGTGTGGTGCACTCAGTCCTTGTGATGCCAGTTGAGGAGCTATTTTACTGAGAAATGGTGGCTCCGGTCACAAAAACAGACGACAGTGTGGAGAGTGGTATGCTGACCATATGCCCCTCCACATTCTCATCTGGTGACACCTATTGGCTGAGGATAACACGGAGGTCGGTTGGTACCATTGGGCTGTCTGAGATCTATTTGGACAGAGTTTAGTTTAGTTTTAATTATAAATAATTTAAGGATTAAAGGTAACAACTCGTTGAATAGCTGAGGCTTTGTGTTGTCAGTTGGCACATGTACAAGACTGAGAATGTCACTAGCTTTTGGACAGATCCGTATTTAGAGCTATAGGAGCACACATACACACAAAAACACCTGTATGGTGCATTTTGCTTGTTGACCACATTCTGTCACCACTGCAGTTCAGTTGGGGTTGAGGTGGTATATTGAGTGGAGTGGGTACAGGGGAAAAGGAGGTGAGAGAAAGGGTTGGCTGACTCTTGGGAAGGAGAGGCAGCAAGTGCACTGGATATGAACAGGGCAAAAGTGAGCTCATTCTGACTGCAAGCAGGAAGAGTTGTGCAAAGTGCACAGTGATTGGAAAAACTAAATCGTATCCTTTGCCAGGACTTTAGCTTCCTTCCCAAAGTGGTATTCTGCCACTCACGCAATCTACACCATATCTTGCCCTATCCTTACTTCACTACTACTCCCAACCCCATGTCACAAGTACCATATCCCTAAGGAAGACACAGGTGCAAGACCTTCCAGTACACACAACTAAAACTCCTATTCCAGTTCTGCCATAGGTCTCTAATATCCTATCAGAGGAAGGTCCACCTATGACAGCAGTCATATGATATAGCAGCTCTACTGCAATTTCTGCACAGCATTGTCTGTGGGTGTGACCATCCCAAAATCATATCTGGCAGTGCATCCAAATAAATGACGACGGCCAAACTGACCAAGAACAGAGTTGACCACTTAGTGACAGAACATGCTGCTGAGCACAACATTCTCAGTTATAATGACTGTTTCCTTACCTGTATCATCTGATTACTCCTCCCCAACACCAGCTCCTCTGAATTACTTAGTCTGTCCTTGCAACACATACTTCAGTCCTGTAATCCTTATGACCCCAATCTCCGTTAACCTGTGCCCCACAACCCCTCCCTCATGCCAGATGCCCCATGACTGTAAATTCACTCATACTGTACTCACACATCTTATGTTCTATATCCCTGTCTGAATCCACTCCTCCACATCATTGTCAGCTACATGTAATTCCCTGTGTATGGCCAGAATGTGTTCACTGGCACCACATTCAAATCCCATGTGCCGGCTGTCTCTCCCTCCCAGGTGGCGTCTGTCCTCACCAAACCCTCTCTCGCAATCCCCACCTCCTTTCTTACCTCACCTAACCAACTCCACCTTGCATAACCTCTCTCCCCAGTCAACTGCAGTGCTTTCGTATTGTACTCAGCCAGTACAATTCAGCCATACAGATGTACATTAGAGTCCTATTGATCCAAACTAATTGGGACCAGACCTTGTTCGAATTACCAATTTGTTCGGATTAGCCGGAATTACGGCGACGAGTTTCTAAAATGACATATACCATGCAGATAAATAGGTACACCATGATAACAAATGGGAACAATGGCTCACTCTCACTCCCTGCCCTTTTAGTTGTGCATTGTTGAGACCTTTGTAGTATCTGAGGTCAGTGCACTGCGAGTTGGCTCGCAAAGCACTTGGTTATGTTAGTTATCAATTGCTGGCATGCATAACACTTCCATTGTATTTGTTCAGTTGTAGTGGTGTACGTATTTTTGTCATGAGTAAACAGAAATGTACAACGTTAACTCTCAAAGAAAAACTGAATGCTTTGAAGCAGATAGACAATGGTGAGAATGTATCTAAACTGGCAACAGAACTGGGTGTTGGTAAAGCAACCATTTGTGATTAGAAGAAGAACTGAGTGCAGCTTGGAACAGTCCTGTGGAACGTCTTCGGGAAAAACACTCAAAATTCGGCAGACTTTGAAACAGTCCCAGTACGATAAAGTGGATGAAGCTCTTTTTCCTTTGGTTTACGCAGGAAAGAGAAAGGGGAACTCCTTTGAGTGGAGCACTGGTTCAGGAGAAAGCTGTTTACCTGAACAAGTTAATGAATGGTGATGAGTCTTTTAGTGCGAGTATGGGTTGGTTGGACAGATTCAAAAAACGTCATGGAATCCGTCAGCTAACAGTTACTGGAGAGAAGCTTTCTTCTGACCGTGATGCGACGAAGGAATACTTCGGTGAGTTCGAAAAAATGATAGAGAGGGAAAGTATTTTCCCCAACCACTTTATAATACTGACAAGACTGGCCTTAATTTTAAGGCATTGCCAACAAAAAACCTGGTTTTAAAATGTGCAAAGATCGTGTGACTTTATTAGCGTGCAGCTACACTGCTGGTAATCACAAGCTGCCTTTATTGCTGATCGGCAAATCTGCTAGGCCCAGAGCTTTTCAAAACTGCAACATGAAGTCCCTGCCCATATATTATCGCAACCAGAAAAAAGCATGGTTTCATGGCCAATTTGTTCCCTCTATTCGATGGCTTTCTAAGGGAAATCATTTGTCTCTCCGTGCAATCCTTTTGATTGATAATGCACCATCTCACCCCAGCACTGAGGAATTATGTGATGGAGAAATTGTGGTGAATTACACCACCTCTACAGCCGATGGACCAGGGTGTACTGCAGACATTAAAACTGATTTATAGAAAACAATTTTTAAGAATGCTGATCCAAGATGATAGCATTCCTTTAGTGGACAAAATAAAAAAAGACCAATGTGAAGGATGTTGTTTATTGGGTCCCTGAGGCATGGCAGAATATTTCAGAAAATACTCTGAGAGTAATGTGGAGAAAACTGTGGACATCTCTCGAATTTCAGGACAACCTAGTTGAAAATGAAGAGGAAAATCTACTACAGATGATACAGACAATCCCTGGATGTGAAGAAGCTAGTGAAGGAGACGTAGGTGAGTGGATGGCAGCGGATGAGGTGTGTGTGGAGAACCTCACTGACGCTGATTTAGTTGCTGCTGTGACTCAAGACCAGGAAGAAGGGGACTGCTGTGACGGAAGTGACAATGAGCCTGAAAGCGACAAAGGAGAGCTGGTGCCACACAGTGATGCAGCAGAAGACCTTGATCTCGCGTTACGTTATTTGGAGCAACAGCCCACTGCTACACCTGTTAATTTGATGTTTATGAGATGATGGCACAACTATGCGTCATATAACAGACTGTCTTCATTACGCCAAAAAACAGTGGCTGAGATTTTGTCATCTAAAAAGTAGGGATAAAATGTCTGCTGTATTTTAGTAAGTTTGACAGCTTTTCTTTCATTGTTATGCATTGTTTAAACTTAACGTTTTCTTGCCAATTTTTTCTAATACACGTTTACTGTACTATGTAAATTAAAATAGTGTGTATGTACAGCAGTTTACCGCACAGTTATCCATACTTAGACTAACATTTTTCATGTTCAGATTAACCGAACATTCGGATTACTGGGGTTCGGATTAGTGTGACTCTGCTGTATATGCACTCTATGGCTCCGTAGAAGAATATGTTCAAAACCTAACGAGGTTATCAGTCTTTTTGAATAAAACCATTGTTAATATGCATATTGGCAGCTCAGTGCCTCAGCTTTTCAGTGAATTGTTACCTTTGTTCCTTGAGTTATTTGTATTTCATTAAGGTCTTTCCATTACTATATTTGTCTTATACAGTCTGTTATTGAGTTGTCAACCATGTAATTTCAGTATCAGAATACATACCCATCTCTATCACTTCAAATGCACTGCCAGTGGATACAGCAACAACAACACTATGTTAATGCACTTCTTCGTTTACTATGTAAGTGTAACTACTGAGTGCACCAACAGTCAGTCACAAAGTTGCTTGCAGTGTTGTCCCCACAGCCCATCACTGTGCATTGCCAATTGCCAATTGTCAGTGATCGTGTTAATTCAATTGAGCTTTTATGTTATCTGCTTACCCTCAAGGAAAACACAGTGCGAGCACTGTTGTATTGCGCCATATTCCAAATTTTTAAATTGCAACAAAATGCTTGCTTTTATAACTGTGTAACAATTCTGTGAACTTAATTTACTAGAACATAATATTACCTGTCTTGGTTTGAATATTAATTTTGCAAATTACATTTGTTCAGTCAGTTTGTAACTTTGGATCTCGCTCTGCCCTCTGATGGAAATTGCCCTACTCCTCCTTGTTGTCTAAAAACAAGCAAGTCACTTGTGGGTTGTTCATCACCATGTGAATTTTGTCTCTCTACAAAAGCGTAAGACTAATGCGTGAAAGTGAAGGTTTAACACTTCTGAAGAAACTAACAAAAGTTCTGGTATAAATGAAGTACACAGAAAAAATGAAGTGTATTATTGAGGCACATAGGCCTCTATAAAATCTTCTTACAAACACCACAACTCTTGTACAATTCAGAGTCCACTATGATGGTAGACGTACGGTTATGCCCCTCTGTGTGATGCTTATGCCACTGGTACAACTGCCCATCAAGTACAAATTTGTAATGAATTTTACCCCAATTAGGCTAATCCCAATTGTACTTTTACAAGGATAATTGTCTTTTTGCCATGCAGGTCTTCTGTAACAAGGCCAGGATCTTTTCGAAAGTAATGACATAGAATAGTGGTGACCATAAGCAACAGCTTGTATTTGAGTGCTGCTTGACCTCGAATGAGAGTTAAAGCAGCAGAAAAAATCACAGCAGCTGACTTAATCATGTCTGACAGCATCCCTGTGGTTGCACACAATAAGCTTTGTTGAATGAACTTCGTTCCTCTAGGCCTCTGTCAGTACCACAGCCCAATCAAACTTTTATTCACAGTTATAAAATTGCAAAACCTATTCACCAATTACTTCATACACTCTGGCTCTGTTTGAGAAAAACACAGTGCTTATTTCTTACATTTGAGAGAGCAACACCAAAGCCCATTTGCCCCATTCGCCTCCTGAACTCCACTGTGCTTACCAGTGATGTTTCTGTCACCCTTTTCTCTCGCTGTGTTGCTGTGACATCAGCCAACGTCTTTATCATGAAAATAAACATGCTTGTGCTTAATTTGTTCTTAATAACTCCCTAGCACTTGAATTACATAGTTATGTACACACATCAAAAAAAGGTTTTTCATCACGTCGGTTCTGAGAGTTCTGGAACCTGTACATAAAATTGGAATAGAGATTAACATAAACATCATTTCTGCCCTTTTTATTGCGCATGAAAACCACACATTGCCTGTTGTACCACCATACAGCGAGACCTTCAGAGGTGGTGGTCCAGACTGCTGTACACACCAGTACCTCTAATACCCAGTAGCCCACCCTCTTGCATTGATGCATGCCTGTATTCGTCGTGGCGTACTATCCACAAGTTCATCAAGGCACCGTCAGTCCAGATTGTCCCACTCCTCAATGGCGATTTGGCGTGGATCCCTCAGAGTGGTTGGTGGGTCACTTCATCCATAAACTGTCCTTTTCAACCTATCCCAGGCATGTTCGATAGGGTTCATGTCTGGAGAACATACTGACCACTCTAGTTGAGTGATGTCACTATCCTGAAGGAAGTCATTCAAAAGATGTGCACAATGAGGGTGCGAACTGTCTATGAAGACAAGTGCCTCGCCAGTATGCTGCTGATATGGTTGCACTATCGGTCGGAGGACGGCATTTACTTATCGTACAGCTGTTACGGTGCCTTCTATGACCACCAGTGGCATACGTCGGCCCCCACCTAATGCCACCCCAAAACAGCAGGGAACCTACACCTTGCTGCACTTGCTGGACAGTGTGTCTAAGGTGTTCAGCCTGACTGGGTTGCCTCCAAACACGTCTCCAACGATTGTCTGGTTGAAGGCAATTGCGACACTCACCAGTGAAGAGAACGTGATGCTAATCCTGAGCGGTCCGTTCAGCATGTTGTTGGGCCCATCTGTACTGCACTGCATGGTGTCGTGGTTGCAAAGATGGACCTTGGGAGTGAAGTTGCGCATCATGAGCCTATTGCGCACAGTTTGAGTTGCAACGCACCGTCCTGTGGCTGCACTAAAAGCATTGTTCAACATGGTAGCATTGCTGTCAGGATTCCTCCGAGCCATAATCCGTAGGTAGCAGTCGCCCACTGCAGTAGTAGCCCTTGGGCGGCCTGAGCGAGGCATGTCATCAACAGTTCCTGTGTCTCTGTATCTCCTCCATGTCTGAACAACATGACTGTGGTTCACTCCGAGACGCCTGGACACTTCCCTTGTTCAGAGCCCTTCCTGGGACAAAGTAAGATTGCAGATGTGATTGAACAGCGGTATTGACTGTCTAGGCATGGTTGAACTGCAGACAACACAAGCCGTGTACCTCCTTCCTGGTGGAATGACTGGAACCAATTAGTAACATGATCTACCCATCTAATCTTCAGCATTCTTCTGTAGCACCACATTTCAAAAGCTTCTATTCTATTCTGTTCTTGTCTAAACTGTTTATTGTGCATGTTTCGCTTGCATACATGGCTACACTCCATAGAAATACTTTCAGAAAATACTTCATAATACCTAAATCTGTATTCAGTGTTGTCAAATTTCTCTTCTTCAGAAACATGTTTCTTGCCATTGCCAGTCTACATTTTATATCCTCTCTAGTTCAATGATAGTCAGTTCTTTTGCTGCCCAAATAGCAAAACTCGTCTAGTACTTTTAAGTATCTTCTTTATCTTCCTTTCAAGACAAGTGTCCATTCCGTTCAACTGCTCTTTAAGTCCTTTTCTGTCTATGACAGAATTACTGACAGAATTACAATGTCATAGCAAACCTTAAAGTGTTTATTTCTTCTCTCTGGGCTTTAATTCCTACTCTAAATTTTTCTTTGGTTTCCTTTACTGCTTCATCAGTGTGCGGATTGAATAAAATTGGGGATAGGCTACAACTCTGTCTCACTCACTTCCCTTTCATGCCCTTCGACCGTTATAGCTGCCATCTGGTTTCTGTAAAAGTTGTAAATAACCTTTCACGCCCTGTATTTAACCCCTACTACCTTCAGAATTTCAAAGAGAATATTTCAGTCAACATTGTCAGAAGCTGTCTCCTTCTAAGATAAGTTTTAAGGTCAGTATTGTCTCACATGTTGTTACATTTCTCCGGAATCCAAACTGATCTTCCCCATGGTTAGCTTCTACCAGTTTTTTTCATTCTTCTTCAAAGAATCCGTATTAGTATTTTACAGTTGTGATTTATTAAACTAATAGTTCAGTAATATTCACACTTTATTGCACCTGCTTTCTGTGGAATTGCAATTATCATCTTGTTCTTGAAATCTGAGGGTGTTTCACCTTTCACACACATCTTGCACGCCAGATGGAAGTATTTTGTCATGGCTGGCTCTCCCAAAGTTGTCAGTAGTTCAGATGGAATGTTATCTACTCCTGGGGCTATCTTTTGACTTAAGGTCTTTCATTGTTCTTGAAAATTCTTCTAGCAGATCATGTCTTCCATCTATGTTCTCTTCCATTACTATTACAGTGCCATCAAATACATCTCCCTTGTATAGACCCTCCATCTACTCCTATTAGCTTTCCCTTCTTTGATTAGGACTGGTTTTCCATCTGAGCTCTTGATATCCATAGAACTGCCTCTCTTTTCTCTGAAGCCCTCTTTAATTTTCCTCTAAGCAGTGTCAATCTTTCTTCTAGTGATGTATGCATTTGAGCCCTTACATTTGTCCTCTAGCCATCCCTACTTAGCCATTGTGCACTTCCTGCCAATCTCCTTTTTTAGACATTTATATACCCTTTTGCCTGCTTGGTGTACTGCATTTTTATATTTTCATCTTTCGTAGGTCAGATTCAAACCATCTGCGTTACCTGAGGATTTGTACTGGGTCTTGTCTTTTTACATATTTGATCATCTGCTGCCTTCATTATTTCATTTCTGTAACTACCCATTTGTCCTGTACTGTATTCCTTTCCCATTCTTGTCGTCAACCGTCGACTAATACTCCCTTTGAAACTCTCAACAGTCTCTGGTTCTTTCAACTTATCCATGTTCCATCTTCTTAATTTACTACCTTTTTGCAATTTTTTCTGTTTTAATCTATAGTTTATAACCAGTACATTGTTGTCAAGAGTTCACATCTACACCTGGAAATGTCTTACAATTTAAAATCTTCTTCTGAAATCCCTGTCTTACTGTTATATAATCAGTGTGAAACCCCTGGTGTCACTAGGTCTCTTCCACGTGGACAGCTTTATTTCATGACTCAGATTATGCTGTGTGCAAACTTACACCAGGTGGCTTCCTCTTTCATTCCTTTCCTTTTCCTTCTCTTCCTTTTCCTACTATCAAATTGCAGTCCCTCATCACTTCTAAATTTTTGTCTCCCTGAACTATGTGAATAATTTCTTTTATCTCATGATACGTTTCTTCAATATCTTCTTCATATGCGAAGGTATTTGGCATATAAACTTGTACTGCTGTGGTGAGTGTGGGCTTCTTTTCTGTCTAGGCTATAACAATGTGTTTACTATGCTATTCACAGTAGCTTACCCGCATTCCTATTTTCTAGTTCATAATTAAACCAACTCCTGAATTACCCCTATTTGATTTTGTGTTTATAACCCTGTATTCACCTGACCAGTAGTATTGTTACACCTGCCACTGAACTTCACTAATTATCACTTTATCTAATTTAACATATTCATTTCCATCTTTAAATTTTCTAACCTACTTGCTCAATTAAGGAATCCAACAGTCCATATTCTGATGTGTAAAACACGTTTTGGTTTATCCTGATGACATCTTCCTGTGTAGTCCTTGCCCAGAGATCTGAATAGGGGACGCTTTTACTTCTGGAATATTTTATGCAAGAGGATGCCATCATCATCTAACCATACAGTAACTCTGCGTGCCCTCAGGAAAAATACGCTCGTAGTTTCCCCTTGTGTCTGGTCGTTCACAGCACCAGCACAGCAAGGACATTTTGGTTGATGTTAACAATGCCAGATCAGTCAATCATCCAGACTGTTGCCCATGCAACTGTTGAAAAGGTAGCTGTCACTCTTCAGGAACGTTTGTCTGGCCTCTCAAAAGATACCCCTCCATTGCGTTTGCAGATACAGTACGGCTATCTGTATTGCTGAGGCACGCAAGCATCCCCACCAGCAGCAAGATCCATGGTTGATCGGGGGGAGGCATAAAGTTGTATATGATTAAGTTGTGATCTGATCATCACTTGCTGGTGCGTAATGTTTGCCGCAGGTGTTGTATTTTTGATTAAGCTCCATGTGCACGCATGCACATGACACCCCCCCCCCCTCCCCTAAGCGTGTGCACACACACACACACACACACACACACACACACAGGGTCTGATCATTATAAAAGGGAGCCCAGCATTCCTTTGCTGGTTATGGGCTTGACGTACGTGGGTTTCTGTAACTGGGTTCTGGTGAGCACCGCCAGTCCTCTGTAACTTTAAGCTCAGGTCACGCTCTAGCAACCATGTTATGATATGGCAGTGGAATGTCGTGTCACACGGAATGGGAATCTTGCCTTAACTACCCAGATCCCATGAAGCCTAAATCACCGTCTTGTACTCACAGTGTTTCGGGTAGTCCATTGGGTAGTATTCGTAGGCGGATTCCAGAGAGACCTCATGTGGCTAATCTGACTGCAATGTCTGTGGATGTAAGAGAGAACAGTAATAGTACAAAACCACATTCTACAGTAGATAATGCATTTATTGTTGTTAAATATATAGCAGATTCCTTTGAAAAATTATCACCTTTTTACATCTATGAATTTGTAGAGGGGCATGCAGAGCAACATAATTCTATCAAGAGGTCTTGCATTGCTACGCTGAGGGCTACCTAAGTGAACAAGTTGTAAATACCAAACTAATTGGTGAATATGCTATCTCCAGTGAGTGTCACCCTGGGCTAAGTTGTTGTAAAGAAGCTGTGATCTGTTGGGATGTTATGGAAAGAGATACCACAAAACTCCATCAGGAATGGGAAAGTGAATGTGTCACTGAAGTACAGAATTTCATGAATAGAGTTGATGGTGAGCTACAGAAATCAGATTTTAGTAAAGTTGCCTGAGTTTATTGCGCAGGCTTTCTCCAGCCGAAAGTTAGACCCTATGTACCTAATCCAGTGTGCTGCTTTATGTTTCAATTCTTTGGTCACACTGCCATTGGCTGTAACAGTCAGGCTACATGTGGAAGGTACAGCTCCGCTGCCTACAAAGTAGGTATTCAATGTGCTGCCCCATCCATGTGTGCCAATTGCTACCAAGTACATCCAGTTTGAAGCAGGGAATGCTTATCTTTGCAGAAGATAAGGAAGTACAGGGGATTAAAGTCATTCATCACATCTCCTATTCTGATACAAAGAAGGTGTATAAGATCACACAGCCAGGCTCTTTCATGAAGTTGTTTGCTTCAGCGTTGAAGCAGCCTGTACAGAAGACTAGTGTTGATAACCAGACTTTGACAACTGAGCAGAACAGGTCAAACTACATTTTTACATACAGCCACAAGCCCGCACTGTTAGTCCAACAACCAACCCTTCATGTGTCTAAAATATTGGTTGCCAAAACTAATGTCAGAAAGGAGAATGGCCCCAATGGCAGACAGTAGAAGAAATCCAGCAAAATATTTCTGTTATAATGGCCTTGCCATCATCCCCAAAATCCTAGTTTATGAGAAAAACCAACAGGCCAAAATGATCAGGTCCAAAACCATCAGACAGTGCGACCTTGGTCCTGTCTGATGGACCAGATTTTGACCATTTTATCGATATTATGGACTTTGATGTCTGCCTGAAGAAACTGATAAGTTCCTCAAGTAACGACCTCTCTCCCCTGCTGCAGACTCTCTCTCCACCACAAAGGAACAATGGGAGAAAGACAGAGGAAAACCACATTATTAAGATGGCTTCCCTAATTCAGTGAAATTGAAATGGGTTCATGACACATGTTAAAGCACTACATCTATTAGCTCTGCGTAGACTAATGTATCTCTATCTTCAGGAGCCACATTTTAAATTCTCTTATGCTCCTGAGCTACATAGGTACATTTTCCATAAAAAGGAGGACCTTAATGGAGAGAGAGCTAAAGGAATAGTGGCAATGTTCGTAAACAATGCATATTACTCCTTGCATCTCTCCCTCACAACTGGTCTGCAAACAATCACTGTATCAGGGCATGTGCATCATTCAGTCTACTTGCCCCTCCATGAGTGATAGATGTAGATGAAGAGGCTCTCTGTGACTCTTTACTCAGCTGCCACCCCCATCTCTCCGTCCTCTGTGGTGATTGTAATGCACACAATGTGCTTCAGGGCTCTGCAACCACTTGCTCCAGCAGTAGAGCAATTGAGACTGGTTTCAGTCTCTCAGTATGCTATCTGGCCCTTGCAAATGCCACTCAGTGTGGGAAGTGGTAAATGACTTTTATTCAGGTGATCACTTCCTCATCTGGATTCACTTGCCTGACAGAATGTTGCCTGATAGAAAGCCGTTGTGATGTGTGTTCAGTGGGGCAGCCTGGATACTTTACAGCTAGATTATAATGTTTGGATCCCAGACAGCATCTGCGAATGAGTGGATCTTATTATCCAAATTATCCACCACATTGCTGAAGAAGCATCCATTCTGCGTTCTCCAAGATAGTTGAAAGGTACGCTGTCCGTCTCATCCCGTCCGGTAAGTCTCACCCGATCTTGGGTTCTGGGTGACTTTTCCGAACTCTACTCCTTTTCCTAAAGCTCTCCAGTTCCTCTCCCTTCACCCCTCTTCCTTCCCCTTCAATCCTTCTGCTGGAAGAAGTAGGCACTGGCTCCGAAAGCTTGCATAAGTAAAACCATTTTTTTATATGTGTGATCTCCTCCTGCCAGTTGGTGATTAGATTTTTCATCTATCCAGTTAAATTAAATTATAAGAATTGTTCCTCTCTGGATATTACATTTCAGTCATGTTTTTCAACATTTAAGGTGGGTATCGTAGTTTTAAAGTTGTGTACACTGATTAATCCAAACAAAAAGGATTCCCATGGTTGTTCCTTAGCGTTCCCTGACTTCAGGATTCACCTCACCCGTGAATGTACTGTATTTAGCGCAGAGCTCCGTGTGATACTGAAGGCACTTTACCAGATCAGGCATCCTCAGAGTAAACAGTTTCTCATATGCTCCAGTTCCATTAGTACTCAACAGTTGTTGCAGCACATGTACCCAGCAGAGAAAGTGGTCCAGTTACTGCAGCGGCAGGGGAAGTAGGTGTTATTCTCTTTGGTATCAGGGCCTATGTGAATTTGGGAAAATAAAGAAGCGAGGTTATTTAGGAGGCCTACAAGGGAATGTGATAATACATAATGTGCTGTGCCCCTGCAGAATGTCATTTCCCAGGTGAGTTGGAGATCCATGCAATTGTAGGAGTGGCTGGCAGTGATAGAGAATAAACTGCAGTTGGTGAAGCCAACTGTCTCGCCGAAACATTCGTCATACCGGTTGCTCTAGCGGAATGAACGGGCCCTGACCTGTCTCCAAATTGGGCAACATTTCTTAATGCATGGCTCTTATCTCCTGTGAGAGGACCCCCCAGACTGTGATGTCTGTGGCTTGAAAATAACTTGTGTGGCATACTCTAAGAGATCTGCCCTCTGTTTTAGCTAATGATGAGACAAGTGTGATCAAGCTATTGAAGTTGTGTGAGATGGGTGGACTCTGGTGGTAGTTTTTAGGTTGAAGATTTTAATACAATGCAGAGTGGCTGGCTCACCTCTTTTATCCAGCAATCAGCTAGCCACAGCTATCTGCTGTATTAGTTTAATCTTTACACTTCCCTTTTTACTGCAAGTTTTAGATCGTACAATGTTGTTTTCAGTGTGTGGAGGGGGGTGGGGGAGTGCCCCAGGGTATTCTTTATGGTTTCTTTGCAGTTCACATTTTACTAATGTTGTGATCTTTATCCACACCTGTCCCATTGAATTTTAGTTTAGAAGCTACAGACTGTGCTGTCGTGTACCCAAACTGACTTAACATTATCACACATTGTCCCATGCCATCATACAACCAAACTGACTTATCATTATCACACATTGTCACATGCTTATGTGCAAAAGTCTGTATGTGTGTGAAGAAAAGGGAAGAGGTCAGGGTACGGAAAATAAAAAAGGAACCAAAGATTAAAGCACATAAGAAAAGCATGTCCTTTTGAAAGTTTTTAATGAACGTAGCCATTCCTGTATACATAGTCATTCATGTTTTAGTAACATCTTTGGGGCATTGGTCACATTTGGATTCATAAGGAAATACAAATTATCAGTGGATTATTCATGAATTAATGAGGAGAGGCCATTGACTGGTTGTTCCACAGGTGGTTGATGAAACCGTTGTTGCTATGCCAGACAGCACTGCACGCAATTCCCTATTATCAGGCAGTGCACTTGCTGTGTCATGACAGTTGAACATCCTGTGGTCCACTCTATGGAAGGTGCTTGGAGCCATTCTCAAATGGTATTGTACAAGATCCATATCACACAGCAGCTTCCACTACAGGACACACAGAGATGTGTCGACTTCGCCCTCCACTTTCTCACAAGGATTGGAGTTGACGAGATCTGGCCCTGGACCATCCTATGGACAGACAAAGTTCATTTTTCTCTGACAGGTGACGTGAACACACTGAATTGCCGAGTATGGGGATCTTCACCTCCAGTCACTGTGCATGAAGTTCCTCTGTATGGTGGACATGTCACCGTATGGTGTGGCTTCACGGCTATGTTCATCATTGGCCCATTCTTTTTTGAACAGGTTGACATTCAAGAAACAAAGAAGTGCAGTGTGACTGGCCAGCATTACTGCAATATGCTTCACCAGCATGTCGTACCCGCCCTGTAGAAGAGAAACGCATTGAACTGAACAGTTTTCACTCAAGATGGGGTCCCACCGCACATCACTCGTGTCACCTGCTTCTCCTAAACACATTTGGAAACGATCGAGTTCTCAGCCAATCATTTCCATATGCTTGGCTGGCACAATCACCTGATCTCACTCCCTGTGATTTTTGGTTTGGGGCTACCTGAAGGACACGGTTCACGCGGGGAACATTCACACATCTGCTGATCTGAAGTGCGTCATACCAAGAGAGGTAGCCAGCATACCTACAGACATACTTCGTTCTGCTGTGCAGAATGCAATTCTGCGCTTTCAGACTTGTGGACACTGATGGGCGCCATATTGGGCCCCTTGTGTAGCAGTAATGGTACAGGTAGATAATGGTATGATGTACCGAGAAGTACAATAAACGTGTTTCAATTGAATTGATTCTGCATTATTTCTCTTCCTCGTGTCCTTGACATTAATGCTACCAAGTTTGGTACTTGTATGGTAATTAGTTTCCATGTTATAGCATGTTAAATAGGGAAAATTTGATTATAACCACCCAGTATATATTGCTGCTTGTAATTTTGTAAAGCACAGTGAAGTTACCTGAGCTTACATTGACATTAGTTACAGAACCATATATTTTTCATTAAAAACTGTGTAATTAAGATAACTATTTTTAGAAAATATACTTTTGTAAGAATTTATATTCTGAAGGTTTAGTTTTTTCTTGTGCTGTTCCAGTTACTAAAAGGAGGAGAATGTAGCCATGTCATGTCTCTTTTTTTCCCCAGAAAGTTCCAGTACAGAGCAGTTGCATGATTTTCCAAATAGTTCTGCTTCATCTTCGGAAGACACAACTTCTTCTGTGCAGCAATTGAATTATGATGATGTTACTGTGCAACCGAGGGCATGCACCACATCACTATACATCACTCAGTCAGAGCCGCCAGTTTACTCAAGGTTTGTTTCATTTCCTGAAAAAAATATGTTGTTTGTTGAAACCTGAGCTCTACTATTTCATATAAAACTTTAATTTGCAATGTCCGCTAACTATTCAGACATTGACTATGGAAATATACTTTCATTGATAAATAGTACTTGAAAGAGAGAAACACGTGTAAGTCATTGTGTTTTTAGATAAAGGATAGTTATTTTAGGTGTCATAATTTAGAACTTTTGTGTTATTACGTAATTACATATAACACAGATTAGCCTGAATAATGACTTCACTTACGGTGAACGAAGGCACATTCTCAGAATTATTTTGTGACCGCTGCTCAATGAAATTATTCTTCCTGTTATACTTCTCTAATAACTTCAGAACTATACAGTGAACAGAGTGGTCTCTTGGCTGTGTCTTACAGCACCATCTGCCCCTTATATCTGTTTTAGACACGATACTATTAATAATTGACAAAGCTACAGTAGATGCACCAGCAGTCATATTTGTTCTCTAAAATGCAGCAAATTTGGGTGTGAAACAACTGCAGCTTTTTAATCACTATTTACTTTATTTAAGCATATTGCAAAAGATCACCAAGTAAATCATAGGCCATTGTTTGAACCAAACAAATCTTTCTTGATTATGGTGAATTTAATGATCTAAGGAAAATACCTTCTATGCTCAAAGCACAGATAACTTCAAAATTTCTGCATATGCAAGCTGCCTTTTTGCTTCTCCCTTCCTTTGCTTCCCTTCTTCCAAAAAGAATTCCAGTTTCTCTGTAGTGACGAAAACTTTTTTACGTGTGTGCCCTTTGCTCATGAATTTGTTCAAATGACTCGAAATGCTACACAATAAATGAAAACGGTTGAATAGTTGAACTAAAGTTGCTCCACAGCACTGTTGTTTTTCAAGGTTATTAATAAATGGTGAATCAAACACACTGTTAGCATGAAATGGGAAGGTTTCATGAATTGGAGCAGCATGTTGTTCAGTATGTGGGAAAGAGATACAGGGAAGGTGGGTTGTGGATGCTGATCTGGCACCCAATAGTGTCCCAGATGTAGTCTATCAGTTAAAGATCAGACTAATTTGGTAGCCAAGATATCAGTATGAGTTCACTATCATGAATCTCAAACTATTGTTGAACAGTTTTGGCCTTGTGACATAGACAATCATCGTGCTGTAAGATTATGTTGTTGGGGAAGACATCAAGCATGGAAGCACGTAGTCCTGATAACATAAAAATGTTCATGTAACCCGTAGTTATTGTGGCACCTGTGATTACTATCACAGATCCTATGAAAGCCCAGGAGGATGTCCACCTTACCATAGCATTCAACCCCCACTCTCCCTCACTGTGTCTGCAATGCAATGCATTTCACTTGGATGGCAGGGTATCCAGGCAGGACCGTCAATCTGGTGCAATAAGATACTTGATTCATGTGACCAAGTGACACATTTCATTGATGATCCTATGCCCACTGCAGTCGTAATTGTAGATGTCGTTAGATCAACATGGACACACATAGGGGTCGTATGCTGCAGAGCCCCATGTCAATCAGTGTGCACCGATGATGTGCTCTGGAACATTTCTGTCTTCATCAGTATCTATCTTACCTTGTCATCAGATTCACCGCAGATTGCTGCATATCATGCATAACAGAGAGGGCAGGCCTGGAAACTCCACATTCTCTGATGTGTGGATGTCCAACACTTTAGTGCCTACTCATCGTTTCACCACCTATCAGCTACTTTCTAAAGATGCTCTTGACAGTAGCACATGAACAGCCTATCAGCTTTGCTGTTTCTGAGATGCTCGTTCCCTTGTGCTGGGCCATAACAGTCTGCCTTTGGCAAAGTCACTTATGTTGGTGGATTTCCCCACTTGCAGCGTGTTTGTTCCTAGAATGGTTACCTGTTCATCTCCACTCTGTTTATACAGTTTCTTTACCATGTCAAGTGCCTCCAATGCCACCAGGTTGCATGTAGCCACGCAGTGGGCAGTGATCATAATGCTTTTGCACATCAGTGTACAATTAGTCTATGAAAACAGCATGACTGTTTGATAAGCACTTTGGACAATGCCAGTCAAACCCCTGTTTATTTTAGTATGCCGTCAAATGTTGCTGCGAATGCGTAGGGCAGGCTGTTCCAGATAACATGCCTGCTAGTGGGCAGTTGCATGCCCGCAGGCACATGTGAGCAAGGCTGACCAACAGCTGAGACAGGAGTAGTCAGGCAGCCAGGTCTATGAGATTGTACTGCAAAGGCTGAAGATGTGAGCAAGGGTGGCCAGGTGTGTCACATATGCAGAATATGTGCAGCTGGGTAGCCTGGAACGCCAAGGGGTGCCCAGAAGCCCCTGTGACTTTCAAGGCAGTTGGTGTAGAGTGTTAATTTTTTTTCTCTAAGAAAATGAGTGAATTACAAATGTGTCAAAGCCAGATTGGTTAATGGTCATTTTGAACAGAATACCAGGCTATTTGCTATACATAAGGAGAATGTAATTGCTGGATTCTGACTGGGAAGATTAAGGACCTGATAAAGAACAACAAAGACATAATAAATCGTAGTGCCATGACCTCACAATGCAAGTAATGGGTTTTGTTGTGAATGGATGTTGATGTGTGTTTCCTTTAGGAATAGATGAAACAGGTGGTGGTGTGAATGGATGTTGTTGTGTGTTTCCTTTAGATTGTATAGTTGTTAAATGAAGTATGAAAAGCCATTTTCTGTTTCCTACATATGCTTCTCTGGTCTTGGAATTCCACAGAGAAGATTGGTTCTGTAGAAGCTTTCTGATAGCTCAGATTAAGAAATAGTACATTGTACTGTAGAGATGTGTTGTTATGAAAAGTGAAAGTATTCTAAGTTGTTGTAAGGTCTGCGAATATACCTCCTTTAATTTGATTATGTTCATACCCATCCTTGTATTAGTCACTTCAGATTAATCATTTGGGATCCACAGCTCTTTCCTGTTTCAAAACATGCATGTTCTGGGGTCAGGAATGGGCTAGCCTGTGCAAAATTATTCTCTTCAATATCAGTAAAAGTGTTGAAACAAGAAAATCAGCAAACAGGGTTTTGGATTGCTTGGCTATTTTCCAGGGTTTAATGTGGCTTTAACCTTATCTCTTCTCCATATTTTGCTTTCTTTCTTGTTTGGACACAGTTATTCAACAACTGTAGTGACAAGGTCTCTCTGATGGGACAGAAAGTTTGATTTAGGCATTTCACAAGTGCTCAAGACCAGCTGTATTAACTATATATTATTTCTCCAGATAGAGGTGTGAAAATTCAAATTTCAAATACTTGGAAAAAATCTACTTCACTTGACCATGTTGTTTTGTGGTCTCTTCCTTCTCTGCTTGGTGCAAGAAATTGATTTGCCATTTAGTAAAAGTTGATTACGAGTCTGACTTGCTTTAACTGAAATAGCCACTTCATTAAGTCTAGGGTGTGTGTTTGCCTATTCAGATTGTAAATTATTTTTGGTCCCAAAAACTGAGCATTGTTTGTACAGATTACAGTTGTAGGTTCTCACATTCTGTGAGAATTAATGAGCTGTATATACTATTTGAACAACTTTACTTCATAGCTAGGTTCTGTTGCTCGCTATCGGTTGAAATAGAAAGCCTTAAGTTTGCTAGTGTTTTGTGCCTCGTCATAGTGCTGGTGTTTTAACAGTTCTCTTTGCTGTTCTGGCTACTGAATACATGTAGTAAAGTAACGTGTTATACTGCCGACTTCTCACTTTGCTTGTTACTAAATGAGGGGTGGAGCAATTCCTGGCCTGCATTGCATGCTACCGAAAACTCTATGGAGCTGAATGTTTATAATATGTTGAGTAACATATGCCACTTTTACTGTCATATATACTTGGAATGAAACACAGAGCGCAATTATAGTGCCAGTGGTGTGAGCAAGGCAGAGCTGGTTCTCCCGTAATGTTCCTTTCTCACAGGCAGTCCGTATGTTGGACAAAATATGCTCAGTCCACCTAATTGTCCTTGCTTATGTTTTCATCTACTGTGAAGAGTTTCATTATACTGGTGACAATTGTAGTAATTTAGCATTAATGGTAACTGCTTTTTTTTTTCATGTAATGTGGTTGTTCAACAACATACGTAGTTTACTCTTCTTCTTCTTCTTCTTCTTCTTCTTCTGTGTAAGTCATTACCTTTCACTGGCTTACTAATAGTTGAAATACGAGGTTTTTTTTACCTAATAATGCAATAAAAATATTTTTGTTTTATTTTTGAAATGCAAGATTTTCATTCTAAGCATACAATATTTTGTATTGTCTTTGTTCTTTTCTGTTCTTGATTGTTTCAGGTCTCGTCATGTTCTTTGTCGTACATCATCTGTTCCTGATTCAAGTTCTTTGAATGCGTTAGCTCGTTCTCCAGTAGCACTACGAAGTCCGGCAAGAGATACTCATAATTCTGTCACAGATACAGATGATAATGTGACAGTTGTTCGTGTCAACTCTGACCAAGTTCCACTGTCGGCGGGTTACCACCCAGCGGCCATCTTTGACTTTAGCACAGCTGCAACACAGATGAGTGTCAATCAGACTGAATGTGACAGTGCTGCTGGTGAGCTTTTCTTAGATGTAAAACAATGTTTTATTATGTGCATGTCTGGAATATACAGTGTGGGTCATAAGTTCCTAGATGACATTTCTCCAGTCTTCTCTTCACCTCCATCAACCCATCTTCCTTCCAAAATACAACACCACGAAACATTTAGTTACCTCAACACGTAGGACTCCCCACACCTATTCATTGACAATGTAGTGAAATACCATCTATTTCTACATCTATGCTCTGCAAACCATTGTGTAGTGCATGGCAGAGGGTATGTCCCATTGTGCCATTTGTTATGGCTTTTTCCTGTTCCCTTCATCTATAGAGCACGGGAAGAGGGATTGCTTATACACCTGAGTGTGCGCTGTAATTAATCTAATCTCGTTCTCACAATCCCCATGACAGCAATACACACGAAGCTGTAATATATTCCTAGATTAATCACTTGAAGTGGTTCTGAAAACTTTGTAATTAGGCTTCTACAGCATAGTATACTTCTGTATTCAAGCATCTACCAGCAAGCAACTGTAAATTTGCGGTCATTCCATTTCATGTCCTTACAAATTGGTACCCCCAGGTATTTGTATTATCTATCATAGAAGAATCAAGTTTGCCAAGATTGCTAGCAATTCCTTTTATTACTACGGCCGGTTTTGACAGGTCTGCACTGTCATCATTGGATCTTGTAACATTATTAGATGTACATGCTCATTAGAGCACTGAAAGCCACATAGTGATGTTGCGTCAAATTGTAATAAAAAATGACGGGGATCATCAGCATGTCACAAATAAAATAACACACAATTAAAACATACAAGATGTTGTGCTGATGTCCCAACATTATCTAATCGCTTACACAATGGCAATCATTGTATGCTGGGACATCAGCAAAGCATATTGTATGTTTTAATTGTGTGTTATTTTATTTATCACATGCTGATGTTCCTAGCCACTTTTTATTACAATTTGATACAACGTCACTGTGACTTTCAGTGTTCTAAGAAGCATGTATATCTGATAGCATTGCAAGATCCGATTATGACAGCATAGGTATGTCGAAACTGGTCATAAAAATGAAAAGAATTGCTAATGATCTTGGCAAACTTGGTTCTTCAAGAATAATATAACTTTCAGATTGCAATGTTGAGCTAATATAGTATTTGTATGAGCTGACCAGTTTTCAAATTTTACTTTGCTGTCTGTCAGACATTTTATATCACTGCACAAGTGATCAAAAACTTTTGTTGTAGCGTTGTGGTAAGTACAACTTTAATGTGGTGTAATGAATGTAATTTTTTCTTCTGGTATTGTAATTACACTAGACTCTCACTAATCTGGCCATTCCTGGAACATATGGGTGCCGGATTAGCAGAAGTGCTGGATTACTGAGTGTCTGAAATTAATTTTATTCGTTTATTTTGAAAACATAGGGGATATAGTGTTCTGTACTTTATCAAACCGAAGAATACAATTTTAAAACATAGAGGATAAACTTTATTAAATCCAAAAATACATTAATTTTCAAAGAAAACTTAGTCCTTGAGTGTATACTGTACATAATTATACAGTCGTATCAGTCACTATGAAAGATATCCCTAATTTTTAACTGTCACAATGATGATACGCAATGGTGACATGCTTTATCACGCAACCGGTTTACAAGCATTACGTCGGTACTGCATGTATCTGGTTGTTGCATAATGCAGTCCAGGAAGACCTCTGCAGCTTCAGCACCAGCAGTATGAGAAATCATCATGCTCTCACCTCCTCTGTCCTCTTCTTCATCACTTTCATCATTATTTTCTTGCACGCTTCTGAGTATTTCTTCATATGTTAAAGTTAGGTCCATATCACAGTTTTCCTCATTCAGCCACTTAGTAACATCTTTATCATCAATTTCTTCTCCTCCTGGAAGGCTGTGGAACATGTCAGTGTACAAAGTAATTGATAATTCTGAATTGATTGGCTCATCGCTGTCACTCACTACTGGGTCCAACTCGGTGTCAATGGATGGCCACAATTTTCTCCGGCTCTTCATTATGGTAGCGCTCTCCACTTTATCCCATGCTTCGGCTGCTGCCTTCAGCATAGTCTCAATAGAGTAGTTTTCACTTTCGTTCAGCAAGGAGACAAGAGGTGAATGTCGATAATGACGTTTCATTGATTCCAAAATTCCCTGGCCCATGGAATGAATTAGGGTTGTCACATTGGGCGAGTGCTTGCACATGTATACCATCTGACTTTAGAGAAACATCTGAAGGATGACTGGGAGCATTGTCAATCATAAGGATAGCTTTCAGTGGAAGCTTTTTCTTCTTTAGCTCTTTTCTCACTGTTGGTACAAACGTTTCATGGAACTACTGAGAGAATATTTGTCTGTCCATCCATGCTTTCTTCTGAGTGCAATAGTGCACTGGTAGAGTATTTATGTCAGTGTGTTGAAAACAACATGGATGATGGGATTTTCCAATCACCATAAGCAGTAGTTTATGACTCCCATTTGCATTACAGCACGCCATGAATGTTATGCGCTGTTTCTGTTGCTTGTAACCTCAAGCTTCCTTCTTGTTCTTGGCAGCTAATGTTTTTGAAGGAAGCATCTTGTAAAGAGTTCTGTTTCATCAGCATTATACAAAGCATCAGCAGTTAAATCTTCTTCCTCTCTTATATTTCGTATCTTGCTTACAAACTCATCAGCATCCTTATCATTAACTAAGCGACTTTCCCCGGTGACTATCAGCTGCTGAATGCTATGTTGTTTTTTCCAGTTTGGTAGCCATCCTTCGCTTGCTGCAAACAAGTTACTACTGCCAGGTTGTTTGTTAAATGCAGGTGCTTTTTCCTTTCTAATCAGGCTACTGACTGGAATTCCTTTACTGCATTGTTGTATGAACCATCTATAAACAGCTACACACAGTTCTTCATTCTCACTCTTTTGCATAACCTTCCACTTTCCCCAACTCACTATCCATTTGTGTTGAGTACCATTGAATGACATCTTCTTTCATTTTGATGTCATAAATAGTTGCTCGTCCAACACTGAACTCAGCAGCAATGGCTTTCTGCGGAGAACCTCGGTTTAACTCATCTAAAATTTCGAGTTTCTGCTTGAGGGCTAGCGTAACATGTTACCTTTTAGAAGACATGATTCTGAACTGTAAAGAAAGTTACAATTTCAAATACAGTATAAAAGCATTGTTTAACTAAGAATTGTTGCACTTGATAATTCATTGTGCATGTGTTTTTGGATGTGCACAGGAGAGGCCTGAGAGGCCGGACTACTGAGGGCTGAATAAGTGACAGTCTAGTGTATGAAAACTTCTTGAGGAAATAAATAACCTGTGCAGGCATTAAACAAATGCCTGCAAAATGATCAGGTGCGAGCACTGCATTTTTGTCTTTTGTGAAATTCGCAGTATTACAGTTATAAACATTTAAAGTGAGTATCCAATCTTTGCATCACTTTGAAATCTTGTTAATATACGATTGATAATTTGTACAGGTTTTTTCTGTCATTATTTCGTTATAGACAACTTCATTATGTGTAAAAAATCTGAAATTACAATTAATATTGTCTGCATTAATACACAATATGAGCAACAAATGTCGTAACACACTTCCCTGGGGCACAGCTAAAGTTATTTCTACATGTGCTGGTGTCTCTCCATCCAAGATTACATGCTGTGTCCTCCCCACCAAGAAGTCCTCAATCCAGTCAGAGTGCTCTTAATAATACCCCATATTGTTGTACTTTCAATAATAAGCATATTTGATGTAGATTCTGATAGGTATTCCAGCTGGCCCTCGAGCTTTGTTCCATTTTGATGATTTTCAGCTGTTTCTCAACACTGCTGGCACTAGTATTTATTTCACTCATCTTCTCAATGGTACAAGAATCTAATTAGGGCAATATTCCCGGGTTTTTCTTTGTAAAGGCACATTTGAAAATGTAGCTAAGCATTTCTAATTTTGCTTTGCTACGCTCAGTGTCAGTTCCTGCAAACCTTGCCACTGTGACCCCATTCCAGAAATCCACCAGGATCTCCAGTCACTCCTCAAACCCTTAGGCCTAACCAGGACCCCCCCCCCCCCCCCCCCCTCAGAGTCCATCTCTGCTTATCCCTACCACTCCCCACACTCCTACCTTCTACATGCTGCCTAAAGTCCATAAAACCTACTATCCCTCCCCCACCCCAGCCTCCTCCTTATCCCCACCCAGTTGTCACTCCCATCATGCACTGGTGTTGCTGCTCACAGTGTGGTTTCAGTTTGCCTGAGTTTGGATTTTTGTGTGTGTGTGTGTGTGTGTGTGTGTGTGTGTGTGTCGGGTTTATTTTTGATGAAGGCCTTACTGACCGAAAGCTTTATTTGTGACAGTCTTTTTGTTGTGCCTATCTGCAACTCCGCATCTTCGCTATATGGGGAGTAGCAGCTTTCCTTTTCATAATGTTATTAAACATTTTAATTTGAAGCGTTGGACTGCTACGCAGATCAAAACAGAATTGGATGAATTTCATGCAGACTCTACACCATTGTTGAAGAGAATATTAATTTTGGATTAATGAACTTAATTAGGGTCAGACAAGCATCAGAGACGAAGCACTCTCCAACCATCCAGTTGAGATCGCAAGGGAAATCATGACATGGTAAAGCAAGACCACCAGATAAAAATTCATGAGATTGCTGAGACTGTACACATCTGAACTGAGCGAGTGCATAATATCCTGTTTATGAAGAAGTTGTGAGCACAGCAGGTGCCATGATTGCTCACAGTCGACCAAAACTGCATTTGGCACAATGTTTCAAGACAATTTCTGGTGATGTTTAATCACAATCTGCAAGACTTTCTGCGCTGATTTGCAACTAATGACAAAACCTGGATTCATCATTGCACAGCAGTCAGAAAGGCAGTCAAAGCAATAGACAAAGGCATCGAAGAAGACAAAGATAATTTTGTCAGCTGGTAAGGCGATGGCCAGTGTTTTTTGGGATTCCCAAGGAATAATCCTCATAGATTACTTGGAAAAAGGCAGAACCATGACTGGGACCGTATTATGCTTCATTGTTTTATCATTTGAAACTTAGAAAGACCAATGTTGGCACACAAAAATGTGCTCCTTTATCAGGAATATACACCATCCCACACATCATTGATAACAATGACGAAAGTGCTTGAATTGGTTTCTCGTTCAGCCTATTCGCCAGATTTAGTCCCAAGTGTTTTTTTCCTGTTTCTGTTCCCCAACTTTGGCTTGCTAGTTTGCAGAGTTTGACAGAATCTACTTTTACGATGGGGTGAAAAAGCTGGAGGATCAATGGACCCAGTGTATATCTGTCAAAGGAGGTTATATTGAAGCATTTTTCCTTGCTTTTTTACCAGACATATCAAACCATCCTCGTAAATTTTCCCCAACAAAATCTCACTGGTGTCAGTTTCAGGTTTAAACCAGTTTTCTGTGCCTAGTATTATGTGAATTTCACTGCATTTTATGGATGCTTCATGTGAATGCTGTGGCAGTTAATCATTAGTATTTTAATACTTTTACCTTGGAGGAGGGTGGCATTTCTTTGAATCTTACACTGATACTTCCAAAGATCGTACACCTGTTATAATCTGGGCTGACAGGACAGTTGCCTGATCTAAAAAAAACCTATTTGTGCACCCCACACACATTCAGCTGCCTTGGTAGCAGTCTCTGATGTGTAGTGCACACCTGACCTGTTTAAGGGGACCCTACAGTTCTCAACCCAGTTGCACAAGTCTAGAAAGTTGCAGCCTAGCTTCTCACAGAATGTTTGCTGTCTCTGGTTCAATCCTCTTACTCAACTCAGACATATGGGCCATGGTCTATTCTGGGGAGAATGCTGCTGGTTGTGAACTTTGTTGGAATTCCATAGGCAAGGTTGATATTCTCAACTTTCTCTGCCAGTCACTGGAATGATCCAGTATTGACTTCCGAGCCCAGATAACAGGCACTATTTGTCCCAACGTGTGCCACAATCTGTTGTTCAGTAGAACATAAAACCAGTCCAAGTTGCATATTTTTACTTTTTATTCATTTGATGACTAGACGATGATTTGAAAATGGATCTCGTCCTGAAACTAGTCATCAAATGAATAGGAAGTAAAAATTTGCACCTTGGACTGGTTTTTTATTCTGCTGATTAACAGAAGATGCTGACCCAAGCTACTCCGGCATGCTGAAACTTCACAAAATTTGTAGATTTTGTGGACCCTGTTCCATCAGTGACTGCTGATAATGTCGAATGATGCCCACAGGCATACACACTGAGTATACACGGCATTTCATCCTATATTCCATGCTGCCATTTCCCTAAGGGGTATCACTATTCGGCATATTAATAGACCCCTACCCTTTTCCATTGCCTCACCTTAACATGAGACATAGTAAGTTTCCCAACAAGTGAAGTGAGTCTCAGTGGCTCAGTTTCAGCAGTTGACAACACCTCTGATTTGTTGGTTCTCCCTGGTCCCAGTTTCCCCGTGCCACTCACAGTGAAGTAAGCAAGTAGTGAAAAATCCTGTGTTAATTCCTTACATAGCCAGGATGGAGGCAAGTGATGTAAAAATCTTGCATTAATTAAAAAAATTAACAGCCAAGGTCACAAGTAAAGAACATTATGGTATGACTAGTTTCTGTTGCTTATACAGCCACCTTCAGATTGGTTATAAAACGTATAGTGTTTGCTCATAAAATGAGATTAAGAGGCGTCACAGTGATCTGTCATGTAAGAGATTGATCTCGATAAAATAATGGCATATGCCACTGAGATAAAATATTATGTATTCAAAACCCATATTCCAAGTTAATATTGACATACATTTAAATGCAGTATCGTTACACCAACGACTTGTCAACCAAACTGTGTTATATATGGGAATGCTAGTTGGTCTAATAGTATGTGGCCCATTCAGATTTGTAAGTAGATGTGTGTTTGCTGAGATTTAGAGAGAGAGAGAGAGAGAGAGAGAGAGAGAGAGAGAGAGGGTTTCTCCTTCCCCCCACCCATCCCCACTTCTACTACACAACACTGGAGCCCACCTGGTTTGCCACCAGTGAATTACCTGCCAGCTCCCCACTGAAAATCAGTCTCAGTGTTG